>NC_068456.1:21559978-21867478 GCF_023373465.1 Oncorhynchus keta
TCCAGTTGCCCATTATCTTGGCTACCATAGCTAGAAGAAGAGATCTCAGTAACTTTAAAAGAGGGGTTTCAACGATGCATAGGGGGGTTTAAAGGGTGTGTGTTTGTGTGTGTGCGCGTACGTGCATGAGTGTCTGTGTGTGTGTGTCAGTCACCAGATCTCAACCCAATTGAACACTTTTGGAAGATTCTGGTTGCCTGGCTACGCAGACTCCTTGCTTCGGCCAAACGCTACACCACGCCCATGGACATTCGTTCCTTCTCCAAAATGAGTCTGGATCTGAGTACCTCCCCAACCTTTCACCAAATGCGAACACATTCGGGGCCGTCTGATTGGTCAGGAAACCGAGGGATTGGGCCAGAGCCAGAACCCAGAACCCGGTTTGAAAATGTGTAATTGGCTTTGATTCTCTGATTGGTTAGAGACAATCTAATCGCAGAGGACTTTGTTTTGTACAACGCACATCGTCAGCACAAATGACTTCAATAATAGCAGTCTCATACTAAAGTATGTGACGAACAACAGAGCAGATGTAGAATTTAGTGTGAGTCGTCAGGCTAAGATTCTAGAGCGGCGCCTGAGTCGCCGTTTTACACCATACTCATACATATTGATGTTCACATAATAATAAGGAATTCTCCTCAGCCATGTCCACAAATTGGGGAAAACATTATTTCCTATTGACCCCCAGTGTAAAAGAACCATCATTGTCATAGATCATTTTTGTTATACAAAAACAAAACATGCCTAAAAGCTGCTGTGTTGTTCAATGTACAGTGCCTTGCGAAAGTATTCTGCCCCCTTGAACTTTGCGACCTTTTGCCACATTTCAGGCTTCAAACATAAAGATATAAAACTGTATTTTTTTGTGAAGAATCAACAACAAGTGGGACACAATCATGAAGTGGAACGACATTTATTGGATATTTCAAACTTTTTTAACAAATCAAAAACTGAAAAATTGGGCGTGCAAAATTATTCAGCCCCCTTAAGTTAATACTTTGTAGCACCAACTTTTGCTGTGATTACAGCTGTAAGTCGCTTGGGGTATGTCTCTATCAGTTTTGCACATCGAGAGACTGAAATTTTTTCCCATTCCTCCTTGCAAAACAGCTCAAGCTCAGTGAGGTTGGATGGAGAGCATTTGTGAACAGCAGTTTTCAGTTCTTTCCACAGATTCTCGATTGGATTCAGGTCTGGACTTTGACTTGGCCATTCTAACACCTGGATATGTTTATTTGTGAACCATTCCATTGTAGATTTTGCTTTATGTTTTGGATCATTGTCTTGTTGGAAGACAAATCTCCGTCCCAGTCTCAGGTCTTTTGCAGACTCCATCAGGTTTTCTTCCAGAATGGTCCTGTATTTGGCTCCATCCATCTTCCCATCAATTTTAACCATCTTCCCTGTCCCTGCTGAAGAAAAGCAGGCCCAAACCACGATGCTGCCACCACCATGTTTGACAGTGGGGATGGTGTGTTCAGGGTGATGAGCTGTGTTGCTTTTATGCCAAACATAATGTTTTGCATTGTTGCCAAAAAGTTCAATTTTGGTTTCATCTGACCAGAGCACCTTCTTCCACATGTTTGGTGTGTCTCCCAGGTGGCTTGTGGCAAACTTTAAACAACACTTTTTATGGATATCTTTAAGAAATGGCTTTCTTCTTGCCACTCTTCCATAAAGGCCAGATTTGTGCAATATACGACTGATTGTTGTCCTATGGACAGAGTGTCCCACCTCAGCTGTAGATCTCTGCAGTTCATCCAGAGTGATCATGGGCCTCTTGGCTGCATCTCTGATCAGTCTTCTCCTTGTTTGAGCTGAAAGTTTAGAGGGACGGCCAGGTCTTGGTAGATTTGCAGTAGTCTGATACTCCTTCCATTTCAATATTATCGCTTGCACAGTGCTCCTTGGGATGTTTAAAGCTTGGGAAATCTTTTTGTATCCAAATCCGGCTTTAAACTTCTTCACAACAGTATATTGGACCTGCCTGGTGTGTTCCTTGTTCTTCATGATGCTCTCTGCCTCTTTTAACGGACCTCTGAGACTATCACAGTACAGGTGCATTTATACGGAGACTTGATTACACACAGGTGGATTGTATTTATCATCATTAGTCATTTAGGTCAACATTGGATCATTCAGAGATCCTCACTGAACTTCTGGAGAGAGTTTGCTGCACTGAAAGTAAAGGGGCTGAATAATTTTGCACGCCCAATTTTTCAGTTTTTGATACGTTAAAAAAGTTTGAAATATCCAATAAATGTCGTTCCACTTCATGATTGTGTCCCACTTGTTGTTGATTCTTCACAAAAAAAAACAGTTTTATATCTTTATGTTTGAAACCTGAAATGTGGCAAAAGGTCGCAAAGTTCAAGGGGGCCGAATACTTTCGCAAGGTACTGTATGTACATGTACCCAGATCATGTTGAAAAGTAATCTATAGACATGTTGTGCTTTTATTAAATGTAGTTTTGTAATTGACTTAAACAAGCAGACAATAAGAAAATTGCATTTGAAAAAGATCTTTGAGCCAATGGCGTAACCAAGGTGACCATGGATTGTTTTCCCCCAAGGCTGGTGGGCGGGGCCGCAACGTTCTATTTAATTCCGTCTAGGACAATCCCTTCTGTAAGTGTTCCAGACACTTATAGAATCTATCCAAAGATCCATTGAAGCTGTACTGGTGACCCAACACCCTGTTAAGACACGTTATGTCTGTGTTTCCTTTATTCTGTCAGTAACAGGCTAGGCTACCTGGGGCAGCAGGTAGCCTAGTGGTTAGAGTGTTAGACTTGTAACCAAAAGGTTGCAAGATCAAATACCTGAGCTGTCAAGGTAAAAATATGTCATTCTCCCCCTGAACAAAGCAGTTAACCTACTGTTCCTTGGCTGCCATTGAAAATAAGAATGTGTTCTTAACTGACAAGCCTAGTTAAATAAAGGTAAAAGGAGCCGGTGTAATTCACAGCCAGATGAAATAGATTTCTGCTCACTTAAACTGGCCTCACATATTTTGGGGTCAATTTAAGCATTTTAAGTGGAAGCCTGAAACTTACAGTGGGGTTATATGTTGATGGTAATGTCCCTTGGATTGGATGGCACAGTGACTAATGACCAAGGCACACACTGGATCTTTGTTGTTCTAACAGTAAATGAGTGGGAGGTTAAAGTAAGTGTTTTAGTTGAGGTGAGATAAGGAATAACCAATCATACTGTGATGATGTAGAAACTCTGTTTTACTACAGTAAGATAGGCTACTCCAGTGCATTACGATTCAAAATGAAATACCCATAGATGTAGCCGTTGGGTTGTGTGGAATTGTGAATGTTCACTCCCGTCCACTTTTAAATTGGATGACCACACAGAAACACAGCTTTTGCTGAAAAGAGCTACCCATTGACATCAGAATCAATATGGAGCCTTGGTTTTGCATGATGAGATGACAAAGACAGAGGTGGATGACTCAACTGCACTGACAGTAATGTTTCACCAGACACTTTTATGGATCACAAGAGCAGAGGAGAAAAATGACCTGAGTGCCTCTGCACCTGAAGAGGAAACACAAACCTTCTTACATTATAATGTCAGACTCACAGTGTGGGAGAGAAAGAGATACTGAACATCTGTGAATAGAAGGAAAATGCTATTGATTAAAATCTAGAGTTATTGTTTTTCTGAGGACAGAGCTCCTTTGAGTTTAAGTTTGAGGTCTTAGCTGAAGAAGTTACCTAAGGCATTTTAATTCCCCACTACTTTGTGCAACTCAGTGCCACAAAACATTCCAGAGCTTTTTATCATGGCCATAGCCCCCTGGGGTACCTTGTGTTCTTTGAGCAATGTGGCATTTGAAAACATTGATTTCTATACACCTTAACCCAAGTCAGGACTCTATTCAATCAGATCCGCTTTAGCCAACATCTGCAAAGTGGCATATCGGACACCCCCGCAGTTCCCACAAGACAGGGGGCCAGCGAGCTCTGGGGCCCCATGCACCTGTCATCATCGTTGTAAAATTGTTTGTATTTTTATAAAATAATTTAGACAGTAAACCTCCAAAAAGAAATTCATAAACCTTTCATTTCCATATGTACTAGTAAGCTAATTGTTTGTTTATTGGGCTTCAGGAATGTAACTGAAAAAGAAAAAAGAAACTGATCGAAAGTATGAGGGAATATCAGTGAACAAGTGCTGTGGTCACGGCTGCGACGGCCCCAGTACAATGAGTGGAGCTTACTCAGGTGTTCAAAAGTTAGGTAGTTCTTCATGAGTTTTAGCTTAGAAAACGATCTCTCCGTAAAAGCGATTTACAGTGTTGGTAAAAACAGCTTGATCGCCATAGCAACATCAGGGAAACTGGGCAGAAGGGAGTTGTGCTTCAAATGCAGCAGTTCTGTAACAGCTTTAATTGAGCCTCTCATTCTCCTTTATTGCTGGCCTCAACAAGTTACGGAAAGAGGTTAACTGTATAGGAAGCTCTGGGGACAGACCGTCAGGATACTGGACAGCCAGTATATTGGCAGATGTAAAAAGATTATCATTTTTAGCAGACAACAGTTCTTGAGGGCTTGAACAAAAAAAAGCTGTTTGCGATTTCGTTCATACTGGTGAACCGCCATTTGAGTTGTGTGGTTGCAATGGCAAAAGTCCCTTATCTCTGGTATGTCTTGGCATGCATCATTCAAGACTACATTTAAATTGTGTGCAGTGCAATGGACATACAGAAGCAGATAAATATGGTATATAGCTATAGAGTACACTGCATGATGAAACAATCCCTAGTAAGCTAGTGTTTTGAGGGTGGACTGGCTGTATTATTTGGCATTAATAGACTGGTTTTACGCACAACAACTTTCTAGCCAAGCTTGCGGAGAGCGTGAGGACGACTCAGATCATGCAGGTTCAGGTAGCCTACCTTGAGAGGGTCCAGAGAAACTGTGTTACTCCAGTGGGCGGTATCTGTAGTGGAACTGTGTAAGAGCTGTCATATCCATAAGTGGCTCCGGGCAATATACCTAAAGCAGAGATTGCCATTGGCTGCACGGAGTCGCATTAAGATAAATCCCATGCAACCTTGCAAGTTCGAACACTGGAATGTGACATATAATCTATACCTCGATTAGGCTTATAGAAATCCTCAGTATTTTGAGAGTTGTTATTTCTATATAGCCTACACTTTCTCGCTCTGAACTTCTAATGTGCGCGGGACGGGTGTGGATTCCTGACAATGATCAGAGCAGCTGCTCACAGATTTGACAGCTCCACCGCAGTTCCACTTCTAGGCCTCAATTGTAATGAGCATGCTATGATCCAGAATTTTTAAGCATACGGTATATTTGAATTTACCAGTGTTTCTGCACTGATTTATTATTGTTGCTATAGCTTTTGAAACCATTCCTTGGGTATTCGCAGACTGAAAGCCATCCGCCTCCTTTCATGAAATTGTGTTTTACATGTTTTTATAAGCTAGCATGCATGCACTGTTCAATTCTCAGCCTGCTCTATCACTTGAGAGGGGGGGACTAGAAATCAAACATGCTAAGGAGGCCATGTTGTTAAACTGGTGAATCCCACAGAATGGAGGTTATTTTCCCAGCCTATCAGAATCCCAGAGGAGGAGGAGGAGACAAAGACCCCAATAGACATGAAAAGGGGGGTTGGATGTGGGGGGACGATATGTACCCTATGATCACTTTCCCAATCTGCTGTAATTACCCTGTGATTGGTTCAAGTAACGGTAGTCTCACTCCAGGGAAATTCCCCTCTTAAATGTTGATTTGCTCCGGTCGTCACTGTGTCGTCCCCCAATCATGGCACATCTCTGCCTCTCCAATCAGAGAAGTGAAAGCCTCCTGGAATGTGCATGGACAAAATTTGTTCCTTGGAGGACTTTACAGAAGGGTTTTGAAAAACGATACAGCACCCCACCACCTCCCTCTTGTTTGTCGGCAGTTTAGCACCAATCACTATCCTCTATGATTATCCCCCCGACCGAGCGTTCGAGTCACATCCCAGCAGCAGGGGGCGTTTGAGCTGCTTTGATACAACCACATCATACTCTCTCTATGTCATATCATTTCCCAGTGGAGCCTGACCTCATTACTCTGTTGCAGTAGGGAGTAGAAGGAGGGTGGAGGTGGGATGGAGAAAGATAAGAGAGGGGGGGATGGAAAAAGATAGAGAGGGTGGGTGGGGGTGTTCCTCTTTAAACCTAAACCACAGGCTTCCCTCCCTGATCTCCCCATCATCCTGGAGCATGTCACAGATTCCAGACGAGAGGCTGCCTCTCAGCCTTCTGTCACCCTTTATGGCTGCTTCTGTGACTAGGCTGACATGGAATGAGAGGGATTTCTACACCAGACAGACAGTGTTAGTTAATGGAAATAGATACTGAGGAAACTGAGAGAAAGGCAGCAGGGAGTGATAGAAAGGGGAAGAAAAAGTGACACACCTGCAGCAGCCTCCCTATAGAGCGATTGAGTCTGGCTGTGTCAGCATGGCCATCCCTGGGACCCTCGTCTGAGGTGTAATTACAGAACTAGAGCCAGGGCTTGTGTGTGCGTGTGTTTGTGTGAGAGTATAAGTGTTTTTGTTTGAGAGAAGAGTTGGGGTATAGGAGCTTAGTAGAAATTAGAGAAGGGGACAATTACCACAGCAAGTTATCCAAATAATGTTAACACGGGACAGAGAACAGCGAATGGTTTCTGTCTACTGTACATTCACATTAACGCAGATCCATTTTTCATTTTGTGTTATTGTTCAGTGTTATTGCATTCATGTTTTTTTGTCCAGCCCCAAACCTTTGGATGGTCCAACAATATTATAATTTTTTATTGACCTAAAATGAATATCCATGCATCACTTGCGCTATGCAGTATTTTAAAAATAAAATGTTTTACTGACAAGGCAGTTGTAACGGCTGTTGGCGGAAGAAGGTTTTTATTAAACTGAACACTAAATACAACAAGTAACAAAAGAACAACCGAAACAGCTCCGTCAAGTGCAAAACACACTAAACAGAAAATAACTACCCACAAAACCCATGTGGGCAAGAGCTACCTAAGTAGGGTTCTCAATCAGAGATAACGATAGACAGCTGTCCCTGATTGAGAACCATACCCGGCCAAAAACAAAGAAATACAAAAACATAGAAAAAGGAGCATATAATGCCCACCCTAATCACACCCTGGCCTAACCAAAATAGAGAATAATAGCCCCTCTATGGTCAGGGCGTGACAGCAGTAGCAGACACTGTAGGAATCCCTTGGAGGCTTGGTCGAGATTTCACGACGTAGTGGACCGCTCACCTCCCTTGACCCCTCCCCAACCCCTGCAGCTCCGGTTAGACGTCAATGTCATCACTCAGCAAAACGCCTGTCACCCAGAGTCTGCAGCACAGAGCAAATATGGATATTCAAAACATCTTAGAAGAGAGGGAAAAAAAGCGAGCAGGTTGAGCACAAACAGACAGCAGTGAATGAGGTGGAAAGGGCAGAACAGTCAGAAAGTAAAAGTGCAGCAGCAGATTTAGCCACAGGTTTGTGCAGGGTTGGTGGTAGCTAACTAGCTTGTCTCCCTCAGCATAAGTGTTGTCTAATGCTAATAAGATAGCTTTAGCGCTCAGCATCCTTAAGCTATTGGGTGTCATTCAGAGTTATTTAGCAGTATTTTTTGTGAATTGGCAAGCTAAGGATGTTTGCATAAGTCATGATATTAGGAACATTGTTTATTTCCAGCAAGTGAATTTGATTGGTTTTGCTTCGATGGCTACTGGCTGGCTAGCTAGCTGAGACTGCAGAGATGAGAAAATGTTTTTTTCTGACTGAAGCTGTATCTTCTGACAGTGACACAGTACTCCCTTGTGGACTGAAGCTGAACTTTACTAAAACCACACATTTTACCCTGTTTAAAATGGGCAATGTTGAGGCGGTAGAACTGACTGACAAAATTAAATGAATCATACAGGTCTTCTAACCTATTCCATTATACAGGTAACCATGTTTGGCTCGTCTGTGAATTTCCATATAGGCCCACTATTAAATGTTAAATTATTTAATTGAGCAAATTGTTATACCATTTTCATTCACTTACTCTAGCTATTTATATATACTGTTATTTATATATATATACATATATTGCAGCGGTCTCTTAACTTTTTGTTCATAGCTGTATATTTAATATATTTACACTACCGTTCAAAATGTTGGGGTCACTTAGAAATGTCCGTGTTTTTGAAAGAAAAGCAAATGTTTTGTCCATTAAAATAATACAAAATTGATCAAAAATATAGTGTAGACATTGTTAATGTTGTAAATTACTATTGTAGCTGGAAACGGCATGATTTGTTATGGAATATCTACATAGTCGTACAGAGGCCCATTACTCCTGTGTTCCAATGGCACGTTGTGTTAGCTAATCCAAGTTCATCAGTTTAAAAGGCTAATTGATTATTAGAAAACCCTTTTACAATTATGTTAGCACAGCTGAAAACTGTTGTTCTGATTAAAGAAGCAAATACACTGGCCTTCTTTAGACTAGTTGAGTATCTGGAGCATCAGCATTTGTGGGTTCGATTACAGGCTCAAAATGGCCAGAAACAAATAACTTTCTTCTGAAACTCGTCTATTCTTGATCTGAGAAATGAAGGCTATTCCATGCGAGAAATTGCCAAAAAACTGAAGATCTCGTACAACGCTGTGTACTACTCCCTTCACAGAGCAGCGCAAACTAGCTCTAACCAGAGTAGAAAGAGGAGTGGGAGGCCCCGGTGCACAACTGAGCAAGAAGACAAGTACATTTGAGTGCCTAGTTTGAGAAACAGACACCTCACAAGTCCTCAACTGGCACCTTCATTAAATAGTACTCGCAAAACACCAGTCTCAACATCAACATTGAAGAGGCGACTCCAGGATACTGGGCTTCTAGGTGGAGTTCCTCTGTCCAGTGTCTGTGTTCTTTTGCCCATCTTTTCTTTTTATTGGCCAGTCTGAGATATGGCTTTCTCTTTGCAATTCTGCCTCGAAGGCCAGCATCCCAGAGTCACTTCTTCACTGTTGACAATGAGACTGGTGTTTTGTGGGTCTAGGGTGTCAGGTAGGGTGGAGGTGATATGATCCTTGACCAGTCTCTCAAAGCACTCCATGATGACAGAAGTGAGTACACTGGGGCGATAGTTGTTTAGCTCAGTTACCTTCACTTTCTTGGGAACGGGAACAATGGTGGCTCTCTTGAAGCATGTGGGAACAGCAGACTGGGATAGGGATTGATTGAATATATCCGTAAACACACCAGCCAGCTGGTCTGCGCATGCTCTGAGGACGCGCCAGCAGCTTGCGAGGGTTAACATGTTTAAATATTTTACTCACATTGGCTGCGGTGAAGGAGAGCCCACAGGTTTTGGTAGTGGGCCATATCAGTGGCACTGTATTGCCCTCAAAGTGAGCAAGGAAGTTGTTTAGTTTGTCTGGGAGCAAGACGTTGGTGTCCGTGACGGGGATGATTTTCTTTTTGTAATCCGTGATTGACTGTAGACCCTGCCACATACATCTTGTGTCTGAGCCGTTAAATTGCGACTCTACTTTGTCTCTATACTAACGCTTAGCTTGTTGGATTGCCTTGTGAAGGGAGTAGCTACACTTTTTGTATTCGGTCATGTTTCCGGTTGCCTTGCCATGATTAAAAGCAGTGGTTCGCACTTTCAATTTTGCTCGAATGCTGCCATAAAACCACGGTTTCTGGTTGGGGAAGGTTTTAGTAGTCACCGTGGATACAACATCACAGATGCACTTGCTAAAAAACTCGCTCACCAAATCAGCATATACATCAATGTTGTTGTCTGATGCTATCCGGAACATATCACAGTCCATGTGATCGAAGCAATCGTGAAGCGTGGAATCAGATTGGTTGGACCACCGTTGAACAGAACTTATCACGGGCGTTTCCTGTTTTAGTTTTCGTCTACAGGTTGGGAACAACAAAATGGAGTCATGGTCAGATTTGCCGAAAGGAGGGCGAGGGAGGGCTTTGTATGCCCCGACCAGGTGTCTGCTTGGAGGGGGGGTATACACGGCTGTGATTATAATTGGTAGATAATGTGGTCGGCATTTGATTGTAAGGAATTCTAGGTCAGGTGAACAAAATGACTTGAGTTCATGTATGTTGTTATGATCACACCAAAGTGACGAGAGCGACAATGAAAACGATCCAACATCGGATGAAGCAATTCTGAGGCTATTCAACTCCGACACCGAAGGAGATGACTTCAGTGGTTTCAGTGCACAGGAGGAGGAAGATAGTGACCAATGACTTTCTTGGTAGGCTACTGTTTAATTTTTGTTACAAGCCGTGTTTCGTTAAAGCCTATTTATTTTTTGTTACAAGCCGTGTTTCGTTAAAGCCTATTTATTTTTGTTTTCAATTTTTCAGTTTTTGATTTGTTAAAAAAGTTTGAAATATCCAATAAATGTCATTCCACTTCATGATTGTGTCCCACTTGTTGTTGATTCTTCACAAAAAAATACAGTTTTATATCTTTATGTTTGAAGCCTGAAATGTGGCAAAAGGTCGCAAAGTTCAAGGGGGCCAAATACTTTCGCAAGGCACTGTATATACAGTTGAAGTAAGAAGTTTACATACACTTAGGTTGGAGTCATTAAAATTCATTTTTCGACCACTCCACAAATTTGTTATCAACAAACTATAGCTTTGGCAAGTCGGTTAGGACATGACACAAGTAATTGTTTAAAGACAGATTATTTCACTTATAATTCACTGTATCACAATTCCAGTGGGTCAGAAGTTTACATACGCTAAGTTGACTGTGCCTTTAAACAGCTTGGAAAAATCCAGAAAATTATGTCATGCTTTAGAAGCTTCTGATTTACTCAAATGATGTCAATTAGCCTATTGGAGGTGTACCTGTGGATGTATTTCAAGGCCTACCTTCAAACTCAGTACCTCTTTGACCTCAGAAAAATAATTGTAGACGTCCACAAGTCTGGTTCATCCTTGGGAGCAATTTCCAAATGCCTGAAGGTACCACGTTCATCTGTACAAACAATAGTGCGCAAGTATAAACACCATGGGACCACGCAGCCGTCATACCGCTCAGGAAGGAGATGCGTACTGTCTCCTAGAGATTAATGTACTTTGGTACGAAAAGTGCAAATCAATCCCAGAACAACAGCAAAGGACCTTGTGAAGATGCTGGAGGAAACAGGTACAAAAGTATCTATATCCACAGTAAAACGAGTCCGATATCGACATAACCTGAAAGGCCGCTCAGCAAGGAAGAAGCCACTGCTCCAAAACTGCCATAGAAAAGCCAGTGTCACGGGATACTAGGAGTGGTGGGTTGGAATCAGGCACAGAGAGCAGGGTTCAGGATATCGTGATTTATTCTCCGGCCAAAAAACAGTCACGCAAACATACAGGGCGCATAGAACAGACCAACCCAAACACAGGACCAAACAGTCCGGAGAATACACACATGAAAACCACATCCAACAGAGTAACAAAAAACAATCCCGCACAAAACAAGGGCGGGTCAAACTACTACATATAGGGAAGCTAATTAAACTGAAATACACACAGGTGAAAATAATAAGACAAAACCAACAGACAAACAAAAAAGGGATCGGTAGCGGCTAGTAGGACGGTGACGACGACCGCCGAGCACCGCCCGAACAGGCAGGGTAGCCAACTTCGGCGGAAGTCGTGACAGCCAGACTATGGTTTGCAACTGCACATGAGGACAAAGATCATACTTTTTGGAGAAATGTCCTCTGGTCGATGAAACAACAATATATGTTTTTGGCCATAATGACCATCGTCATGTTTGGAGGGAAAAGGGGGAGGCTTGCAAGTCCAAGAACACCATCCCAACCATGAAGCACGGGGATAGCAGCATCATGTAGGGGGGGCGGGGTGCTTTGCTGCAGGAGGGACTGGTGCACTTCACTAAATAGATGGCATCATGAGAAATGAAAATAATGTGGATATATTGAAACAACATCTCAAGACATCAGTCAGGAAGTTAAAGATTGGTCACAAATGGGTCTTCCAAATGGACAATGACCCCAAGCATACTTCCAAAGTTGTGGCAAAATGGCTTAAGGACAACATAGTCAAGGTATTGTAGTGGCCATCACAAAGCCCTGACCTCAGTCCTATAGAAAATGTGTGGGCAGAACTGAAAAGTGTGTGCAAGCAAGGAGGCCTACAAACCTGACTCAGTTACATCAGCTCTGTCAGGAGGAATGGGCCAAAATTCTCCCAACTTATTGTGGGAAGCTTGTGGAAGGCTACCCAAAATGTTTGACCCAAGTTAAACATTTTAAAGGCAATGCTACCGAATAGTAATTGAGTGTATGTGAACTTCAGACCCACTGGGAATGTGACGAAAGGAATTAAATCTGAGATTTCACATTCTTAAAATAAAGTGGTGATCCTAACTGACCGAAGGCATGGCATTTTTACTAGGATTAAATGTCAGGAAATGTAAAAAAAACTGAGTTTAAATGTATTTGGCTAAGGTGTACAGTATATAAACTTCCGACTTCAACTGTATATATATATAACTTGAACTTAGAAGTGAATGGGGAGGGCAGCCAGAAAGAGAGAGGGAAAAATTGCTAGCTTTGTGGATAGCTTGTATGTGAACAAAACATTGAAAATACATTTGACTTTAAGTTATGTGTGCTCAAATGTTATGTAATCAAAGAATCTCACATTAATTGGCTGAACTGACGAAATTAAATGAATCTGAGTCATAGAGGTCTTAAATCTTATTCCATTCTACATTTTAAAGGTTTTCTCTTTATATTTATATAGCCCAAGCCAGGGTTCATCAACTAGATTCAGCCGCGGGCTGAAGCCGAAACATAACGACAAATACATTGTAGACTGCAAATTGACTTCAAGAAGCCCAAACAGATATAATATTTGACTAAAACATAATAATTTCAAACCTTGCTTACATTTGTATATAATCACTATTCTATTTATTTATTTGACATTTTGCCAGATGAAATCTTCTGAGATGCACCATCTCATTTTCAAGTGTCCCAAAATATTGTATAAATAAGAAAACAAACAAACAATAATTTGACAAAAATAATAATATGGCATCTACTGTGTAACAATAATAACAATTAAATAATCAAATAAAACGTAAGTTAGCAGCATAAAAAAGTTATACAACTAATAAAATGACTGGCAACAACTAACACAACCAGAAAAATGAAGTACCTATAATATATTCGTATATATATATATATTCGTATATATATATATATATATATATATATATATATATATATATATATATATATATATATATACATATTTACAAATATCTTCACATGTTGATGTTTCTTTTAGTTAAAACATTATGCGTGGGAATCACTTTTCTGGTATTTTTACAGTCGTTTATGTTCAACAAAGAAAATCGCAACCATCTGCGGTTCAAATTTGTCATGCCTGCTCCCACTCCTCCTCTCTGGCGCTCAAGGGCACCAGGCTACCCATCATTACGCACACCTGTCACCATCATTACGCACATCAGTGCTCGCTGGACTCACCGGGACTCCATTACCTTATTGATTACCCCTCCTATATCTGTCCCCTGTCCAGACGCAGTCCGTATTCTTTTCCCGTACGTGGTTTCATTAAATGTTCACTCCCTATACTTGTTTCTCGTCTCCAGCGTCTTTCCTCAGGGAATGCTCACACCAACATTTGAAGCATCATGGAGGTTTTTGTTTTGTTGGTGACATCGGGTCCGGGTGCCGCTGCTGTAGGAACTGGGTGTGCCTCAGCTGGCTCGTTGGGCTTCCACGCCTTATTTGGCTCAAGAGGTTTCCTTGCCCCGATTGGCTCGGCAGGCGTCCATCCCACGTCATGCCTCAACAGCCCCGTCGGGCTTTCATGCCTCAGCCGGATCGTTGGGCTTCTACGCCTCAGCCGACTTGTCCAGCGTCCATGCCTCGGCCGGCTGGTCGAGTCCTCACAGTTGTCCTTCTGGAATGTTCTCCCATCTCCACAGAGGAACTCTGTCAGTGTGACCATCAGGTTCTTTGTCAATTCCCTGACCAAGGCCTTTCTCCCCTGATTGTTCAGTTTCGCCGGGCGGCCAGCTCTAGGAGGAGTCTTGGTGGTTCCAAACTTCTCCAATTTAAGAATGGAGGCCACTGTGTTCTTGTCAACCTTCAATGCTGCAGACATTTCTGTGAGGACAGACGCTGGAGATGAGAAGCAAGTACAGGGAGTGAACATTTAATGAAACACTGACAGGAACAGAATGCAGACAGAGTCTGGACAGGGGAAAACTGACTACAAACTGACCAACACTGGGATCTAACCGAGGAACAGACACACATAGGAGGGGAAATAAACACGTTAAAGACACAGACAGCAACAGACAAGACACAGAGAAAGTGACAGAAGAGGGAAGATGGAGAGAGAACAGAGGTGGGTTGAGCACACAGTAGACCACAGGTGTAAAACTCATTCCATGGAGGTCTGAATATCTGTGGGTTTTTTTCTCCTCTGTACTTAATTGATGAATTAAGGTCACTAATTAGTAAGGAACTCCCCACACCTGCTTGTCTAGGGCTTAATTGAAAGAGAAAAAACCCTACAGACACTAGGCCCTCCATGGAATGAGTCTGACACCCCTGTAGTAGACTGTATCACTTCAAGCTGCTCTATAGATTCTAATTAATTGCATTTATTTTCAGAAATTACAACAGGTGAAATAGAGACAGTGAAAAAGTAAAACATGGTTTACAAAAAAATTGCAGTTGAGGTGAAAGGCCTGTGAAATTACTATTTAAACAACGGTTTATTTTGACACTTTTTACAACCAGGACATGATGAAAGAGGAGGGTAGACAAGATAAAGCTATTTATTTGCATATCCGTTTAGAATCTGTTATTTTTCCTGCAGTCTGCAAAAAAAGCATATTGAATCAGATATTTCAAGCCACATTTCAAACCACCTGATTTATTTTCCCTTAAGTGTTTTTTGGGCTGTTATTTGGGATATCTTGTTGCTTACTAGCTACCCTGTTGACAGTTTGACAAGAACATGTGGTAGCTAACAAGCTTGCTAATTGTTTACAAACAAACTAGTGAATGTGCTAGAAAGCTACCTAGCTAGGGCTTGTTTTTAAAAGTTATTACCCTATGATTTTGAACATTCAAAGCAACTGGAAAACGTCCATGGTTGTCACCTTAGAATGCTACATAACTTCTGAGTGATAGGAAGCACGAGCACCACCACCAATAAGCCTGCACCACTGCACACACAGCTGTCGTTACTATGACAACTAGCCTAGCCATGTCAGCAAATGATTGCAGTCTGAACACACACAAATACGATTTGGTCACTTGTAACTTGCCGATTAGTTAGTATTCTAAAAACTTATTTGAAAACAAAACAGCCTGAATTCAAAATTGATTAATATATATTTTTTTCTTCTCATCCATCTACACACAATACCCCATAATGACAATTGAAAACATGTTTTTAGAAATTGTTAAACATTTATTGAAAATAAATAACAGATATGTAATCCATTTACATAAGTATTCACACCCCTGAGTAAATGCATGTTAGAATCCCCTTTGGCAGCGATTACAGCTGTAAGCCTGTCATGCCTACTCCTGCTCCCTCTCTCCGGCGCTCGACGTCGCCAGTCTACTAACCACCGGCCCCGGCAACTATTATAATTATTACTTTGTGATTACTCCCCCCTTTATATAGGCCTCAGTTGACTTCAGTCATTAGGTAGTATTGTTTTTGCTCACGTTCAGTACGCTTCTCATGTTTGTTCTTTTGTATCGTTTCATTATTAAACTCACATTCTGCACCTGCTTCCTGACTCCCAGCTTATATGTTACAGAGTTTTTCTGGATAAGTCTCTAAGGGCTTTGCACACCTGGATTGTACAGTATGTGTCCATTATTCTTTTCAAAATTCTTCAAGCTCCGTCAAATTGGTTGTTGATCATTGCTAGACAACCATTTTCATGTCTTGCCATAGATTTTCAAGCAGATTTATGTCAAAATTATGACTTGGCCACTCAGGACCATTCACTGTCTTCTTGGAAAGCAACAGTGTACATGTGGCCTGGTGTTTTAAGTTATTGTCCTGCTGAAAGGTGAATCCATCTCCCTGTGTTTGTCGGAAAGCAGACTGAACTATATTATTCACTTGTTAAGCAAATCTTTAACCCTGAACTTATTTAGGCTTGCCATAACAAAGGAGTTCAATATTTATTGACTCAAGCTTTTCATTTTTAATTGTCTTGGTTTAATCAATTTAAAATTATGTCTGTAACACAACAAAATGTGGATAAAGTCAAGGGGTGTGGATACTTTCTGAAGGCACTGTATGTGTTCCAGTGTAGAGAGTCCCACAGTATCTGTTGTAATTGAGTACTGGCAGTGTCTGCCGTGGCAGGTGGGAAGGTGCAAATTACCTGACAAATATCTAATCTCTCAATGTTCTAATCTCTCAATGTTTACCTCAAAGTGCACCAAATTCATGCATTTAGCTGTTGAAATTCCTTTCTCTTTTTCTATCGCGCAATCTGTAATGCTTCAGCCATGCCGATTGAATAGATTCCTAAGTGTTTTTGCTGTACAGTGGCAAAGAAAACAGCTCAGAGAGAAGCAGGTGATGGGGTTTTCCAGCCATTATAAGCACTAGCGCAAGAATATTATTATAGATTTTTATCTTGAGTTACGGGCTATTGAATGCGCCAACTTGTTTTTCTACAGTTAACAATCGGACTGGGAGCTATCGTTCAGGAGTAATGACATCATTTTCGATGAGCCTCTCTTTTGCGTGGGCCATAAATGTCTTTTGGGGAAGAGATTACCCATCCAAATGATTTGCTATGATGAATGTTGTGTATCATGTTTGTGTATGTTATGTGTATCATGTGGTTAATTTTAAAAAATTGCTAGAATTTTTGGACATTGTCATCATATCTTAACATATTAAAATACATGAGGATTATGAAAACTGTTTGTTAGTGTTTGAAATGTTCTTTTAGATCTGCTGATGCAAGTCCCAACTGTCTTCTTTTCACCTAGATGATCCTTGTTTGTTTTCCATCATTCTCTCCCAGAGAGATTATCATGTATCATATACAATTTTCGGAAAAGATTAGCTATTTCCAGAATGAGCACATTTACACTAAACGTTGGAGGTTGTTTGAGCAACAGGATCAGATGTATTTTTTGATTTTTTGATGAGAATCCTTTGGCCTTACTCACCTATAGTTGTGTTTCCTGTTTCCTGTTTCCTGTTTCCTGTAATATTTCCTCTTAATCAGAATGCAGCTTAATTATTCATTCAATTTGTTTCCCCTGAAACACACACCATTTCTCAGAATTCACCTGCAGTGCATAAATGCATCCATAAACTCTCTCCATTTGTATTTGTTTGTTTCTGTGTGTGCACATGCCTGTTTGCTTCATACCGCAAACATTCAATGACTGAATTTGATATTGTACAATCTTTATCGATGCAGCACGGTTGCACTGTGGAACAGAAACATTGACAGTGTTGTGAGAAATGCATTATTCTACGCCTATTGGAGACGTATGGAATAATGATTATGTCTGTGGGCCCAGGACAATTAAATAATACCACAAAATCTGATCTCTAGACAATCATAACAAAGAGACGGCACTCTCCATCTCACTTCTAAAGAATTAATCAATGTTTTTTTCTGGCCCATTTTCAGACTTGCATATTAATTGATTACATAACATAGAGGCAACAATAACATTTAACATATTGCCATTTGGCTGTGGAATCTGTTTGTACCCTATATTTGATCTATTTGTCAGCCTGCAGGGCAGCCACCATATTTAATATTTTCTTGTTCAGATAGATAATAGGAAGAGGGCAAATACCTTTCGACGTTTAATTTCTTATGATTTTTCAATATTATCAGAATCATGGTAACAGGAGATTAGATTATGTATACACTGAGTGTACAACACATTAAGAACACTGACCTATGTTGACTCCAATGCTTCCCAAAGTTGTGTCATGTTGCCTGGAAGTCCTTTGGCTGGTGGACCGTTCTTTATACACACGGGAAACTGTTGAGCATGGAAAAACCCAGCAGCATTGCAGTTCTTGATACTGAAACCAGTGCGCCTGGCACCAACTACCATACCCCGTTCAAAGGCACTTCAATATTTTGTCTTTCCAATTCACCCTCTGAATGGCACACATACACCGTCCATGTCTCAATTGTCTCAAGGCTTAAAAATATTGATTTAACCTGTCTCCTCCCCTTCAGCTACACAGATTGAAGTGGATTTAACAAGTGACATCAATAAGGGATCTTAGCTTTCACCTGAATTCACCTGGTCAGTCTATCATGGAAAGATCAGGTGTTCCTAATGTTTTTCACACTCAGTGTAGGTGGACGCTTCGGGAACTATGCCTGATTAATCATGTCAGTGACAGCGGTGGCGTGGACTCTTTTACATATAGAAATCAATTTCGCATTGATATCGCCAAGCCAGAGAAGACCAAACATGAATGTCAATGTGGGTGAAATAACATACCTTTCATCCACATATACAAATCCAAGCTCAGTATAAAGCCTATAAAGCTTGCTTCTGGTGGGGGTGGTCTAGGATCTCCAAATACTCCAGTGATGGGGCCACTGTCCTACAAAGAGGGTCGTTCTTCTGCACCAACATCAAGCCAACGGTTTTTACCCTGTGGTCAGTCAAGATCATAGCAGTTTGTATAAACCTTCCTGCTGCTCACCAACTCATTCTAAAAGAGAATTGGGTCTCAAATAAACTCAGTATCAACAAAGGTAAATGAATAGATACACACACAAATCAGTTACGGGCTTCAAGGAAGATCAGTTTATAATGGTAGTCTGTCAGGAATGGTTTGTGGTTCATGTTGTGATTGATGACTACAATCAACAGTGATTTATTTTGGTGATGAAAGCAGAAAGAATAGATTGAGGATCCAGTAAAATCAGCTATCTTTGTTCTATCTTGGTCTTTAGTTATGCAATCTAATGGGTCCATTCAATGCAGCCGGAGGGAGTCACCATATAGTCTCCCAATAATGGCTGAGTGTCTGCAGTGCCTTTTATTGTTTATTTCCATTTTTTTTGGTCATCCTAGAGCTGTTGTTTTCTCTCTCTGCCTTGAAAAGCATGGGCAACCTTTGATTTGTTTTATGTTTAATGCTTGTTAAACTCTCAAATAATAATTTTGTATGTGGCTTACAAACACAAATATAATATACATAAAATATATGCCTTAATAATGGATGCGATACCTACTGTTAAAGACTAAAGCTGGTTTAATTCAAACATCTAAAGTAATCATTTGATGACTAAAAAGGGACAGATTGAAGACAGATATTGTATACAGATTTGCTGAAACTTACCATTTGGTGCATTATGTGTTACAAATGCAATTATACTGAACAAAAATATATACGTTACAAGCAACAACTCTATTGATTTTACTGAGTTACAGTTCACATTAGGAAATAAGTCAATTTAAATAAATTCATGAGACCCTAAACTCTTTCACATGACTGGGCAGGGGCACAGCCATGGGTGGGCCTGGGAGGGCTTAGGCCCTCCCACATGGGAGCTAGGCCCAACCAATCAGAATTCGTTTTTCCCCATTCCCCATTACAGACAGAAATGTCCAGGTGGCTGGTCTCAGGTGAAGACGTCAGATGTAGAGGTCCTGGTCTGGCGTGCTTACACGTGGTCTGCAGTTGTGAGGCCGGTTGGACGTACTTCCAAATTCTCTAAAATTATGTTATGGTAAAGAAATTATCATTCAAACATCTAGCAACAGCTCTTGTGAACATTCCTGTAG
Organism: Oncorhynchus keta; assembly: GCF_023373465.1. NCBI lineage: Eukaryota > Metazoa > Chordata > Actinopteri > Salmoniformes > Salmonidae > Oncorhynchus > Oncorhynchus keta. Next base: position 21,579,871 of record NC_068456.1, read on the forward strand.
TCCGCATGCCAATTGCACACTCTTGAGACATCTGTGGCATTGTGTTGTGTGACTAAACTGCACATTCTATAGTGGCAAAAGGTGCACCTTTGTAATGATCATGCTGTTTAATCAGCTTGTTGATATGCCACACCTGTCAGGTGGATGGATTATCTTGGCAAAAGAGAAATGCTCACTAACAGGGATGTAAACAAATTTGTGCACAACATTTGAGAGAAATATGCTTCTTGTGAGTATGAAACATTTCTGGAATCTTTTATTTCAGCTCATGAAACATGGGACCAACACTTTACATGTTGTGTTTATATGTTTGTTCAGTATAGTTAAACGTATGGATGTCATTGTATGGGGAAACATTTTTTTTCCCTTGCTGGATCATTTTTTGTTATTGATTTGAACCCGTCTTTGCTCATGGCCACTGATCTGAGAGCTGTAGTACTGGTTTGTAGTGTCTCTCGAACCCCATCGCATGCTTTGCCTGGACTGATCCTGAATCAGCTGGTGCTCAGCCTCTCAGTGAGATGAAACACTCAGGTTTGGGGTCATTAAAACTAGTTTTTCAACCATTCCACAAATTTCTTGTTAACAAACTATAGTTTTGGCAAGTCGGTTAGGACATCTACTTTGTGCATGACACCATCAATTTTTCCAACAATTGTATACAGACAGATTATTTCACTTATAATTCACTGTATCACAATTCCAGTGAGTCAGAAGTTTACATACACTAACAGTGCCTTTAAACAGCTTGGAAAATTCCAGAAAATGTCATGGCTTTAGATGCTTCTGATAGGCTAAATGACATAATTTGAGTCAATTGGAGGTGTACCTGTGGATGTATTTCAAGGCCTACCTTCAAACTCAGTGTCTCTTTGCTTGACATCATGTGAAAATCAAAAAAATCAGCCAAGACCTCAGAAAACAAATTGTAGACCTCCACAAGTCTGGTTCATCCTTGGGAGCAATTTCCAAATGCTTGAAAGTACCACGTTCACCTGTACAAACAATAGTGCGCAAGTATAAACACCATGGGACCACGCAGCCGTCATACCGCCCAGGAAGTAGACGTGTTCTGTCTCCTAGAGATGAACGTACTTTGGTGCGAAAAGTGCAAATCAATGCCAGAACAACAGCAAAGGACCTTGTTAAGATGCTGGAGTACACAGGTACAAAATTATCTATATCCACAGTAAAACGAGTCCTATATCGACATTATCCGAAAGGCAGCTCAGCAAGGAAGAAGCCACTGCTCCAAAAACCGCCATAAAAAAGCCAGACTACGGTTTGCAACTGCACATGGGGACAAAGATTGTACTTTTTGGTGAAATGTCCTCTTGTCTGATGAAACAAAAATAGAACTGTTTGGCCATATGACCATCATTATGTTTGGAAAAAGGGGGAGGCTTGCAAGCTGAAGAACACCATCCCAACCGTGAAGCACTGGGGTGGCAGAATCATGTTGTGGGGGTGCTTTGCTGCAGGACTGGTGCACTTCACAAAATACATGGCATCATGAGGAAAACGATGTGGATATATTGAAGCAACATCAAGATATCAGACAGGAAGTTAAAGCTTGGTCGCAAATGTGTCTTCCAAATGGACAATGACCACAAGCATACTTCCAAAGTTCTGGCAAAATGGCTTAAGGACAACAAAGTCAAGGTATTGTAGTGGCCATCACAAAGCCCTGACCTTAATCCCATAGAAAATGTGTGGGCAGAACTGAAAAAGCGTGCGTGAGCATAGAGGCCTACAAACCTGACTCAGTAACATCAGCTCTGTCAGGAGGAATGGGCCAAAATTCTCCCAACTTATTGTGGAAAGCTTGTGGAAGGCTACCCGAAACGTTTGACCCAAGTTAAACAATTTAAAGGCAATGATACCAAATACTAATTGAGTGTATGTAAACTTCTGACCCACTGGAAATGTGATGAAATAAATTACATCTGAAATAAATAATTATCTCTACTACTATTCTGACATTTCACATTCTTAAAATAAAGTGGTGATCCTAACTGACCTAAGACAGGGAATTTTTACTAGGATTTAATGTCAGGAATTGTGAAAAACTGAGTTTAAATGTATTTGGCTAAGGTGTATGTAAACTTCCGACTTCAACTGTATGGTTATAGGTGCGTGGTCACTAGTCACCATAGCAGACAGAAACAATGTGTGTCTTCCCATTGTACTTGGACTGAGATCAACCAAGTATCAGGAATCCACAAATGTTCACTTAATCCAGTAGTGATTTATCCGTGAGAGATTCAGACACACACACACACACACACACACACACACACACACACACACACACACACACACACACACACACACACACACACACACACACACACACACACACACACACACACACACACACACACACACACGGCCATGTGTTTGGTAGTTTTCTTATTGTCCATACTGTATATCTTTCATCAGAAAATAACATGACCATTTTGTTTACCTAGTATGAGTATTATTGGTTGGACTGTAATGTAATGGTTGGACTGTAATGTATTGGTTGTCTGAGTCATGTACCTTTATGTCTGAGTAGATCCTACTGCATCTCTCCCCATCTGTGACTGTCTAATGAGCTCTCTCTCAGCACATTATTAACTAGTCTTCCGTGTGTTCCTGCATCCACCTATGTCCTCCTCCTCACTCCAGGTGGACTTCACCAGCAATCTTCAGATATTTTGACCAATCTTTCTTTATCTGTTGATTCCTGAGCTGCACTTTATGCACCTTCATCAGATCTCAGGAATTCTGTAGCTGATTGTTTTTTTGGTTTAAGGCCAAAGCACAGTCATGCTGTAACTAATAATAGTTTGGATTATGAATTTTCCACAATCTCCAAAATATACATAATATTATTTACATTTTCTGCAGATGCACTGAAAGAAATAACACTGAAGACTCATCTTTATTGAAAAACAAAAATACAAAAATAAAATGAACAGAAAAATCCACTATATCATTTTTTGAGGGGTATCACTGAAATAAAGTTCTTCACTGCCAAAAATGAGACTCTATTTTTCATATCACAACTGGAATATTTTTGACATTAGCCAGGGTTTTGTGGGGAAACTCTGTCAACACACACACACATACACTGGCATTGAACATCTCTGGAGTTCACAACTTGGAGTTTTAGACCCATTCTTATCTCAAAAATGAACATTCGCAGTGAGATGATATGAAGCTGAAGGGATAATATATAGCCTAAACCATATAGCAGTCTGACCAGCCTATGATAGTGACTGGATAATTCACACACAGGCAGCAGAGGATCAAAACAACCGTAGTTCACTCTTTATATCCGGATGCTAATTGCATCATGTAATTGCATGTCCATTTTGTGTTACCATTGTATAACAGCTATGTAACAACCACTTGTCACATAGCTATGTATAACCATGAAAAGGCTATCGGCTCAATTATCTGGAATATTATTTGAATGACACTTGGCTGACATCAAGGTTATCAAACCTGGCCTGACATTAGAAATTAATCTTGGTATAATCCAATGCTTATCTGAAATATAGCTCTGCCCTGAATATTTGTATTACAATTGATGTAATGCTGTTTTGTTGATTGGTCATTCAACACCCTTACCTTTTGAACTCCTTCAAACCTTCATATTTGAGAGGCAATACTCAATCCAAAATGAAGTGTGACATCTCTGGATGAATACTGGAGTAATCAGAACATCTTTTGACTGAAGATGAATTTCAGCACCAGTAATTAACACATTGGTACACTGTGCCTGATGAGCATTGCTATTGCATCACACGCACGCACGCACGCACGCACGCACGCACAAAGACACACACACCACACACACACACACACACACACACACACACACACACACACACACACACACACACACACACACACACACACACACACACACACACACACACACACACACACACACACACACACAGTAGGTACACACACAGTAGGTAAAAGTACAAGAATGAGCCATGGTGGATTGTTTCTTTCCTTGCCCCATCACTCTCTATGAAGGCAGATCAGCTTTACAGAGAGGTTAACACATCCACTGGCTCAGAATCGTCACCAGGGATTAACTTTTTATTCTGCCTCAACGCACAGCACTGAATAAACTTCAGACAAAGAAACACAGGCCTTTTAAAATGGAAATGAACAGTGCTGAATCATTTTCCTGCTGTGAGATTTCACCTTGGAATGCTTTTACCCCCCTCCCCACCACCCAAACTGGATTTGTCTCAGAAAAACAAATCTGACAAAGTATAATTCCCCCAAACTCTCACAACAAACTGATTACAACCCTGCATTTATCAGGTTAGAGGATAAAAGGCTCTGCATCACTGGCATTGGCTATAAACTGCTCCAGCCATTTGTGGGGATAGTAGACACTGCCACGCTCTGATGGGGTTGCTTTCCCTGGCAGTCAGAGGTCTTTGTGGATCAAGCTGGTCTCTTATCTGTCTGGCCTGTATGGTCTAACCCTGCCATCAACCAGCTAACCTCTCCACTGCTGTCTGTCCATTGTCCAGCTGAGCAAAGACATGGACATACAGTATGGGCCCATGTGTATATACTGCATTAACTTATATAACCACATGCATGTGAATAGTCACGCACACACAAACCCATGCACACACACACGCACGCATGTACAAACACACACACACACAAGCACACACACTCCAATGAGCAATCTGATTTGAAAAATAAAACTCTCAGAAATCCATAAGCCTTCACATAGATTCACAAACAGACACATGTATAGACAGAAACTGGAAAAATGAGGACCTAATATAGAAAGTCTCACCCTAGTCTCACACTAGTCTTGAGGCATTTGCAGGAAAGGTCAATGAGTTTGTTAATCATTTCAAGACAGGCGGTCATATGGCTGACCCCTTTTCACTGCTTCTTCTCTGATAAAGTTAACGGAAAGTACGTGGAGTGTAGCAGACAGTGTTCAATTACTGGCAAATGTAATGTGGTGTTCAGATGTTCAGAGTGGAAACGAGAGATGCCCGACTTAAATTGGTTTTCATAACGGCAAAAACCATTCAGCAGGGCGGATGTACAGAGAGCATGTATGATTTCCAAGACCAACAGTTGAAAATGCATTGAAAATGGTTTCAGGTAAAGTAATACGCTTTGGACGTTTACAGATAATGGCACATTTCCACTTGATGTCTGACGACCCAAATGTGACTGTTGGTCGCTGATGCATGAAGTACATCATGCAGCACGATTCATTTAGCTTGTTTGGCATCAAGTGGATATGTCCTACACATACATAGTTAGCTTTTATCTGGAAACCTCCAATGGTTATGACTACTGCTACATTGACCTCATTGTGGAGATCATTTAAAAAAAACCTCTGAAAGGGTTGTTGGCAATATGGAGCCTTACCTCCTTATCTACCTACCAATGCCCTGGCCACCTCTATGGTCTGCTTGAAAACCTCTGATGAAAGGTTATTTGATTGTGAAATTCCAAACATTGTGAGTGAAATCAGCAACTCACTAGAGAATATTGGTGTTAATCTGAAAACAAATATTATCTGCATGCACAATTTCACAGGTTAGTGGGTGGGTGGGGTAGGGGGCTGAACCATTGAAAATGAAATAGAAAATAAAAAAAATCTGCAAAATCTCCATTATGCTTTTTTCCCCCAACATTTGGTTCGAAATTCAAAACAGAAATTGAAGTCCCCACTTCACAGGTACCACAAACACATTTTTCTTCAACCCCCCTCTACCGTCTCCCCCCTCCCCTTCCCCAGAAAGCAGCTGATTGTTCATCACGAACAAACTGAAACCAAAAAACGGAAACTCCTCCACTCGCGCCGGCCTATTATCCTTGGTCCCTCCATCCCTGCTGTGTACCCCCAACACACCTGTACACGTCGTTGTGTGCTGAGGGAATGTGTGTGTGTGTGTGTACTCAGAGTTGTGTGGGGTTAGACAGAGGGGAAAAATACACCCATGCTAAACGACTTGGTCAGCAGAGGAGGAATTCCACTCACGTACAAAAAAGGAATAAGACACCAAACTAGCCAACCGTGTTAGCATCACGCCTGTCTTATCAACCTGCTGTCCCAAGCCAGTGACAGGGTCAACCTGGGGTAGTTTATCGGCAAAAGTCTCTCTATATCATTCTGTAATTGTTCTTCAATATACTGCTGTGGTATATCCAAGGCAAGGGGGACTGTTATAATCCTTGGCTGGGTAGACTCACAATGGTAGTTGAGAGGTTGTTTTACAGTAGATACTGTTGCTGTGGCAGCCATGTTTTAACTGCATCGTCGGTTCACACCAGGTAGCAAAACAGAAGGGGTAAGGGTGCATGGGGTCCACACAAACGTGCTCCAAGCCTGAAAAATGTGGAGTTGTTACAAAAAAAGAAAGACGGTACATCATTCCTGTATTCCTCAACTGAACTTGGTCACCTTTTTGATTCCATATATTTATATCCATATATATTTATATATATATTTTTTTACAATTAAAAACACCATGGAGATGACAGACTATTTGGTTTCTTTTGTCTAAGAAGCTTCTCATTTAAATAAATGCATATACATAATATCTCTCTTCATCACTCCATAGACCATCCCTCTGTTCATTCTTCCATACAGTATGCACATTGTTTATTCCATGATCTTATTTTTCTCTATTCAGTTTAATCTCATCCCTTTGATGCAGAGCTCTCTACAGTCTTGACTTCAAGAGACTACAGTTGTTTTACTGTAGATCCAGACAGAAAGCTAGGGCCCAGACCTCGTTGTCTCATTGGCAGGGCTGGCCTGACTCTCTGTGAGGTTCTCTAGGGCTCATTAACTGGGTCTCAGTGGGTCCATTAGGGCTCAAACCCCCTGCTCCTCCACCATTGAGTGTCAGGAAGCACACAGTCTCTCTGGGCAGTTGAGGGGTGGCGCCGACGCTGTCTTCCTGCTTCCTGTGGGCAAGAGCCCTGAGATGCTCCTGGGCCTCCTCTAGGAGAAGGGCCACCTCGTCCTGCTGCTGGCCCCCAATAGAGGAGGAGCAGGAGGTGGAGGTGGGGTGCAGCATGATGAGGGAGTGCCCTCCTACTTCCTTACTGGGCATGGTGCTGCAGGTGGCTGAGCCAGTAGCTGTTTGCAAACAGGAGACCTCGTCCTTGTGGCCCTGGACAGAGGGGATGATAGGGATGGAGCAGGTCCGGAAAGGAGGAGGGGAAGAGCGGCTTGGACATCTGGGACGCCTGAGGCTCCAGGTGGAAGTAGAGATGTCATGGTCCAGGCCCTGGTCCAGAGGACAGCAGCGCACCTCCACCCTGCTCTCCCACGACATCTCCACTGACATGGGGGGTTGCATATTTAGAAAGGCATCCTGTCGCGGGTCGCTCCCGGCCCTCACAATCTGACACCTGATGAAGGGAAGAGCGAAAAGAGAGAGAGAGAGATAATTACAATTGCTGTCAATTCCCACGTGTACTCATTTCACTTCAAGAAAAGTTAATTGCTTAAAGTATCATTTTAACTCAAGCCTTTAAAGCACCTTCCCAAACAGAACAAGGGTACTCTGTGAGCCAAAATTCACCTTGCCATCTCAGAGGCATGAAGAGCACAAAAATGACAAGATGAGCTTGACATGTCTCTTTCATGTCTTTATCTAGCCGAACACTCTCACTTTATATGAACTGGATCATGAGTTGGGAAAGTTAAGAGGAAGAGTTCAGACACTACATTATTGATTTGACACCTTGAAATGGGGATACTTAACTAAATGGAGCATGGCATGAATATTTAGTCCAACAAGAATATGTTTGACGCATCTGAGCATCTAGGATAATTAATGAAGTAATCAGTGATCAACAATGTCCCCATTCACTTTTAGACACGAGATAGTCCACCATTTGTTCCCGACATAGAAATAGCTTTTGTGCTTCATGAGGCACTTTCAAAGTCAAAGTGTTGTGTTGTTGATATCAAATATTGATTCTTTGCTCTCTCTTCTTTTTCTCAAAGGGATCTGGCATAAGCTACCTCACATTACAGCAACACATCCTCTCTGTAATATCAACGTCTCAATTGAGGTACGATCTAGGGCTTGGGGCTCATTATCTTTGTGTAATAATTCATAATCCCTGACAAAGGCTAGCTGCTCTTGTCGCATCAATATTTAACTTTGAGTCACTCTCTTTCTTGTAATAGCCTAATCAGAGATGTAAGCCTCCATCAAGGGGGTTTTCAAAGCTGATGATTCTCTTTTTCACTGAGGTTTTGGAATGAGCCCCAAACGAGCCACATTTAGAAAGCCATATTGGGCCTTGCTCTCCGATAACAGGGATGTCAGTTTCCTAATGCCCACAATAACAGTTGGAGCAAATCTCGTTAGATGTGGGAAATACAATCAGCCTGAAAACATCCCATGCATGCACCCAACAGTGCAAATGTACGACAATGGTGTACAGAATTAAACATTGCAATACAAAATTGCTCTGTTCATAGATTTGAGGTGAGATTATAGAAGTGTGTTGTACAGTATGTGCTGTACACATACAGTGCCATCGGAAAGTATTCAGACCCCTTTACTTTTTCCATCTTTTCTAAGATTACAGCCGTATTCTAAAATTGATTAAATTGTTTTTCCCTCATAAATCAACACACAATACCCTATAATGACAAAGCAAAAACAGGTTTCAATAAATATTTGCTCATTTATAAATATAAAAAAATGAAATATCACATTTAAATACGTATTCAGACCCTTTGCTGAAGCACCTTAGCACCTCAGCGATTACAGCCTCGAGTCTTCTTGAGTATGACGCCACAAGCTTGGCATATCTGTATTTTGGGAGTTTCTCACATTCCTCTCTACAGATCCTCTCAAGCTCTGTCAGGTTGAACAGGGAGCGTTGCTTCACAGCTATTTTCAGGTCTCTCCAGAGATGTTCGATTGGGTTCAGGTCTGGGCTCTGGCTGTGCGACTCAAGGACATTCAGAGACTTGTCACAAAGCCACTCCTGCTTTGTCTTGGCTGTGTGTTTAGAGTTGTTGTCCTGTTGGGAGGTGAACCGTTGCCCCAGTCTGAGGTCCTGAGCACTCTGGAGCAGGTTTTCATCTAGAATTTCTCAGTACTTTCTCCGTTCATCTTTGCCTCTATTCTGACTAGTCTCCATGTCTCTGACACTGAAAAACATCCCCACAGCATGATGCTGCCACCACCATATTTCAGGTGCCATGTTTCCTCCAGACGTGAAGCTTGGCATTCAGGCCAAAGAGTTTCATCAGACCATAGAATCTTGTCTCTCATGATCTGAGAGTCTTTAGGTGCCTTTTGGCAACTCCAAGCTGGCTGTCATATGCCTTTTACTGAGGAGTGGCTTCCGTCTGGTCACTCAGCAGTCTTGGTGGAGTGCTGCAGAGATGGTTGTCCTTCTGGAAGGTTCTCCCATCTCTACAGAGGAACTCTAAAGCTCTGTCAGAGTGACCATCGGGTTCTTGGTCACCTCCCTAACCAATACCTTTCTCACCCTGATTGCTCAGTTTGGCCGGGCGGCCAGCTCTAGGAAGAGTCTTGGTGGTTCCAAACTTCTTTCATGTAAGAATGATGGAGGCCACTGTATTCTTGGGGACCTTCAATGCTGCAGAAATGTTTTGGTACCCTTCCCCAGATCTGTGCCTCGACACAATCCTGTCTCAACATCATGGTTTGGTTTTTGATCTGACATGCACTGTCAACTGTGGGACCTTACATAGACAGGTGTGTGCCTTTCCAAATCATGTCCAATCAATTGAATTTACCGCAAGTGGACTCCAATCAAGTTGTAGAAACATCTCAAGAATGATCAATGGAAAAAGGATGCACCTGAGCTCAATTTCGAGTCTCATAGCAAAGGGTCTGAATACTTATATAAAAAAGGAATTTTTATTTTTATTTTTAATACATTTGCTAAAATATCCAAAAACCTGTTTTCGCTTTGTCATTATGGAGTATTGTAAGTAGATTGCTGAGGATTTTTTAAATTTAATCCCTTTTAGAATAAGGCTGTAACGTAACAAATGTGGAAAAAGTCAAGAGGTCTGAATACTTTCCGAAGGCATTGTACATGATTGTACTTTGTATTTTAATTATCTACATTGATTTATGTAGATATCTACAGTTGAAGTCAGAAGTTTACATACACTTAGGTTGGAGTCCTTAAAACTTGTTTTTCAACCACTCCACAAATTTCTTGTCAACAGTTTTGGCCAGTCAGTTAGGATATCTACTTTGTGCATGACAAGTAATTGTTTACAGACAGATTATTTCACTTCTATTTCACTGTATCACAATTCCAGTGGGTCAGAAGTTTACATCAACTAAGTTGACTGTGCCTTTAAACAGCTTGGAAAATTCCAGAAAACGATGTCATGGTTATAGAAGCTTCTGATAGGCTAATTGACATCATTTGAGTCAATTGGAGGTGTACCTGTAGATCTATTTCAAGACCTACCTTTCAATGCGTCTTTGCTTGTCATCATGTGAAAATCAAAAGAAATCATCCAAGACCTTTGCTGCAGGAGGAACTGGTGCACTTCACTAAATAGATGGCGTCATGAGGAATGAAAATATAATATATGAAGCAACATATAATGAAGCAACATCTCAAGACATCCGTCAGGAAGTTAAAGCTTGGTTGCAAATGGGTCTTCCAAATGGACAATGACCCCAAGCATACTTACAAAGTTGTGGCAAAATGGCTCAAGGACAAAAAAGTCAAGGTATTGAAGTGGCCATCACAACGCTCTGACCTCAATCCCATAGAAAATGTGTGGGCAGAACTCAAAAAGCGTGTGTGAGCAAGGAGGCCTACAAACCTGACTCAGTTACACCAGCTCTGTCAGGAGGAATGGGCCAAAATTCACCCAACTTATTGTGGGAAACTTGTGGAAGGCTACCCAAAACATTTGACCCAAGTTAAACAATTTAAAGGCAATGCTACCAAAAATTAATTGAGTGTATGTAATCTTCTGACCTGTGATGAAATAAATAAATGTGTTCTCTCTACTACTATTCTGACATTTCACATTCTTAAAATAAAGTGGTGGTCCTAACTGACCTAAGACAGGGAATGTTTATTAGGATTTTTTGTCAGGAATTGTCAGTGAAACACTAAGTCTAAATGTATTTTGCTAAGGTGTATGTAAACTTCCGGTCTTCAAATGTATATATGGATTTTATGAATGTTTAGATAATACTGTAATGTTTCATTATTGTTTTATGAATGTAAATGACAAAGACACTGGGACAGTAGACATCGAACATTTAGATTTTTGTCATTTAGCAAACGCTCTTATCCAGAGTCAGAACCTGGGATAGTAGTGATCATTTTCCAAATTGATCTGATGAATGAACACGCTATTCCAGCTGAGAAAGCTGGTGGGTGCAGCAAAGCAGGGACAGGATTGGACCATTCCTGTCAGATAAGAACATTCCAGAGAATTCTGGAACAGACTATTGGCTGGTTCATTCAGGGGTAATATCCTGAATAATTAGGAGCCCATTAAAGATAGACAGAGTAGTCTATTAGAATGTTATAGACCAGAGGAGGGTGAGGGACTTACGATCCAGTCTGGTGGGGCCAGAACAGTCAAGGTCCACCATCAATGCTTCCTTATGGAATTGACCTTGTCAGAGGTATCAATTACAGGGATAGTGACCTTGTCAGAGGTATCAATTACAGGGATAGTGACCTTGTCAGAGGTATCAATTACAGGGATAGTGACCTTGTCAGAGGTATCAATTACAGGGATAGTGACCTTGTCAGAGGTATCAATTACAGGGATAGTGACCTTGTCAGAGGTATCAATTACAGGGATAGTGACCTTGTTAGAGAAATTAATTACAGTGGTAGTGACCTTGTCAGAGGTATCAATTACAGGGATAGTGACCTTGTTAGAGAAATTAATCACAGTGGTAGTGACCTTGTCAGAGGTATCAATTACAGGGATAGTGACCTTGTTAGAGAAATTAATTACAGTGGTAGTGACCTTGTCAGAGGTATCAATTACAGGGATAGTGACCTTGTTAGAGAAATTAATTACAGTGGTAGTGACCTTGTCAGAGGAATCAATTAAAGTAATAGTGACCTTGTCAGAGGAATCAATTACAGTAATAGTGACCTTGTCAGAGGAATCAATTACAGTAATAATGACCTTGTCAGAGGAATCAATTAAAGTAATAGTGACCTTGTCAGAGGAATCAATTACAGTAATAGTGACCTTGTCAGAGGAATCAATTACAGTAATAATGACCTTGTCAGAGGAATCAATTAAAGTAATAGTGACCTTGTCAGAGGAATCAATTACAGTCATAGTGACCTTGTCAGAGGAATCAATTAAAGTAATAGTGATCTTGTCAGTAGAATCAATTACAGTAATAGTGACCTTGTCAGTGGAATCATTACAGTAATAGTGACCTTGTAGTAAGGAGCCAAGTTCCATCTCAGGCAGGTACTTTGATACCAGATTTATGCAGAAGTACTGTATCTCCACACACTGTCTGCAACACTTTCACTGCAATGACAGACAGGCATTTTCATAATTCAATTATACCTCTGTGCATTGGAGAAAGCCTTGAGAAATCTGACAGGTGTATCTAAAAATACTGGTTACAATAGAACACAAGTGGAGTTCTGTGTTGGTGTAGGCCTAAGCCTTTCTGGAGAGATAACAGCAAGTTTTTCTGACAGGCACGGAATGAGAGGGACAGCACTTCTTACTGATTTGTTTTTACTGTTGTATGCAAAACAGGTAGTTTCTACATTCCTCCTCTCTCTCTACCTTCCTCTCTGCCTCTTTTTTTCTCTCACACACGCTCTCGCTCATTGTGTTCTCTCATGTCACCCTTTACCGCAGTGTCTCCATGGCAACTCACTGGAATGGGGATTCTCTCTCTATGTGCTGGTTGTCTGTAAATCTGTAAATAGGTCAGTCAGTCTTTTCAACTAATCATGTGCTCCTGCCTTCAGGGCCAGCTGGAGGCTATGTCTAGCATCTGGTATGTCAGCAAAGTTAGGCCGTTCACCTGTTATTGCTTATTCTACAAGCACCTGACAGTGGTTTGCACCTAGAGTTGTAGAGTACAGGACAGACTTATATTCTTTGAATAAGGGGTTCCAAAAGGGTTCTTCCACTGTCCCCGTAGGATAATCCCTTTTGGTTTCAGGTAGAACCCTTTGGGTTCCATGTAGAACCAACCAAAATTATTTTTCCTGCAAAAATAAATAGTTCTCCTATGCGGAACACCCTTTCAGGCACCTTTTTTTCTAAGAATTTATAACATCAACCAATTAGTTGACTGGAACATTCCCTGTAACACGACTGACCTTATCCACATGTCTAAAGCACTGCCCTCTTTGTAAAAGTTCCTGCTATGCTGTTATGACATTTCAAAGTCTATCAGTATAACACTATCTATTTCATTGGCAATGATAGTGATATTTTTATTGGCTGAGTCCCCACAGAGTCTGTCTTTTTCAGTGAGTCCTGCCTGGTTTCAAGGTCTTGCTGTTCAGCTTCCCACTGAATCCCTCCACCCGTCACGCACTGACAAACTAAGAGAGAGGAAGGGCAGCGTAGGACCGTCATTAAAAATACAATCCACCCCCGACAGGCCAAGCACTCCATTTGAGCTCACGCCATTTTACTGGAGATCATAACATAACCTCATTTTTTTATCTTTGCTCAGCACAGTGAAAAACAAAGCGAAGGAGTAAAAACTAGAGTGCAGTGAGCCTTTCTTTTTTCACTTCTAAAAAAATTCTGCCTCTGAAATTTCTCCTCTTGAAATTAAGTCTAAAGCTTTGCCGAGGCAGCAGCATTCCACGTTTTGGGGCTTTATTTAAGCAATAAGGCATGAGAACTCGAGAATTATTGCGTGATGACTCTGGACTAAGGGCTGTTCTTAAGCCCAAGGTGAAGCCAAGGGCTGGAGAAACAGCCCTTAGGAGGGTGTTATTCTCAATGATTCCCGGGTTCGAAGGCCTTATTGCTTTATAAAATGGTTGCCAACATATACAAAAAATATGAATGACATGTTTTCATAAAAAACGTTATTATATTGAGTAATTTTGTTTTATTTGATCCTTCCACCATATAATATAGTCCGGACAAAAGCCAGTTGTTAGTTCTGAAATTGCTAGCCAAATGGTCTGGTTGCTAATTATATCCATTCTATTTGCAACAGACAGCAAACTATGTTTGTTTTACCTTTGTTTCTATTGACATTTCATTGAATATATCGATTATAATGAGCATGATAAATTAATCTGCCTGGCTCAGAGAAGCTGTTATTCTCTTCACATTCATATGCATGCACAGTGGAGATTGCAAAAAACCTGCAACATTGTTCCACAGGTCTGAGAGGCAGACAGCAAGGTTTGCAAACCCCAACCGTTGCAAATCAAATGCTAGCCTAGCAGCATATGGAAATATTATGTCTGGACACATTTTTCCAGAAGAGATTAAGTTTATAAATCGACGGCCTACATGTAGGCTCTGCTATCAATCAATCAGCATCCAAACAACCAGTTCTATAATTAGAGAGAGAGAGAGAGAGAGAGAGAGAGAGAGAAGACTTGAGGAGGTAGCTAGAAAGGAAACAGGATGGAGAGAGGGAGCGAGAGAGAGAGGGCGAGAGACAAAAAGAGAGAAGTAGAGCGAGAGAGAGAGAGAGAGCTAAAGCAAGTGGAGGAGAGAAAGCAGACGTCGCCCTGTGGGATTTGGAGACAGTGACTCTTGTTTAAAGATTACAGGTGGACCCATAAATCAGAGATGAAAGATGTCAGAGGTGTGATGACAGAGGCAGACAGAAGGGCCACACAGCCTGGGATATGAGCCTGGGATAGGAGCCTTGGATGGTAGCCTGGGATAGGCGCCTGGGACAAGAGCCTGGGTTAGGAGCCTGTGACAAGAGCCTGGGTTAGGAGCCTGGGAAAGGCACATTGGATAAGAGCCTGGGATAAGAGCCTGGGATAAGAGCCTGGGATAAGAGCCTGGGTTAGGAGCCTGGGACAAGAGCCTGGGTTAGGAGCCTGGGAAAGGCACATTGGATAAGAGCCTGGGATAAGAGCCTGGGATGGTAGCCTGGGATAAGAGCCTGGGTTAGGAGCCTGGGATAAGAGCCTGGGATAAGAGCCTGGGTTAGGTGCCTGGGTTAGGAGCCTGGGATAAGAGCCTGGGTTAGGTGCCTGGGTTAGGAGCCTGGGATAAGAGCCTGGGATAAGAGCCTGGGATAAGAGCCTGGGTTAGGAGCCTGGGTTAGGAGCCTGGGTTAGGTGCCTGGGATAAGAGCCTGGGATAAGAGCCTGGGTTAGGAGCCTGGGTTAGGTGCCTGGGATAAGAGCCTGGGATAAGAGCCTGGGTTAGGAGCCTGGGTTAGGTGCCTGGGATAAGAGCCTGGGATAAGAGCCTGGGTTAGGAGCCTGGGTTAGGAGCCTGGGATAGGCTCCTGGGATAAGAGCCTGGGTTAGGAGCCTGGGATAGGCTCCTAAGATAAGAGCCTGGGTTAGGAGCCTGGGATAGGCTCCTGGGATAAGAGCCTGGGTTAGGAGCCTGGGATAGGCTCCTGGGATAAGAGCCTGGGATTGGAGCCTGGGATAGGCTCCTGGGATAAGAGCCTGGGATTGGAGCCTGGGATAGGCTCCTGGGATAAGAGCCTGGGATTGGAGCCTGGGATAGGCTGGGCTCATTATGCAGCATTCCTCGTCTTCAAAACGGACATTGCAGTGCACTCTCTCTGTTAGAGAATAATGACCCCGAAACCACTGCAGCAAACAGAAACAGTCTGAATGTGTAAGTACCTAAACTCTGGGAGTGTGGGATTGTGTAAAATCTGTTTTTCTGTGATATGTTACTATGTCAAACAGCGTTGTTTAATCTTTTACGTTTGGAAAACTTATTGGGGGACAAACTTGTTAACCTTCGCAAGCTGCCGGCCCAGACGGCATCCCTAGCCGCGTCCTCAGAGCAAGCACATACCAGCTGGATGGTGTGTTTACAGACATATTCAATCACTCCCTATCCCAGTCTGCTGTCCCCACATGCTTCAAGATGGCCACCATTGTTCCTGTACCCAAGAATGCAAAGGTAACAACTAAATGACTATCGCCCCGTAGCACTCACTTCTGCCATCATGAAGTGCTTTGGGAGACTAGTCAAGGATCACCTCCACCTTACCTGTCACACTAGACCCACTTCAATTTGCTTACCATCCCAATAGGTCCACAGACGATATACTCGCCATCACACTGCACACTGCCCTATCCCATTTGGACAAGAGGAATACCTATGTAAGAATGGTGTTAATTGACTATAGCTCAGCATTCAACACCATAGTATCCTCTAAGCTCATCATTAAGCTTGAGACTTTGGGTCTGAACCTTGCCCTGTGCAATTGGGCCTGGACTCCCTGACGAGCCGCCCCCAGGTGGTGTATATAGGAAACAATATCTCCACTTCGCTGATCCTCAACACTAGGGCCCCACAAGGGTGCGTGCTCAGCCCCCTCCTGTACTCCCTGTTCACCCATGACTGCATGGCCATGCACTCCTCCAACTCAATCATCAAGTTTTCAGACGACACAACAGTAGTAGGCTTGATTACCAACAACAACGAGTCAGCCTACAGGGAGGAGGTGAGGGCTCTGGGAGTGGTGTCAGGAAAATAACCTCTCACTCAATGTCAACAAAACATAGGAGATGATCATGGTCTTCGGGACACAGCAGAGGGAGCACCCCCCTATCCACATCGACAGGACAGCAGTGGAAAAGGTGGAAAGTTTGAAGTTCCTCGGCATACATATCACTGACAGCCTGAAATGGTCCACCCACACAGACAGTGTGGTGAAGAAGGCGCAATAGCGCCTCTTCAACCTCAGGAGGCTAAAGAAATGTGGCTTGTCACCTAAAATACAATTGAGAGCATCCTGTTGGGCTGTATCAGCACCTGGTACGGCAACTGCACCGCCCACAACAGCAGGGCTCTCCAGAGGGTGGTGCGGTCTGCACGACACATCACCGGGGATAAACTACCTGAAAAACAGCTTCTATCTCAAGGCCATCAGACTGTTAAATAGCCATCACTAGCACAGAGAGGCTGCTGCCTACATACACAGACTTGAAATAATTTGCCACTTTAATAAATTGAACACGAGTCACTTTAATAATGTTTACATATCTTGCATTACTCTTCTCGTATGTATATACTGTATTCTATACTATCTTCTGTATCCAAGTCTATACCACTCTGACATTGCTCATCCATTTATTTATATATTCTTCATTCCATTCCTTAGATTTGTGTGTATTAGGTATTTGTTGTGAAATGGTTAGATTACATGTTAGATATTACTGCGCTGTCAGAACGAGAACCACAAGCATTTAGCGCAATAACATCTGCTAAACAGCGTATATGTGACAAATAAAATTTGATTTGATGATTTGAACTTTTTTTGCAGAAGTAGTATTCAAGGTGAAGGACATGATGTCCACATTTTCACCATTACTGCTACTGTAAGTTGAATGACAATTGAGATGTAGTCAGTACTAATGTCTCTGATAAACCGACAGTGTAATTTACCCTCTCAATGACTCAATCTCTCTCTCAGACGACTCCAACTCCTGGAGGTGTTGGTAGGCGGGGCCAGAATGTTTGGATCCTCCATTTGGATTTAGTCTTCCCCTGGGTATAGGCAGAGTTCTACGCGGTACTGACCAATGGGTGGCTCTACTTCTCTGGTCTGGACTGTGAGACAGGGAGCCGCTTCTGAAACCAACCACAGGGAAAGGGATCAAAAGTGGATTATTCGATTTTCCGATTTGGTCACACATTATTTAGATAATCCCAAATAGATGCTCTACAGACGGTCATACTATCAACACACAGGGGTGACACGTCATCTGTTGTTCCACCTGTTTTGAGCGACCATATCCCCCCCATATCCCCCCCATATCCCCCCCCAAAAAAGTGTCACATACAGTATGTCACACAATTAAAAAAAAATATATATATATATATATATCACTGAGTTAGTAAAGCCACATACAAACAGGCAGCTCCAAAATGCAGGTGTTTCAGCCTAGCTCAGTGCTTTCTGTGGTGGTGGGGCAAGCCAGCAGAAGATAGGAGCATTGCACCGTTATTGGCTCAGTGTTCTGTCACTCATGGGGACACTACGTCCCCTGCCTTTTTGTAAGGGTAGACATCAAGAATGTGAGCCCTTTGGGTCCTGCCATAGACTTAGATTAGAAGTGCCCTTCCAAGAAAGCTCAAGGTCATTGGCCACAGATAAAATTACGTCATATTTCGTTATAGCTACATTAGCTTTGTGTCACTCCCTGACCTTAAATATCCTTTTTATGTCTCTATTTGGTTTGGTCAGGTTTGGTTTAGCTTCATGGTTAGTTTTGTGGTGTTTATTGTTTTGTTCGGTGTCTTTTCTAATAAAAAGAATATGTACGCACACCACGCCGCACCCTGGTCCTCTTCATTCAACGGCCGTGACACTTTGATTGGACTCTTAGCTTGCAGTCATCATCATAAATCAAGTAGACAATCTACTGGCAAATCCTTTTTAATCCTTGTAATATGAAGATAAATAATGAAGATAAATTGTATCGGTGCTCATCGGCCATTGGAATTAAGCATTACACAACAAGTGGGAAATGGCTAATTCAACAATGAGTTGTTTGGAAGGAATCGGTGACGGTGGCTAACCCCAAGCATTACAACTGGGAAGTGGGGAATAAACACACTCTGACTGGGAAAATACGTTCTGAACGGTCATCCAACTCGGAATTGTCAATCTTTCTCTTTTTTTGATAACAACATTTTCCAATGAAGGACCACCCCGCACAACAAGGTGAGTCCAAAATGTCTTGTATGCTGCTGCATAAATGATGTAATATGCCAGGAAGATATGGTCAGCCATATCAGCTATGTTTTTAAAATAAAGGCAGTAAATGAGGCTGAATTAATTGTTTCGCTGCCACTCAAGGCTCCGCTGATAGCCAGGTAAGGATTCACTCCATTGTACTTAAAAGAAAGCTCTGCTGTTGGGACAGGTTTATGTAGTCTCTAACAGTTTGTGGGCACTGCTTGTCACTGTTATAGTGCAATTAATGTATTGTTTAGTGTTTAGTTGTGTAGTGGCTTTGCTGGAATGCATCTAATTGTTTTGTTTTGAGTTTGCTCCACCACGATTTACATGCTAAAATCGCCACTGTCAACACAGTATCTATTGATAAGCAAATGCTTTCTAAGGTTACGGTTACGGTTAGGGTTGATGCCTCGTCAGTTGTACAACTGAATGCCTTCAACTGAAATGTGTCTTCCGCATTTAACCCAACCCCTCTGAATCAGAGAGGTGCGGGGGGTTGCCTTAATCGACATCCGGTGACTGGCCCAATGCTCTAACCACGAGGTGACCTTAGGATAAGGGTTAGGGTTAGGCTTAGGATAAGGGTTAAGGTTAGGGTTAGGATAAGGGTTAATGTTAGGTTTAGGGCTAGGGTTAGGGTTAGAATAGGGGTTAATGTTAGGGTTAGGATAAGGGTTAAGGTTAGAATAAGGGTTAATGTTAGGTTTAGGGCTAGGGTTAGGGTTAGAATAGGGGTTAATGTTAGGGTTAGGATAAGGGTTAAGGTTAGGGTTAGGATAAGGGTTAATGTCAGGTTTAGGGCTCGGGTTAGTGGATAGTTAGTTGAAATGTTGTTGACATTTTTTTGAACATCTACTGCACATCTACTGAACATCTACAAACCATCTACTTGGGACTATCCAAATGAGGTGCTACCCTCTGTTGTGAGCCATCACATGGCTGTGAATGAGAAGATGTACCACCAGGAGTTCCCCATCCAGAAAATGAACAACTTGAACAGTAAATTGAACATCACATAGTTACAAGGCGCTCGCTACACAGAGGGACCACATAAACTGCTAAAGACAGGCTATTGGACAAGTGTGGCTGATTGACAATCCATCTAGGAGAAAAGGAATCGGGCCATTTCTCCAGTCAATTAAACGTGAGTTTCCCCTGTCATACAACCTTTGTGTCCCTCTGCTAACACATCTCCTGTTTCTTGCTGCAGTGTGAGTTTCTGCGTTTCTGCAGTGTGTTGACATGATTGGGGTTTGGGGTGGGAAGTCATTGATTAGTCATGTGCAGTGAGGACTTTGAAAACTTCTCTCTGTGTGCCAGATCATATCTTTATTGATCGTTTAACCTCAGTATACATGAAATGCTTATAGACAAGTGAAGACTATTTGATTTGATGCTAGATAAGTCTTGTAACTAACCAGCTGCCAAAGTTGTGGGGATAGAACAAAGCGATGGCCAATAATAATAATAACAGTCATTTATTACATTTCTATAGCACTTCAAAAGCAAAAAAACAAGCAACCTATGCAACATCATGAGTAGCCTAGCTATGGTTAGTGAGATCAACCAATACATCATCATGAGTAGCATAGCTATAGTTAGTGAGATCAACCAATACATCATCATGAGTAGCATAGCTATAGTTAGTGAGATCAACCAATACATCATCATGAGTAGCATAGCTATAGTTAGTGAGATCAACCAATACATCATCATGAGTAGCATAGCTATAGTTAGTGAGATCAACCAATACATCATCATGAGTAGCATAGCTATAGTTAGTGAGATCAACCAATACATCATCATGAGTAGCATAGCTATGGTTAGTGAGATCAACCAATACATCATCATGAGAAGCATAGCTATAGTTAGTGAGATCAACCAATACATCATCATGAGTAGCATAGCTATAGTTAGTGAGATCAACCAATACATCATCATGAGTAGCATAGCTATGGTTAGTGAGATCAACCAATACATCATCATGAGTAGCATAGCTATAGTTAGTGAGATCAACCAATACATCATCATGAGTAGCATAGCTATAGTTAGTGAGATCAACCAATACATCATCATGAGTAGCATAGCTATAGTTAGTGAGATCAACCAATACATCATCATGAGTAGCATAGCTATAGTTAGTGAGATCAACCAATACATCATCATGAGTAGCATAGCTATAGTTAGTGAGATCAACCAATACATCATCATGAGTAGCATAGCTATGGTTAGTGAGATCAACCAATACATCATCATGAGTAGCATAGCTATAGTTAGTGAGATCAACCAATACATCATCATGAGTAGCATAGCTATAGTTAGTGAGATCAACCAATACATCATCATGAGTAGCATAGCTATGGTTAGTGAGATCAACCAATACATCATCATGAGTAGCATAGCTATAGTTAGTGAGATCAACCAATACATCATCATGAGTAGCATAGCTATAGTTAGTGAGATCAACCAATACATCATCATGAGTAGCATAGCTATAGTTAGTGAGATCAACCAATACATCATCATGAGTAGCATAGCTATAGTTAGTGAGATCAACCAATACATCATCATGAGTAGCATAGCTATAGTTAGTGAGATCAACCAATACATCATCATGAGTAGCATAGCTATAGTTAGTGAGATCAACCAATACATCATCATGAGTAGCATAGCTATAGTTAGTGAGATCAACCAATACATCATCATGAGTAGCATAGCTATAGTTAGTGAGATCAACCAATACATCATCATGAGTAGCATAGCTATAGTTAGTGAGATCAACCAATACATCATCATGAGTAGCATAGCTATAGTTAGTGAGATCAACCAATACATCATCATGAGTAGCATAGCTATAGTTAGTGAGATCAACCAATACATCATCATGAGTAGCATAGCTATAGTTAGTGAGATCAACCAATACATCATCATGAGTAGCATAGCTATAATTAGTGAGATCAACCAATACATCATCATGAGTAGCATAGCTATAGTTAGTGAGATCAACCAATACATCATCATGAGTAGCATAGCTATAGTTAGCCATCTCAAACAATAGAGGCCAAGTCTTTGAGTGCATGCATCCTCCAAGATGGAGAGGGACAGTTCATGGCTTGATCAGAGGAAGGTGGTCAGGGAGATGGTTGATGAAGAGTCTGGTGATGATCTTGTACAGGGCTACTCTGGATACCAGCCTGTCATGTAGTTACTGGACCTCCTTCACAATGTATGGCATTCACTCAGGTGATGTCTCAGCATACCAGGGCGCCAGAATGCTCACCACACACAGTTCAGAGTAGTATCTAGTCATCCTCATGATGAGCCCTCTACCTCAGCACTCCAATTCCTCTCCTCTCAAGCTTCAGGTGACTCTTCAATCTATGTTTTCAAAAGATCAGGAACCAGCAGCCAGGTGAAACAAAAAAGCTGGTGCATTGTTCAGATGCATCACTCGAACAAAAACAATTAGCCAAGCCAACAACAAAAAATGACCTGCCAGTCTATCTGCAAATCTGTGGGTCAAAACCACCAGAAATATGCAATAAAACTAAAAGTTCAGAAAAAAACAGGTGATACAAAAACCCAGAATTAAACACTTAAACATAACAAAATATTTACAGGCGCTTTCCACTAAGGCTGCTTCTAGAGCACCATGGTAACTACAGTTCAAGGGTTCCCTCGACACAAAATCCACTCAAGAGCTTGTCAAGTTTCAAGCTATTTTGGAAACATATCTTCACTTTAATTTGCTGAAAACTTTATCCAAATCCTCCCTAAACCAGCATAAGTGCAATCATACAAACTGACATGATCCTATAGACATCACTTATGGCAAGGGCAAGGACTGTAAGCAAACAATTTACAATCCAGCCACCAACAAAACCAGAGGGGGAATCAAATTGTTGTCGGAGCTTAACATTTAAGAAAGAAGGCGGGTGTGGATTAAGCCAAACAGACACAAAAGGATTTGGTTATCTGTAATCCCAACAAACAAACACTGGCGCAATGCAAACACACACACACACACACACACACACACACACACACACACACACACACACACACACACACACACACACACACACACACACACACACACACACACACACACACACACACACACACACACACACACACACACACACACACACACACACACACTCTGACAAGGAAAGGTGGATCTCTATAGCCACCATAATGTCCTTGTAATTATGCAGGCAGGTTGGTGGCTGGGGAAATTCACAATGCTATATGAGTGAGTGTGGTTTCCCTACTCCTGAAATCATGGGAAGTCAATAGCATTCCTTGGGTCCCAGCTCGCATGCAGCTCACTGAATACAAGTGGAATACAAAAGCAGGGAATACCACTGAGAAGTTAATGATGGATATCAGGCTTCTGAGTGAGAGAGAGATCAGCTTGACAGTGATTGGACTTCATTGTAATGCGAAGGACTAGTTGTTCCCAGAGAAAGCTCTTGCTGTTCCATTACATGGGATTCACATGCCAAGGCTGTTGCCATAAAAGCCCCATAGAATCACGACTTAGAATCACATAAAAAATCACATAGAATCACATTTGAATCATTTGGGCTTTCAGATAATGTAAGTCCAGAGTTATACATCTATAGCCCACAGTATATACAGTATGTATTCTTCCAGGACGCTAATGTAGTATAAAGAGTTAAGCCACAACAGAGCTTTCCATTAGCACAGTATTCTACAATGTGGAAATGAACTCATTGTAATACAGAATTGGCTCTTAAAGAACATGGTATGTGATTGGAGTCAGATCTCTGACTCTTCACTGGCATGTTCAGCCCGGTTACAGATATGCACATTAACATGTTTATCACCAATTGTAATTAGTCTCATTCTTTGTTTAAAGCGTTCAATAAATCTAAAATAATCTTAAACTGCGCTGTAATGTGGTTAATTCAATTTCTCTCTTCACTGAGTCTCAATGAATTACTGTAAGGGACATTGAACTTCCATAGAGAAGTGTTCATCATTCAGGCAACTGAGTTCTATGTGAGGAAATCATACCTGTAATTTTTTTCTCTGCCTGGACCTCTGGAGTTGTTGGTAGGGGTGGCATTGCACTGGGCAAATCTGGACTCCCAGACAGCTCCCTCATGTGGCTGGGAGGACCTCTTACAATACTGAAAAATCAAAAAAGATGTAAATGTACTCATGTGCAGGTTATAACCTATAACACTGATCATATTATACGGAACATATCGATTATACAGATACTATTGCATGTTTATGCATGCAATACAATTAAGTTTTAACTACGCAGATAGCTAAAGCACACATTTTCAGTATGGAATGGTCATGTTCCTTTGGAGTCACATCTAAAGATGAATATTACTTGTATACACGACTCAGTATGCTCACACACCTTCACCCTTTGAGCGCCACAGAGTGAGGTAGACTGTTGCATGACAAGAGAAGAATGATGACAGGAATTTCAACGGCCTTCCTGCTCTTTGTCTATTCCACTCCTCCTTCCATTTTACTGTGTCAATGAGTGAGAACGGAAGAGGATGTGAAGGAGAAGTAGAGCTATTCATCTCAGAGGAGTGCAGATAGTTGATAAAGGATTGGTGTAGAGGAGCAGAGTCAGTATAATTGGACACTATTCTCGGACAGACAGCAGATTAACCAAAGGAAGTTTCTGGTACCACAATCCACAATGGCATGTGCAGCACTACACCAGGAACCATGCATTAATCCAAGATAAAATGATATTAAGTAATTTCTCAGATTTTACTGTTGTTGTCCAAAGCCTGGAGCGTAAGCATCATTTAAAGGTAATTCCTCACACTGCAAGCCATTACAGATAATAAAGTTGCAATAATGAATTCGCTGACACAATTTAAATATTACTAGTTCAAACATAAATGGTGCCAATATGGGTGTAAGAATCAGGGTTAAATAGATGCACTCATGCATCCAACCAGGTTAACTTGTTGGCAAGCTCATTTAACAGTACATGCAGACAGGACTACCAAGAATTACAGAGAAAGCTATTGGAGTTGTTTCAACCGAGAACTGGATGAGTCCTTGATGTTTAGACTACATATGCCTCTGAACCATCTTTTAACCCACTAGAGTCTAATCAAAATCTGTCAGTTTAAACTAGTGATATCAGTCCACCCCATTCTGTTGTGCTTCCCATTCTGTCGTGCTTCCCATTCTGTCGTGCTTCTGCATCTGCAGTGAAAGGTGGCAGCGCAAGAGCAGTCTTTGTCAGGCCGTGAGACATCCCAAAAATCCGTCTTCTCACAAAAACGTCTGTAGCGTCCAAATGATTATGTCCCCTCTATGGAAAGACGCCCACAAGCCTCACAAGACTCGTCTGAAGGTCCCCTGGTACCAGTTAAACACATTTATGGAAGTACATATGGAGATAGTTTAGTGCCAAAAATGAGCAGTTAAATATGTGTAAACACTTTTAAAAAAAAATCCTGATCTTTCTTATATCTCTCAGATATAGGATGGACAATTAAGAACAAACTTCCTTTAGCTTTTTTGGGGGGATTATCTGTTTTTCCATGTAGTGAATCTTTTATTCAATGCTTGTATGGGATAATAGCAGTAAGCCCAAATTCAATGTTTCAAGTTCCAAATCAAATAACTTAATGATCCTTGGTATGACCTTCTTAAAACAATTACATACGTTAGCTTAGTAGAACCCCCACACCCGGTTTAGACAGGGCATAGGGGTTTTTAAAATCTCCAGTGTGCACATTGGCATGACCAACATGAGAGACCTGTAACATGTAGGTCTACTAAAGTCACTATTAAAGAGAGCACTTGAAGTTTCTTGACTTCGAGGACCCTTTCAAAACAGTTTCTGAACAGCAAGAAAGTGACCTTCAAGAATTTCTTGCAGATATTCTATGGCTTTCTCATTCTTTTTACATTACATCTATGGTTCCTAATACTGTGCCCTCTTCCTGTCTACAGTACCCTCTTCCTGTCCATCCACGGTGCCTAATACTGTGCCCTCTCCCTGTCTACCCTCTTCCTGTCCACTGCTGCCAAGGCTGACTTTGTCCTTTTGATAGTGAAACAGCATCAGTCCTGACTAAGTGAAACAGGATAGTGAGCTTATTAGCTAGACTCTTGCAGTCTGTTCCTCGTCCTGAGCTGATCTTACGTTTGTATACTTGGACCATGGACTCATATGGATCCTTGACTTCTACCTGGTAACTAATCAATGCTGATACATTCATCGTAGCATTAACAAGGAGGTATGGCTTTCAAATACACACATTTAATGAATGCCACCAGATTGAAAAGGTTACTATAATTCAAATGTGATTTTGAATGAATCATGTCTAATGAATGTTTTGTTGTACACTGTAGCAAAATATTTATTTTCAAGTTGATGCTAATAAAGTGTTATATAATTTCAATTACTGTCAGAAATCTAGAGACTAGATAGGGAGAAAAGAAATGAGGATGCATGAGAAAATGTGACATGCTCTCACACAATGGGACTATGATATTTCTTATTTCAAGTACAAGACAGCAAAATAGAAAGAGCTTCGGGGTATTAAAACTACACAAGGAAGAGTTGCAGAATGTCTGCTTCGGAAAAAGAGAGAGAGAAACTCATGGTTTTAAAGCTTTTAAAAGAGATCCAGACATGGCAGCAGACACGCTTCACCTCCCCAGTAATCCTCCAAAACAGGACTTCCAGACTTCCACCAGCCATCCACAACAACACTGCACCTCTTTTTAAGCTGCCACTCTGTCGCCCTGTCACTCATCAATCAGCTTCCTGTATCCTGCTCTGTCATCAGGTGCTTGCGGGATGAAACGTCTTGACACACTCCACCATGTAGATGTTAAGCAAATTGCTAATTAATATTTAGCCTGGCAGAAAACATTAATTAATTATTCCCAGATGTGAAAAAAAGATGTAAAGTTAGCTGTTGCACGGGGGTACGGAATGTGCCGTAAACTTGACTGAGGGTGGAATAAATCACACAGGAGAAGGATCAATTAACACTGGATGGATGGCATTACTAACTAACTCCTGATGATGCAGAATTGAATAATGTCTATATGTGTGATGTAACTGAAGCAAAGTCTAGGGTCATAAAGTTAAAGTTAATTTGTTATGCATCCTGACTGAAAACCCACAAATACAGTACAGGATACTCACAACAAATATACTGTTAAACCTTTGGTCTTCAGACCAAAATTAGGACCTTCTGTAGCTCAGTTGGTAGAGCATGGCGCTTGTAACGCCAGGGTAGTGGGTTCGATTCCCGGGACCACCCATACGTAGAATGTATGCACACATGACTGTAAGTCGCTTTGGATAAAAGCGTCTGCTAAATGGCATATATATTTTTTTTTTAGGACAGTCTATACACAAAACTGCTCGCCCAATACCAATATGCTTTTCTCTAGAACTAATCCAATGGATAAAATAGGCAGCAGATGTGGGCTGCAGTCAGTCCAGTAGCGTTGCTTCTTTTAAGAACCAATCAGAGGCTTTGCTCCTTTTAAGAACCTATCAGAATCTTTGCACAGAGCCAAATATCTCAACACTGCTTCATGAAATCAACCCAGGTATTCATCTCAATAAGAGAGGGGTTATGCAACACGTAATATATGTGGCGAGGCCTGCATGTTGATGTCGCGGCTGTGGCTGTTATGGCACAGCTGGGAGCGTGTTAGTGTAATGGATGTTTTAATCTAGGAGAGATAGGGCCGCCATCCGCCTGCGGGTTTCATCTGCACACCACCCAGATTAGAACCAGCATTTAGGACTTGTATTGTGCGAAGGTGTCGCCAGGACCATTTATTTTTTTCCCCTAGCAGAATGCTGTAGCCTGAGGGGTGAGCCATCATGAAGCGAGGGATGAGCCATCATGAAGCGAGGGATGAGCCATCACGAAGCGAGGGATGAGCCATCACGAAGCGAAGGATGAGCCATCATGAAGCGAGGGATGAGCCATCATGAAGCGAGGGGTGAGCCATCATGAAGCGAGGGGTGAGCCATCATGAAGCGAGGGGTGAGCCATCATGAAGCATAGCACCTCCACAGAGTGCTGCTGCAGGTAGGAAGAAAAGGGCAGCCTTGGTCACAATTGATTTATAAACAGACTGCGAGACGCTAGAGCAATTGTATCATTTGACAATGAGTAGGGGGTTGAAGGGAGTAGAGGTGTGTGTGTGTGTGTGTGTGTGTGATACTATCATTTACTCCACCACCCCACCCCCCAGCGCAGGCATCCATGTTGTGAAATCCTGGTAACCGATAGCTTGCAGATAAAAATCTATATCAATATATGTGTGGGTAGGCACAAAAGAAACAAATAGCATGCATTAGCATAAGTTCCCAATAGACTCCAGAGGAAATAAAACCGTCTAGAAAGATACATTGACAACAGAACAGCCATATTCTGTTATTAAAGGCGCAGTGCAGTCACAAATGTGACTTCCCTGTGTTTTATGTATATATACATTTTCACACTATGAGGTTGTAATAATACTGCAAAATTGTGAAAAAGATGATAATGCCCTTTTAGTGTAGGAGCTGTTCAAAAAGACCGACTGAAATTACCGCCTGCTTTGGTGGGATGGAGTTTGCCCTGTCTTGTGACATCACCAGGCGGTAAATTAGTTAATAGACCAATAAGAAAGAGAGTTCCAAACCTCCCTGCCAATAAAAGCAAGCTTTCAGTTTCCCCCTCCCCAGGCAGACCAATCCCAGACAGTCCTAGCAAAATTATTGCTTGAGAAATTGCTCTTTGTTAATAAGTTATTCTTGTGTCTTTTTGACCATTTTAATGGAAAACAATCACAGTAAGGTACTTCATATTGATATTTAGATAAAAACGGCTGCATTGGACCTTTAAAACAAATGACAATAGTATCGAGTTTAATCCAAAATCAACATAGTAATACCAGGATTCTGTAACAAGATATGTGTGTACTACATTTGTGTACTACAGTCCTGCAAGCCACACCCACCCCACGCTCGCCACATCAATTCCGAGCCCCACCCGATACTCGACATCAGGACAGACCCACCGCTTGGAAATGTTCCGAGAGCCGAACCGTTACATGTCATATTACATAAATGTATTTAATTGTTTTTATGACTCCAGAGTAATACACTTGATTTGTAATTATTATCATTAGTCTATTATTACTATTCTCCTTACCTGTATATACAGTATATCTATTTTTTTTTTCTTGATTTATTTTACCTTTATTTAACTAGGCAAGTCAGTTAAGAACACATTCTTATTTACAAAGACGTACCTACCCCGGCCAAACCCGGACGACGCTGGGCCAATTGTGTGCCGCCCTATTGGACTCCCAATCACAGCCAGATGTGATGCAGCCTGGATTTGAACCAGGGACTGCAGTGATGCCTCTTGCACTGAGATGGAGTGCCTTTGAATTAATGTAATAATTAACTGATAATTAACTGCATTATCAAAAACAAATAGACTTCCGTGCTTGCAGGCTGTGTAACCATCTACCACGTTGTTGTCCTTCCAAACTGGGGATTTCACTCGTGGAGCACCTTTTTGACAATGGTAGTGTAGACTATTCCCTTATCATAACCTTTATTTGTACTTTTCCAGGTAGTATTTTATTCAGATCCCCAAGCAGAAGTTACTCTTCATGGGTTCCATGCAAAACATAAAACATGACATAATATACAGAACATCAATAGACAAGAACAGGTCAAGGACTGAACTTCGGTGCCTCCGCACATTGACTCTGTACCTGTACCTCCTGTATATCGTCTCGCTATTGTTATTATACTGCTGCTGTTTAACTACTTGTTCCTTTTATTTCTTATTCTTATTCATATATTTTTTAACTGCATTGTTGGTTAGGGGCCTGTAAGTAAGCATTTCACTGTAAGGTCTAAACCTGTTGTATTCGGTGATTGTGACAAATACAATTTGATTTAATTTCATTTGATTTTAATAACAGAAAAAAAGGTCCTACTGACAGTTACACCCATTGCTGACAATTACCCACACATCAGTACATATACATGTGCCTAAGAGGTCATTAGGTCAGATAGGGGTGAGGCATTATGCTATAAAGTGTTGTTTTATTTGTTTTTAAAGCAACAATTTACAGTCTAAGTTGACACCAAGAAGTTTAGTCTCTACACTTGACATGTTTTACAATAGAGAAGTTTCCATTAAATAACAGCCTCTGTTCTATTGGATAGATAGCCATGATATGGCAGAGGACGTAAAGCCATAACACATATGTTTAGTCAATAACAGATTATGGTCAATATTTTCAAGGGCTGCACTGAAGTCTAACAATACGGCTCCCACAATCTTCTTATTATCAATTTCTTTCAGCCAATAATCAATCATTTGTGTCAGTGCAGCACATGCATATACGTGCCCTTCTCTATAAGCATGCTGAAAGTACTGAATGTCGTTAGTTTATTCACAGAGAAATAGCATTGTATCCAGTCAAACACCATTGTCTCCAGAAGTTTGCGAAGAGCCGTCAGTGAAGCTGATTGGTCGGCTGTTAGAACAAGTAAAGGGCACTTTACCATTCTTGGGTAGTGGAATGACTTTAGCTTCACTCCAGGTCTGAGGACAATCACTTTTCTCCAGGCTCAAATTAAAGATATGACAAACAGGAGTGGCAATATAGTCTGCGAGGTGGTTTCTCATTATTGATGAACAACAATTTCCCCACCCTTCCCACACTTACTTTACATAATTCAAAATTGCAATGTTTTTCTTTCCTTATTAGGTATTTTATTCATGATTATCATGGCTCACAGATTATTGTTGGCATTTAATTTCTAAATTTGTCCACTTTGCCAATGAAATAGTCATTAAAATAATTGCCAATATCAAACATTTTTTTAATGAATGAGCTTTCTGATTCAATGAAATATGGAGTTGAATTAGTCTTTCTGCCCATAATTTCATTTAAAGTATTCCACAGATTTTTTCAATCATACTTTATATTATTTATTTTAGTTCCATAATACAGTTTCTTCTTGTTTTTGTTGATTTTAGTCACATAATTTCTCAATTTGCAGTAAATCAGCCAGTCAGATGTGCAGCCAGATTTATTAGCCACTCCTTTTGCTTAATCTCTCACAACCATAGTTTTCCAATGCCTCATCAATCCATGGAGCCCTAACATTTTTAACAGTCAGTTTCTTATTGTATTTCAATAAATGCATCAAGTGCAGCATCAAGTGCTCCTCATTACACATCAAACACATATTCTTCAACATAGGAATTGTTATGAAATGTTATGTATGATCTCTTATACACTATTTTAGGCCAGCATTTGGAACTTTGCCTTTTCTGAATTTAGCCACTATATATTATGGTCCCTACAGCCAATGGGTGTGGATACAGCTTTAGAACAAAGGTAAAAATACACATAGATGACATGGTTCCTGTAGTGTTTGTAAACATCCTGGTCGGGTAATAACCTGAACCAGAATACAGGCACTGGTTACATTAAGAAGCTTCCTCTTGAGAGGACAGGTTGATGAAAATGTGTCTATATTTAGGTCGCCCAGAAAATAAAGCTCTATGTTAACATCACATAGATTGTTAAGCATTTCCAACATATTATCCAGATATTGACTGTTAGCACTAGGTAGCCTATTGCAACACTCACAATAATAGGCTTGAGATGAGGCAGGTGAACCTACAACCACAGCACGTTAACAACATTTGACATGAGATCCTCTCCAAGCTTTACAGGAATATGGCTCTGAATATACAGTATATAGCAACACCTCCCCCATAGGCATTCCTGTCTTGTCTATATACGTTATATCCCTGTATTGCTACTACTGTATCATCAAAGGAAGTATCTAAGTG
Source organism: Oncorhynchus keta (assembly GCF_023373465.1). Classification (NCBI taxonomy): domain Eukaryota; kingdom Metazoa; phylum Chordata; class Actinopteri; order Salmoniformes; family Salmonidae; genus Oncorhynchus; species Oncorhynchus keta. Next base: position 21,611,657 of record NC_068456.1, read on the forward strand.
AGTCTCAGAGATGGTCAATATATGAATGTTATCTGATGTACACAAGTTATTGTCTTCATTAACCTTATTTCTAAGGCTACATATGAAGAATTTCATTTCAAAATGCTATATATCCATTTTCAGAAATGTTGCTGAATTGGCTTTTAATGATTAAAGAAATTTTGAGTGAGATTAGTGTGTTTTTCCACCCACTATGTAACCATGGCATGCGTTTGTTCAATGAAAGACATGTATTTGTTTAAAATCTTTCACGTGATGGTTTGATTTCAGAGAGACAAATAAACATGTTTTTTTTGCTAAATGTTATATATCTGCCTCCCTCTCAGATAAATAAGTAGTATTGCTGTTTTACACAGTAGTATTGCTTTAAAAATATATATATTTCACCTTTATTTAACCAGGTAGGCCAGTACAACTGCGACCTGGCCAAGATAAAGCAAAGCAGTGCGACAAAAACACCACAGAATTACACATGGGATAAACAAATGTACAGTCAATAACACAATATAAAAGATGTATACAGCCTGTGCAAATGAAGTAAGGAGGTAAGGCAATAAATAGGCCAATAGTGGCGAAGTAATTACAGTTTAGCAAATTACACTGGAGTGATATATGTGCAGATGAGGATGTGCAAGTAGAAATACTGATGTGCAAAAGAGCAGAAAACAAAAACAAATATGGGGATGAGGTAGGTAGTTGGTTGGATGGACTATTTACAGATGGGCTGTGTACAGCTGCAGCGATCGGTAAGCTGCTCTGACAGGTGACGCTTAAAGTTAGTGAGGGAGATATAAGTCTCCAACATCAGTGATTTTTGCCATTTGTTTCAGTCATTGGCAGCAGAGAACTGGAAGGAAAGGTGGCCAAATTAGGTGTTGACCTTGGGGAGGACCAGTGAAATATACCTTCTGGAGCACGTGCTACGGGTGGGTGTTGCTTCAGTGACCAGTGAGCTGAGATAAGGCGGAGCTTAACCTAGCAAAGACCTATAGACGAATGTGTAGCAAGGACCAGCCAACGAGAGCATACAGGTCGCAGTGGTGGGTAGTATATGGGGCTTTGGTGACAAAACGGATGGCACTGTGATAGACTGCATCCACTTTGCTGAGTAGAGTGTTAGAGGCTATTTTGTAAATGACATCGCCAATGTCAAGGATCGGTAATTAAAAACATAAAAAAATGTATGTACAAATGATGCATTTGTGATATAAATATAAAACATTAAAAAATCAATACAACAATGTGAGATCTGTATGTAAAACGTTTACATTTGACATTTTAGTCATTTAGCAGATGCTCTTATCCAGAGTGACTTACAGTAAGTGCATTCATCTTAAGATAGCTAGGTGAGACAACCACATATCATAGTCAAACATTCCATTCCAGTGAAGCTATGGATATACTGTATAGCGTTTTGCTAAAAAAACTAATCTAAAATCTATGAATAATATTTCTGAAAACAGTCATATTTTACACACACATGAAGATACCCATAAGCATAGCTACAGAGTAAGATGTTTTGGGGGTGGGGCGCACACATTTGAATTGTTTTGTCTGTGCTATAGATGGCTGTCTTGACTAGTAGGTCCAGTGCACACATTTTTGTGGAAATAAATAAATCAATATTATAATGTTTTTATTGTTCAGGGGGTGCTGCAGTACCCACAACACCACTATGCCCATAAGCAATCATTTCTGGTGAAAAAACACAAACATGAAAAATTGGTGGTTTTGGAAATAAACTTTTCATATATCAATATGGGGTGGACAATGAGCCTGTTGTAGCGGATGTCCCCACACTCTCTGTTAGCCTTCATGACTGGGATCAGTTATTTTCACCTCTGGCGCACAGCTTCAGAGAAGTCATAATTGAGGAAGATGTTGGTTCCTCTCGGGTTCTTGGCTCTCTCTAGAATGGCCACTTTGTTCTGGAACCTCAGGAACTTTACCACTATTGACCTGGGTCTGTCACCTGGGCTGCTCAACCAACGTTAGCCATTTTTGCATGAGCTAGGCTTTCGAGAGAAAGTAAACTTGGCCCATGAGGATATTCTAACGTGGGGAGTGGGAACATAAGCTCTGCGCATGCACAAATTAGAACATTTTAGCACCACACAAATCAGGGACAGTTCCGGGCTCCACTTACTCTCATTGCATGTGTGTTCTGACAGCCTTATGTCTGCCTCGCCGCTCACAGAATAGAATTCACAACACAATGCAAACCAACAAGCTCCTGGGTTATTTAGAAGTGTGTTATCTGGATTTAAATTGTTTCCAACTTACAATGTAATTGTTCTGAACCGCGAGCCGACCCACGGGTGGAAAGCTGATTCTATTGCTGCTCACCCGCGAGGAACCGTGGGTATCCGACCCAATGCAGGACTCTAATGTGCGCTGGCTACATTGGTGCAATGACTTGTATCACATTAAAACAATGACTTTATAACTAGCTGCAGTGGTGTGTGTTACCCTCACATCCCTATCCCTCCCTGGTGCACAGGCACTAACTTTGACTGACATTCAAATGAACGCGGTGTTTGCCATGCAAACAGCTCAGATAGGCAGTGTCTGAGATAGATCTGTCGTCAGAGGCTATTGAGCATATGATGAATACAACAATAACCAGCCCGGGGTCCCAAATGACTGAGCAGTGTTCTCTCAAAGACTTCTGTGCTAACAGCGTTAACTCTGAACAGTTCAGTTCGGGTGGATGGGGGTGGCATAGGACAGGCAGTTGTTTATCATGCCAATCTCCAATGGAGACTGATTGGTGCTGCACCCATGAGCGAACAACATATCTCCAACAGCTCTGCATGACAAAGACATTATGCATAAATGGGAAAGGAAAGGGAAAGGGGGATACCTGAATGCACTCAACTGAAATGTGTCTTCCGCATTTAACCCAAGAGGTGTGGGGGGCTGCCATAATCGACATCCATGTCTTTGGAACAGTGGAATGGTTATGAGATGTAAGCCAACAGGATGATAAGTCACCCTAGATACATGTCTTTAGAGTGAAGGATGCAGAGGAAGGGGACAATCCACCCAGTATACTCACATTCTGCAGCTGCAGGCCCGTGTTAGGCCTCAGGCCGAGTTTGGACTCCAGGGCAGAGGCATTGGCGCTGTAGTTCTTCAGGCTGCGGCTCTCTTTCAAGTGGGCCTGGAGTTTTTCCCTGCGTCTCCTGGGGGAGTACATGCGCATGGCATGTTAACTAAACCACAGCATTGCCTTGACCTTTAACCCTCAGGCCCCACTCTGTACCTCTCTACCCCTAGTTGTTGTAGCGCGGAAATGTATACTGAGGGGCTCTGATGGAGCTGATATGTTCATGTGCTCTAACTCCATTTTAGATGAATTCCAAATGGCTCTAGATCATGGTTTGATCCGATTATCTTGTTGTCAGACTGCTCACTCACTCACATCGTTGTATTACAGACCCTATGAAATTACAATGCATTTATCACAGGGCTGTCTGCTCCTTATGCCCTGAATGACAGTTTTCCATCACAGCTTGGATGTTTGATCCAGCATTCTGGATGAATATATAAAGGATATACATTATAGACAGGTGCTTTCAGGCGTAAACAGAATGTACAACATGCGTACAAAAGTAATGTGTGTAGGGTCCATACCGATACAATAAAACAAACTCCCAAGAGCTATCCTAATGCAAAAAAGTATGCAAATGTCTTAAATGGAAATTTAAAAATAATTCAACTTCATATTTATTATCTCTAGCACCACCTCAACATCAACATATGTGAAAATGTCGCGTTTCTAGGTTTTGTATTAAAAAAGATAGAGGAAGATAAGTGTTTCCAAGACATCATCAACCATTAGTAGGCAATTCCTTCTCATAATTGGTTAAAATCACAATGCACACTGATGATGTCGTTTGAAACACTTTTTTCCCACAAAACATAGAAACACGCCATTTTCACATACAGTGTATGTTGATGTTGGAGTGGTGCTGGAGATGATGAATATGAAGTTAAACATTTTCCCTTTAATGTTATTTGGAGGGATACAACTGTGAATCCGTATTCTTACAGTAGGCTAGAGGTGTAGGATCTTAATTTGACCAGTTTCTCACAGCAGGAATATTATCCTGCAGCATAAGGAAATGTGAATTATTGTGTGGATTATAATTAATGATTGCTACATTTTTTTGTTAGAAATTTTTAAGTGGAAATTGCAAACTTTTGAAGAATTTTTAAGCCTTGAATACACTAGAAGTTAGACATTTCCAGCATCAACAGGGTGATAAAATGAAGATCATTCACCTGTATTTGACACGGAGTGTCAGCTGAAACTAGATCAATAGCCAATTGCCTGTGATGTGTTCTATTGGTTTAGGTGTAGGAACTGAACTGAGATCAGATCCTCTGGGTGATCATGTCCACTCACTTGTTCCGACAGTAGAGAGCCATACAGAGCGTGCCCAGAACACTTATCCCCACGGCGATGCAGGTGATTGACAGCACCTGTCTCTTGTACACCTCCTTGCTCTCTGTTGAAATGAAGAGAAGCGGAAGAGCTGACATTGACGGAGGAACAAAGAGAAAAAATAGGAAAATCCAAGGACTGGGACAGAAGTTAGTGTCCACAGCGACGCTCCCATAACCAATGTTAAACAGAGAAATCTCCAAGGAGAGGACCACAGAAAATAAAACATTGCCCTTAACTCACTGTAATAAAAATGTTCATGTCTAATTTTCACATGCCATTTGTAAAACCAAACAACCCCCCAGTTAGTCTTAACAACACTGTCATATCATCAGCCCCATTGGATGCAAAGCCTTGTCATAGATGTTAGTTGTAATGCAGCCGTGTCTGAAAACAGAAGATAAGAGTTATAGTTGTAATGGTCACCATTAAGGGTGACAAATGGCAGCTGTCTCTTTTCATATGAAAAAGTAAATCATAGTTGCCTTCAAAGGAATTAATAGGCAATCAATCAGATTATATTTGGTACAGCAGACCTTGAGGAGAACCACCACACAAATCCCCACAAAATAGGGGCAAATTGTATCCATGCAACAGACAAATGGTTAAATCATTTTGACCAATATGGTGTACATGGGTTGAAGGACAAAAAAGTTTGATATCCACATGTCTAACATGATTATGAGGCAAGGCAATGAGGAATATTGTACATACATGTATTGCAATTTCTATTTAAAATCAGTATTTATGGAAGTGCTGGTCCCATCTTCCAAAATGTTCTACCCAGGTAGCCCTATAGTCTTGTGCTGTCTGGGCCAAAAAGAACAGGAGAGCCCCAGGCTTTTGTAGCCAACTGTAGAACACACCAAACATGGCCCAGTAATTCATTCATTTACTTTATCTTATCAAAATCAATATTAAAGCCAAAACACTTGAGAGCTGGGCTAATTAACCTCCCTCCCTCCCACCAGTAGTTTCAATGGGCAGTATTTCTGTTTTGATGTATCTAATCAGCCTGAGTCATCACATAACCTTGTTTACTGTAATTATGAGAAGAGAGGAACCTTGTGGGAGACGTAGGAAAGTGGCACTTGCAATCCCATGACAGCTAACCCTGCATGTCACTCCCAGTGATGCCTCACATGCTACAAAACAACCTCATTGTTAATAGAATACCACAGTATGAATCATAATACCCATAAAACCTAGCGTTCAAACAAGGAAATGGTTCCAATCATTTTCCAACATTCATTATTCCCATAGGGGATTTTAGAAACACTTATAATAAGGTCTGTGTTTCTTGTAGGCTTACCCTGGCGTGATGTTTTGATAACCGTGTAAATATCTCTAGGACAAGGTGTCTTTATCAATATATTCACCAGTATTTATCCCCCTAAAATGAAATGCTAATTAGCTGATAATGTGGCTATTATAAATAACTACAAATGCCATGATGATATGGACGAGACTGCCGAATTGAGGCAAAGGTAAGAATCTCTGGATTAACTATCAAATGTCAGTGTAGCAATTAATAAAATGGCTAAATGTCTTTAAATGGACAATTCTGTGAACTTACTTGTGCAAGTTTTAAATTGACACAATACGTGTAAGCAAAGGTGTCAGCTAGAGATGATGTGCAGGAGCTTGCAGGGATTTGTAGTTTTGCATGATGTATACTTTGATGCAAATTTTCGAATCTGAGAGTAAATAGAGCCAAATATATTGATAAGTCACCTTGTCCGAGAGAGATTTACATGGTTGTCAAAACGTCACACCAGGGTAAACCTACACGAAACACAGACCTTATTTCAGGTGTTTCTAAAATCCCCCCTGGGAAACATGAATGGTGAAAAACGTTTGGAACCATTTTCCTGTTTGATCGCTAGGTTTTATGGGTATTATAACACCTCCACTGTGGTTCTGTATGGAATATTTTAGTCCATACAGCTGAATCTTCTGTGCCCACAACCTCCCTGCAGAGTACCATGATGATACACTAATGGGAAAAGGTTTTACTCTGTTCCTCTGATGCACGTCATAAATGCTGTACACAAGCCCCATTTGGAGGTAATTAACAATGTGTTGTCAAGGTCAAGGGCGGCCTACAGTACATGAAGTTGTAGCCACAGTAAACGAATCCCTGTGCTCTGGTTCACTGATTCAGAATCAGCTCTGGTTCTGAATAAATCATATGACCTAAATTACAAATATGATGTGTATTTGTAAGGGTACAAGGTCATATATTTTTTCTTTCCTTTTGAAATAACAAATTAGTCATGTGGTTTAACAGGACAATTGTAGAACCATGCAGCAATGATTACATTACGTAAGAGTGACAAGAAGTACATGGGATATAGTCACCTTCCTAATAATGAGTTGCACCCCCTCTTGCCCTCAGAACAGCCTCAATTCGTCAGGGCATGGACTCTACAAGGTGTCGAAAGCGTTCCACAGGGATGCTGGCCCTTGTTGACTCCAATGAATCTGCACATTCTCACTGCATAAAAGTTGCAGATTAGGACCAGTGCGCGGAGGAGTGCTTGTGTCTGTGTCTGTGTCAGTGTCTTTGTCCTCAACTTGCAGTGGGCAGCTAAGTTTGCTGTCACTCAGTCAGAATGCGCATTAGCGTTTCATATTTTTTCCCTACACTCGCCCCACTTGTTAGATATTATGCACATTGATAGTTTGATAGCAAACGTTCTCATCATGTGATTTATCATAGTAGCGTGCAGCAGCATTCTAAATGATCAGACAGATAACGCGAGGAAAAGTGATTGGACGAAATTATAAAGTGAGTCAACGGAGAAATACAGCTTCCCTCTATCCAATTAGAGCAGCAGGATCAACGTACAGCCCGCTCTTTACAGATAGGCAAACTAGCCAGTTGAGTTATTTAGACTACACACATGAGTAACTCAAAGACAGGACAGTATGGCTTATAAACTCTGTGACTGACTGACATGAGATAGAGGGTTGCTGGCATCCGGGAGATTTTTTTGTTGTTGATTATGGATAATTGCAAAAAATAATCCGTTCGTAATCGCCCATATCCGTAATAATAGTTGTTTTGTCCGACAGTCTGATAGTTGTTTTGTACTTGGCACACCCCAAATGGAAACTGTTGTGTGAAAAACCCAGCAGCTTTGCAGTTCTTGACACACTCAAACCGCTGCACCTGGCACCTACAACAAAACCCAGTTCAAAGGCACTTAAATATTTTGTCTTGCCCGTTCACCCTCTGAATGGCACAATCCACGTCTCAATTGTCTCAAGGATTAAGAATCCTTCTTTAACCTGCCTCTTCCCCTTTATCTACACTGATTAAAGTGGATTTAACCAGTGACATCAATAAGGGATCACAGCTTTCACCTGATCATGGATCACCTATGTCATGGAAAGAGCAGGCGTTCCTAATGATTTGTTCACTCAGTGTATATATACATAAAAATGTGTGGAAAACTGCTCTTAGGAAATCTCATTCCAAAATCATGGGCATTAATATGGAGTTGGTCTCCCCTTTGCTGCAACAACAGCATTCATCTGGGAAGGCTTTCCATTTGAAGTTGGAACGTTGCTGCAGGGACTTCCTTCCATTCAGCCACAAGAGCATTAGTGAGGTCGGGCACTGATGTTGGCAGATTAGGCCTGGCTCACATTCGGCATTCCAATTCATCCCAAAGGTGTTCGATGGGGTTGAGATCAGGGCTCTGTGCTGGCCAGTCAAGTTCTTCTACACCAATCTCGACAAACCATTTCTGTATGGACCTCACTGTGTGCATGGGGGCAATGTCGTGCTGAAACAGGAAAGGGCCTTCGCCAAACTGCTGCCACAAAGTTGGAAGCACAGAATCGTCTAGAAAGCCATTGTGTGTTGAAGTGTTAAGATTTCCGTTCACTGGAACTAAGGAGCCTGAACCATGAAAAAAATAATTATTCCTCCTCCACCAAACCTTACAGTTGGCACTATGCATTGAAGCAGGTAGTGTTCTCCTGGCTTCAGCCAAACACAGATTTGTCCATCAGACTGCCAGATGGAGAATTCATCACGCCAGAGAACGCATTTCCCCTGCTCTAGAGTACAATGGAGGCGAGCTTTACGCATTTCCCCTGCTCTAGAGCACAATGGAGGCGAGCTTTACGCAGTTCCCCTGCTCTAGAGCACAATGGAGGCGAGCTTTACGCATTTCCCCTGCTCTAGAGTACAATGGAGGTGAGCTTTACGCATTTCCCCTGCTCTAGAGTACAATGGAGGCGAGCTTTACGCATTTCCCCTGCTCTAGAGTACAATGGAGGTGAGCTTTACGCATTTCCCCTGCTCTAGAGTACAATGGAGGCGAGCTTTACGCATTTCCCCTGCTCTAGAGTACAATGGAGGCGAGCTTTACGCATTTCCCCTGCTCTAGAGCACAATGGAGGCGAGCTTTACGCATTTCCCCTGCTCTAGAGTACAATGGAGGCGAGCTTTACGCATTTCCCCTGCTCTAGAGTACAATGGAGGCGAGCTTTACACATTTCCCCTGCTCTAGAGCACAATGGAGGCGAGCTTTACGCATTTCCCCTGCTCTAGAGCACAATGGAGGCGAGCTTTACACATTTCCCCTGCTCTAGAGCACAATGGAGGCGAGCTTTACGCATTTCCCCTGCTCTAGAGCACAATGGAGGTGAGCTTTACACATTTCCCCTGCTCTACAGTACAATGGAGGCAAGTTTTACGCATTTCCCCTGCTCTAGAGTACAATGGAGGCGAGCTTTACACATTTCCCCTGTTCTAGAGCACAATGGAGGCGAGCTTTACACCGCTAGCATGTGGTAGGGTGCATCCTGAAAACTCCCATTCTGTTATATGATACATAACATTATTATAATATGAATATTTTACTCTTCCTCTGTGGTTAATATCATATCACAAATGATTAGGACATGTCAGGTACCCATACTTTCTGCTGAAACTAATCACAAAGCCTAAGCTCTTTAATCACATATCTTAGGCCTATATGTTTGGAAATAAATCAATATGAGAGAAACATATTACAACATTGATATTACAAACATTATTCTACTAACATGCAACTATGCTGGAATAAATATGTAGCTAACAACTATAAATACTTCCTTAAGTAGGGGCATGAATATGAACGGTAGTATTTGTATCTGTGTCAATTCTCTCCACTGTGTCTAACACCCTTCCCTATGACTGTGAAACAGTGATGTGTTTCACACAGGGAAAGAAGAGAGAAACCCAAAGCAGTTTAATCACAGAGCCCCTGCTGTTCCTAGTTCCAGTTGACAGACAGCAAACTTCTCCCCCTTGCCATTAAAGGACTTGAGACAACAGGAAGAACAGAAAAGCTAACACATGCCGACATGTGTAAGCACTCACATCATTGCCACTCCATTGTTTCTTTGACCTGGGTGCATGAACAGAACTGTCCAGAAGTCATTGCTATTTACTGTATGCTTTCCACTCAGTGAAGCCTCCTGTGGTCATGACGTGTCAGTTAAACAGGGATGGGGACTTTGGCTTTTGATGGCATCAACTCCTCCTTCTTGTAGATAACTTTCTTTAACTGGATAATGACAGAGGAGACTGACATTTCACTCTCACTCCATGACTCACATCAAAGAATCCAACCCCACACACACACACACACACACACACACACACACACACACACACACACACACACACACACACACACACACACACACACACACACACACACACACACACACACACACACACACACACACACACACACACTCTTTGCAGAGAGCATTTGACTTGCAAGTGCAGTGTGAGTGATAAAATATATAATAATATATGCCATTTAGCAGACGCTTTTATCCAAAGCGACTTACAGTCATGTGTGCATACATTCTACGTATGGGTGGTCCCTGGGATCGAACCCACTACCCTGGCGTTACAAGCGCCATGCTCTACCAACTGAGCTACCAGGACCAGTGATTGTAATCAAAGTTACAATAGCAGAGCTGTAGGAGCCAGGTTATCTCTCCTTGTCCCCTGTGTCCATTTTGAACCTGTGCCTCAGAGGGCAACATGACATTTCCTTCACAGTTATCATTTTGAGCCCCATACGCATGGCAGGGATCAAGCAAACAAACAAACCAAGCAAACAGAGTAAAAGGCACAATGAAGCAATCTGTCACTTCTTCACTCCTTGTCACTGCCAGTTGGAATCCGTGGCTCACAGTGGATGTAGGTAGCAGTCTGCTGTGGGAATGGCCTCCATTGGCATGCAAATTATTTTTATTGCCCAACAAAATCAGAGATTATTACATTCCCCACCGACTGAGGGCCTGGAGTAGCAAACCTCCTTTACCTGTATGTAAGATCTCTTCCTCCCTCTCTCTCTCTCCTTCTACTCCCACTACCCATCTCCTTCTGTTTCTTACTCCTGTTTCTCTGCATTCCTTTGTTTCTGTCCCATCGTCTGGATCTTTCCTCATTCTAGCTTTTCTCTCTCTCAATTCTATTCAAAAGGCTTTATTGGCATGGGAAACATATGCTTACATTGCCAAGGCAAGTGGAATAGATCATAAACAAAAGTTAAATCTCTCTCTCTCTCTCTCTCTCTCTCTCTCTCTCTCTCTCTCTCTCTCTCTCTCTCTCTCTCTCTCTCTCTCTCTCTCTCTCTCTCTCTCTCTCTCTCTCTCTCTCTCTCTCTCTCTCTCAAATGCTGTTTGTGGTGTCTTCCCTTGTGACCAACTACAAATGGTTGATTTCACAGGGTTTACCCAGAGGAATTAGAGAGCTGTCTGATGGTCCTGCCTCAGGTGAACTGCATAACATTGAAGTGGACTAAATTAGAGAGGAAAATTCTAACGAAGCTCTACCAGATTAGAACATTTTGTTATTTGCTGATTAACACTGGTCGGTGATCCACATATGAGGACACCACATATGAGACAATCAGCACAATGAGCTAAAAACACTTTCTTTAATGAAGTCACACATATTTTTCACATTCTGTTACGTTATAGCCTAATTCTAAAATGGATTAAATACATTTCCCTTCATCAATCTACACACAATACCACATCATGACAATGCACAAAACAACAACAGTTTTTAAGATATTTATTAAAAATTAAAAATGTATTTACATCAGTATTCAGACCCTTTGCTATGAGACCTGAAATTGAGCTCAGGTACACCTCGTTTCCATTGATCATCCTTGAGATGTTTCGACAACTTGACTGGAGCACACCTGTGGTAAATTCTGTTAATTGGACATGATTTGGAAAGGCACACACCGGTCTATATAAGTTCCCACAGCTGACAGTGCATGTCAGAGCAAAAACCAAGCCACGAGGTCGAAGGAATAGTCCGAGGAACTTCGAGACAGGATTTCATAGTGGCACAGAGCTGGGGAAGGGTACAAAAAACTTCCTCAGGGTTGAAGGTCACCAAGAACATAGTGGTATCCATCATTTTAAATTAAAGAATTTTGGAGCCACCAAGACTCCTAAAACCTACAGTTGGCCGCCCAGCCAAACTGAGCAATCGGGGGAGAAGTGCCTTGGTCAAGGAGGTGACCAAGAACTCGATGGTCACTCTGATAGAGCACCAGAGTACCTCTGTGGAGATGGGAGAACCTTCCAGAAGGACAACCATCTCTACAGCACTCCACCGATCAGGCCTTTATAGTAGTGCCCAGATGGAAGCCACTTCTCAGTAAAAGGCATATGACATCCCGCTTGGAGTTTACCAAAAGGCACCTAAAGGCCTCTAAGACCATGAGAAACAAGATTCTCTGGTCTGATGAAACCAAGGTTGAACTCTCTGGCCTGAATGCCTAGCGTCACGTCTGCAGGAAACCTGGCATCATCCCTACGGTGAACCATGGTGGTGGTAGCATCATGCTGTGGGGATGTTTTTAAGCGGCAGGGACGAGGAGACGAGTCAGGATCGAGCGAAATATCAACGGAGCAAAGAACAGAGAGATTCTTGATGAAAACCTGCTCCAGAATGCTCAGGACTTCAGACTGGGGTGAACGTTAATCTTCCAAAAGGACAACGACCCTAAGCACACAACCAAGACAACGCAGGAGTGGCTTCGGGACAAGTCTCTGAATGTGTTTGAGTTGCCCAGCCAGAGCCCGGAATTGAACCCAATCGAACATCTCTGCAGAGACCTGAACATAGCTTTTCAGCGATGCTCCCCATTCAACCTGACAGAGCTTGAAAGGATCTGCAGAGAAGAGTGGGAGATACACCCCAAATACAGGTGTGCAAGATTTTAGCGTCATACCTAAGAAAACTCAAGGCTGTAATTGTTGCCAAAGGTGCCTGAAAAAGTACTGGGTAAAGGGTCTGAATACTTATGTAAATGTGATATTTCAGTTTTTATTTTTAATACATTTGCAAAAATGTCTAAATGCCTGTTTTTGCTTTGTCATCATAGGGAATTGTGTGTAGATTGATAAAAGAAAAAAACGACTTAATCAATTTTAGAATAAGCCTTGTCATGACGTTGACCTGTGGGTGAGGTTGATGACCCCCCTCCGATAAATACCTTTCAATAGGTGGGGGGAAAGGAACCATATTTCAGTAATCCAACCAGTTGAAAATATGCATTGGTACTTAATGAATATGATGCCAGATCAGTTGGTGTCTGAGACATTCTTACTAATGATAGGATGACATAAACTGTATCTTGGAAAGTCTACACATTATAGTTACAAGATTCACATGAAATTGTTGTGCAATTTAAATGTTAAAATATGAAACTATTTGTGAAAAGATTAAATGTAATTTTAGCTTCCAAATGAGAGAATTGGGTTTTCATAAGGTAAAAGCTCTGCTCACTCAGTGGACCCACCCATGTGAAGAGGAGTTTATAAACGATGAAACACGCCCTTCTCTCCCCTCCTATATAAAGCCCTTGACGAAAATGTAACTGTGTGTTCCGAGGACGAGAGGACGACGGTCCCCACGTTGAAAGGGCTCAGATAATAACCTAACAAAATTTGCATTAAATTTCAACGTGAAGATGACGATCAACACGCCAAAAGGATGAATTTTGACTATACCAGCCAGAATATAGCATGAGCTAAAAGTATGGCAACTTGGTATGAACTTTGAACTCTTATTCACTCCAGAAGTGATACCTCCTAGCCATTGAGTTAGCAGAGGCCGCTGTAAACGTGGGCTAGGAAAGGATGGACGACGTATCCAGTCTATCACACAACGACGATACTACAACGATACTACAATTTAAAATGCATAATATTCTGTATTTACGATAGCATAGCTTCTCCCTTTGTTCTTCAGTCCTCCCGCTCTTTCATTAAAGCCCAACCCCCTTTCTTTGTGTAATTAGCCGTCATACAGGTTCCATCCACCAGGGACGTTTTCTTGAAGGAGATAATTAGTAATCAATGTATGATGCATTCTGTGTTTATGTTGTGTGATTATTTAGGTATTTAGTAAATAAATAATTAAACCAAAGTTTGTATTGCTGATTCAACTTGTTAGCCAGGGTTCATGATGATAACCAAGAATTTACAACTTTCAGATGAGACCAAACAAGGTGACGATTAAATATTGACTGCTATTGATGTAAAAGATTACTCAGTCTTTAATTAAGAGTTTATTCGGAAGATAACAGCTCTATAAACATTATTTTGAGGTGCCCCGACTTTCTAGTTAATTATTTACCTGATTAGCTTAGTCAGGTAATATTAATTACAGAGAAATAATTTTATAGAATAGCATGTCATATCACTTAATCCGGCATAGCCAAAGACACGACAGACTATAAAGTAACTAAATGTGGAAAAAGTCAAAAAGTCTGACTTTCCAAACGCATTGTAAATAGCTGCCAGATACATGCTCCCCTCTTAACAAGTACATGGGCAAAATTAAATGTTGCTGCTGTCTCTGCTGTGATCAGGTTTAATATTGCCGGTAGATTGTTGCTTTCATCATTGTAATTGTCTGCATCATTTCCAAAACCCATTTATATATATTTTGAAAAGATAAATATATATAACTATATACACTACTGTTCAAAAGTTTGGGGACACTTAGAAATGTCCATATTTTTGAAAGAAAAGCTTTTTTTTTCTTGTCCATTAAGATAACATCAAATTGATCAAAAATACAGTGTAGACAATGTTGTAAATGACTATTACAGCTGGAAATGGTAGATGTTTTTATGGAATATATACATTGGCGTACAGAGGCCCATTATCAGTAACCATCACTCCTGTGTTCCAATGGCACGTTGTGTTAGCTAATCCAAGTTTATCATTTTAAAAGGCTAATTGTTCATAGAAAACCCTTTTTCAATTATGTTAGCACAGCTGAAAAGTGTTGTTCTGATTAAAGAAGCAATAAAACTGGCCTTTTTTAGACTTGTTGAGTATCTGGAGTATCAGCATTTGTGTGTTCGATTACAGGCTCAAAATGACGAGAAACAAATAATTTTCTTCTGAAACTCATCAGTCTATTCTTGTTCTGAGAAATGAAAGCTAATCCATGCAAGAAATTGCCAAGAAACTGAAGATCTCGTACAACGTTGTGTGCTACTCCCTTCACAGAACAGCACAAACTGGCTATAACCAGAATAGAAAGAGGAGTGGGATGCCCCAGGGGCACAACTGAGAAAGAGGACAAGTACATTAGAGTGTCTAGTTCGAGAAACAGACACCTCACAAGTCCTGAACTGGCATCTTCATTATATAGTACCAGCAAAACACCAGTCTCAACATCAACCGTGAAGAGGCGACTCCGGGATGCTGGCCTTCTACAGCAACACAGTGGCCTCCATCATTCTTAAATGGAAGAAGTTTGGAACCACTAAGACTCTTCCTATAGCTGGCCGCCCGGCCAAACTGAGAAATCAGGAGAGAAGGGCTCTTGTCAGGGAGGTGCCCAAGAACCCGATGGTCACTCTGACAGAGCTCCAGAGTTCCTCACAGATCTGGTTCCTCCCAGATCTGTGCCTCGACACAATCCTGTCTCTGAGCCCTACGCACCATTCCTTCAAAACAAATTTCATCAGTCACGTACACATGGTTAGCAGATGTTAATGCTAGTGTAGCGAAATGCTTGTGCTTCTAGTTCCGATCATGCAGTAATATCTAACAAGTAATCGTACAATTTCACAACAACTACCTTATATACACAAGTGTAAAGGAATGAATAAGAATATGTACATATCAATATATGGATGAGCGATGGCGGAACGGCATAGGCAAGATGCAGTAGATAGTGTAGAGTACAGTATATACATATGAGATGTGTAATGTAGGGTATGTAAACCTTATATAAAGTGCCATTGTTTAAAGTGACTAGTGATACATTTATTACATAGCATTTTTTATTATTAAGTGACTAGAGATTTGAGTCAGTATGTTGGTAGCAGCCACTCAATGTTAGTGATGGCTGTTTAACAGTCTGATGGCCTTGAGATAGAAGCTGTTTTTCAGTCTCTCGGTCCCAGCTTTGATGCACCTGTACTGACCTCACCTTCTGGATTATAGAGGGGTGAACAGGCAGGGGCTCGGGTGGTTGTTCTCCTTGATGATCTTTTTGGCCTTCCTGTGACATCGGGTGGTGTAGGTGTCCTGGAGGGCAGGTAATTTGCCCCCGGTGATGCGTTGTGCAGACCTCACTACCCTCTGGAGAGCCTTATGGTTGTGGACGAGCAGTTGCCGTACTAGGCGGTGATACATCCCGACAGCATGCTCTCAATTGTGCATCTGTAAAAGTTATTGAGTGTTTTGGTGACAAGCCAAATTTCTTTAGCACCCTGAGGTTGAGTAGGCGCTGTTGCGCCTTCTTCACCACACTGTTTGTGTGGGTGGACCATTTCAGTTTGTCCGTGATGTGTATGCAGAGGAACTTAAAACTTAAAACTCCCTCTGCTGTTTCCTGAAGTCCACGATCATCTCCTTTGTTTCTTTGACGTTTATTGTGAGGTTATTTTCCTGACACCACATTCCGAGGGCCCTCAACTCCTCCCTGTAGGCCGTCTCGTCGTTGTTGGTAATCAAGCCTACCACTGTAGTGTCGTCTGCAAACTTGATGATTGAGTTGGAGGCGTGCATGGCCACGTAGTCATGGGTGAACAGGGAGTACAGGAGAGGGCTGAGAACGCAACTTCAAACTCATGTCTTGGCTTTTGCTCTGACATGCACTGTCAACTGTGGGACCTTATATAGACAGATGTGTGCCTTTTCAAATGATATCCAATCAATTGAATTTACCATAGGTGGACTCCAATGAAGTTCTATAAATATCTCAAGGACGATCAATGGAAACAGGATATACCTGAGCTCAATTTCGAGTCACATAGCAAATGGTCTTAATACTTATGTAATTAAGATATTTGCAAACATTTCTAAAAGCCTGTTTTTCTTTGTCATTATTGGTTATTGTGTGTAGATTGATGAGGATATTTAAAAAAAAAAAAACATTTTTAAAATTGGAATAAAACTGGAATGTAACACCTCTGGCCTGCTCGCCTCCCTACCACTGAGGAAGTACAGTTCACGCTCAGCACAGTCAAAACTGTTCGCTGCTCTGGCTCCCCAATGGTGGAACAAACTCCCTCACGACGCCAGGACAGCGGAGTCAATCACCACCTTCCGGAGACACCTGAAACCCCACCTCTTTAAGGAATACCTAGGATAGGATAAAGTAATCCTTCTCACCCCCCCCCCCCCCCCCTTAAAAGATTTAGATGCACTATTGTAAAGTGGCTGTTCCACTGGATGTCATAAGGTGAATGCACCAATTTGTAAGTCGCTCTGGATAAGAGCGTCTGCTAAATGACTTAAATGTAAATGTAAATGTAATGTAAATGTAACAAAATGTGGAAAAGGAAAGTGGTCTGAATACTTTCCGAATGCACTGTATATACACTGATATAGATGTTATGGTTCATCCATACTTCTTTGGGCAGATACCTCTATTTCCCAGGTATCTATGGTCTTCTGAGTACACCAGCTGTGTTTATATGAAGGAGAGTCATTAACAATGTCTCACAGTACAATGTCATTAACTACAGCTCTTTTGCCCATGATTTACACCAATGCCAAATGGAGAAAGGCTGGCAGAATGGGGATGTGCTCTCCCGTCAAGACCCCACAGACACACGTACAGGCAGTGCCAGTGTGCAAGGATGCTGTTAGTTACCGTGCCAACAGTATTAAATCTCCCTCACTGTCTCCTGTCTCTCTGTTCTCTGCTGTTTCCAAGGAGACTGGAAAATTAGTATTCTAAGGGGGAACTTCAGAGCGAGAGAGGGAGAGGGAGAGGGAGAGGGAGAGGGAGAGGGAGAGGTGAAGGGGAGTTTCCATAGCCCTCTGTGTGAAGGACTTTGAGAAAATTGCTCTCCTCTAAATTGCATTACATACATTATGGGATAGTGAAAAGTTCTCATCGAAACAAACAAAATATATAGTTATGTATAAAATAGAAACATGATATATAATTAAAAAGGTGGAAAACAAACAAACGTGAAAGGTATGAAAGTCATATAAGTACGTTTCATAAACATTACGAACGCAGTGGGTGCACAACTTGATTTCAGAACACATGACTCATAGCAGTGTGAAAAAGGAAGAAGCTTTCTTACCCATAAACTCAATGCCCAAGTGATCTGCTGTTCCAGTGAGGAGAGGAGAGAAGACATGGACAACAGGGGAGGGAGGGAGAGAGAGAAAGCTATTAGAAACAGTTGCACGTTAGCATCCTGCCACAGCATAAAGTAGCATTGTCTATGACTTGTTGTTTTATAGAAGGAAGATCCAATAGCCCCCTGTATTCACGTCACATAGCGTCAGTAGACACATGCTCTGGGCATAATCCAAGCTGACACAGAGTAGACTGCACCCATAGACTCCGTGACTTATTTCCCATGCTCGAAAAACGCACCATGAATTACACGATTTCTAGTGTAGTGAACGATATCAGTGAGACATCCCTGCAGAAGACTTTTGCCTACCTCTCAGTTTACAAAAAGTGGAAGATTGTTTCTGCAGTTTTGACTGTGGAGCTTAGTGGACACACAATTTTGTTGCCATGTACAGTGCCTTGCGAAAGTATTCGGCCCCCTTGAACTTTGCGACCTTTTGCCACATTTCAGGCTTCAAACATAAAGATATAAAACTGATTTTTTTTGTGAAGAATCAACAACAATTGGGACACAATCATGAAGTGGAACAACATTTATTGGATATTTCAAACTTTTTTAACAAATCAAAAACTGAAAAATTGGGCGTGCAAAATTATTCAGCCCCTTTACTTTCAGTGCAGCAAACTCTCTCCGGAAGTTCAGTGAGGATCTCTGAATGATCCAATGTTGACCTAAATGACTAATGAAGATAAATACATTCCACCTGTGTGTAATCAAGTCTCTGTATAAATGCACCTGCACTGTGATAGTCTCAGAGGTCCGTTAAAAGCGCAGAGAGCATCATGAAGAACAAGGAACACACCAGGCAGGTCCGATATACTGTTGTGAAGAAGTTTAAAGCCGGATTTGGATACAAAAAGATTTCCCAAGCTTTAAACATCCCAAGGAGCACTGTGCAAGCGATAATATTGAAATGTAAGGAGTATCAGACCACTGCAAATCTACCAAGACCTGGCCGTCCCTCTAAACTTTCAGCTCATACAAGGAGAAGACTGATCAGAGATGCAGCCAAGAGGCCCATGATCACTCTGGATGAACTGCAGAGATCTACAGCTGAGGTGGGAGACTCTGTCCATAGGACAACAATCAGTCGTATATTGCACAAATCTGGCCTTTATGGAAGAGTGGCAAGAAGAAAGCCATTTCTTAAAGATATCCATAAAAAGTGTTGTTTAAAGTTTGCCACAAGCCACCTGGGAGACACACCAAACATGTGGAAGAAGGTGCTCTGGTCAGATGAAACCAAAATTTAACTTTTGGCAACAATGCAAAACGTTATGTTTGGCGTAAAAGCAACACAGCTCATCACCCTGAACACACCATCCCCACTGTCAAACATGGTGGTGGCAGCATCATGGTTTGGGCCTGCTTTTCTTCAGCAGGGACAGGGAAGATGGTTAAAATTGATGGGAAGATGGATGGAGCCAAATACAGGACCATTCTGGAAGAAAACCTGATGGAGTCTGCAAAAGACCTGAGACTGGGACGGAGATTTGTCTTCCAACAAGACAATGATCCGAAACATAAAGCAAAATCTACAATGGAATGGTTCAAAAATAAACATATCCAGGTGTTAGAATGGCCAAGTCAAAGTCCAGACCTGAATCCAATCGAGAATCTGTGGAAAGAACTGAAAACTGCTGTTCACAAATGCTCTCCATCCAACCTCACTGAGCTCGAGCTGTTTTGCAAGGAGGAATGGGAAAAAATTTCAGTCTCTCGATGTGCAAAACTGATAGAGACATACCCCAAGCGACTTACAGCTGTAATCGCAGCAAAAGGTGGCGCTACAGAGTATTAACTTAAGGGGGCTGAATAATTTTGCATGCCCAATTTTTCTGTTTTTGATTTGTTAAAAAAGTTTGAAATATCCAATAAATATCGTTCCACTTCATGATTGTGTCCCACTTGTTGTTGATTCTTCACAAAAAAATACTGTTTTATATCTTGTTTTTTTGTTTTTTGTTTGAAGCCTGAAATGTGGCAAAAGGTCGCAAAGTTCAAGGGGGCCGAATACTTTCGCAAGGCACTGTATACAGTTGTGTTGTGTAAATGGTTCCCTGAGAATCCATGCAGCACAAACGTACTATTTACATTTATTAGGAAAATGTGTACATTTTATTGTAATTGTAATGTACATTTTAGTCTGTGTGTCATATAGTTTGAACTATGGTGGGAAAATCGTCATCACTTAGGACAGTGGGGGGTAGCCCCAGAGAAACATATTGGTATACATGAATAAGTGGCTGAAACACTCCTAACACCAATGGCTTTGCCGCAGTGGAGATGTTATCTATCTCCTGAGCGTACTGTCAGAGGTAAGATTAATTACGCTGCATAGTGGAATACCAAGGGGTCTGGGAGATCTGAGCTTAATCTCATAATTTTAAAGAGCGATGTCATTGCATCATTTCTCAGTCAGCGATCCCGAGACCTCAGCCTCCCTTCTAGAGATCTCCCTTCAATACACAGTGATATGGAAAGTAACGCAACAGAATGAGTATTCTATGAAAACGCTGTTGATGATATGTACCTGTGAATAGAGATAAAAGGAAAGCTGTACTGCAGGCCTACCTGGATATGCTGTACTTTATATATATTTTTATTATAGTTATTCATGATGTCTTGTCATTGCCTTTCATCTTCAGATTAATTTTGAAAATAACAAATGTGTACAGCAACATCTATCTAAATCCAGAGGTGTGGCAGTAAGGCAACATCACAGCATAAAAGAGCATCACTAATTATAACGAGACAAGCTATTTAATATTGACAGCACAACCAGATGGCGTCCTGGTGCCGTTCACCCAGTTGGAACTGAACTCAGATCTGTAGAACATATTGTACCAATCTAAACCTAACAATGGAACTCCTGTGTCTCATTGGTGCACTGCAACAGTGCGGGAAGGCCATAATATAAGAGTGATCCTACACATAGAACAGCAACACAAAGAAAAAGAAAATCTATATTTTTCACTGGAGAGTTGTTGGCAGAACAAAAGTTCAATTTGTTATTCAGCTGGAGGTGACATTTGCGAATGCCATCTCCCCTGTACCAGTGTGGGCTGGCCGACGCAGAGCCCTAGGTAGAACAATATGGTAGTGTGTACATAGGTCAGGGGAGGCTGCTGAGGAGAGTACGACTCATAATAATGTCTGGAACGGAATAAATGGAATGGTATAGAACTCATGGAAACTATGTGTTTGATACTATTCTATTCACTCCATTCCAGCCATTATTATGAGCCGTCCTCCCCTCAGCAGCCTCCTCTGACATAGGTGGCTGCTCCCTGATGTCTCTGTGTGATTGTGGCCAGACGGAGAGGCAGGTGCAGCCAGTGGGGTACCTGTGACCTGCCGGTCATCCTACTTCCCTTCCACCCCACACCTCCCTGAAGAACACTCAACATGCCAACATAGCCCTTCCACCTGTCTGCAGGTAAATGCGTAAAGAGGCAAAAACTACTAAAATAGCCCAGAAAAGACCACAAAAAAATGCAGACTCCCTAAAGCTGCTCTCCCTGGAAAAAGCCCCTCGTGTCGGTTGGCTGACATGTTGTTGGTTTGCTGACATGTTGTCCCACGGTGCCTCTGCCGTTGCCTCGTTATTCATGGTATTGCCTTCACACCCACCAAGGTATCAAAGGTAGTTGGTTAAGGCTATTCTGGAGCCTTATGTGAGACTTTGTGAGTTTGTGGTGACAGAATGCTGACGCACATACCAGTATAGAGAGAAAGAAAAACATCCAGAAGTCACCAGTCTCTTTGAATATGCAGTTCACTCTAACTGATGACTATAATTGTCCTTCAATGTCAATGGTTTCAATACAAAGTCAGTCATTCTAACTGCAAGGCTTTTGTAAAGGCATTCTAAGTTCTAAGACTACACTTCTGGTTGGCTGACATGTTGTCCCATGATCATGTCACTGCCTCCTCACACACCCAGGTATCCAGACAAGCCTGTCAAGGCCAAGCCTTTGTGAGTCCCCCAGTGGTAAAATAATGCTGCCATACTGTACATATAAAGAAAATTACATTTTTCAGCAGTAACTTACCAGTTTCTTTGAATTGGCAATTCACTGTAACTATTGACTATTGAATTCAACATAGCCTTAGAGTAGGTGAATCAGGTGAGCTAGTTCAGGGATAACACAAAACTGTGAAATATCTGGGGTACCTGAGGAGATAGAAATTCTCTGTCTACCTGCAAGACCTGTGTAAAGGTGTTCAAAGTTTGGAACTGTAGTTAAGAATAGCAAACAAGGGGAACAAACAAAAATACCATCTCTTAGACTACATACTGTAGGTAACTGTGAATTACTGTGGTGCCCTGTACTGATAGATGGGACTCCATGGTTATTTCAACAATTGTACTTGATCATTCCGGAAGCTGACCCTCAGTTGCTGTTGGTGAGAGAAATGAACTGCTACTGTCACAACTACTCTGGTTGAGATATCAGGTGAGGCATTGCCCTTGTCTGGCTACCCAAACTCCTTGCTCCGGTCAAACGCTATGCCACACCCACGGACGTTAGTTTGTTCTCCGCAACGAGTCTAGATCTGAGGACATTTCCAACGATTTTTAGAATGGGAATTCATTCTAGACCGTCTTATTAGTCCCAGAAACCAATGGGTTGGGCAAGAGACACACGTGGGTAAAGTGGCGTTTAGAAAATGTCTCATTCCTCATTCCTCAAACTCCATTTTCAAAGTGTGCTGTTCCTGGGAAGTTGTGTTGTACCTTTGAGAGGTCAATACATTTCCTGGATGTCAGTTAAACAGTTTTTCTACGTTTATAATGGTGCAATAAGCGAGGGAAAACTCCAGCCCTGACTCTCTTATTGTGTGTGACACCATGAATTACTGTATCAATGTGCTGAGGGATTGCATCATGTTCAGAGTTTGAGAATACAAATGGTACTGGTATATGGCTTTGGAAATAAAACAGAATATGACATTATTTATTTCCAATTTAAGTGTTCTCATTTCTTTTTGTGCAAAAATCAATGTCTTGATGGATAGCCACCTCCTATGAGCTGAAGAGATTTGAATTGATACGTGATCGGTTTATGGTGTGCCTCTCTGAGGTACAGTATAGTAAAAAATGATCTTCCGAGATTAAAGATGGATAGAAAAGATAAAAGATACACACTGGCTTTGACTCTTTCTCTTTTACACACATATCCATTCTCTCCCTCTGTCACTGTTTCTGTCTCTCAGCCACTCAGCCATTTTGCTGGCCGTTAAGGCTAGCTGTCCTTCAGTGTTGTGACACCTGGAGGCTAGCATGTCCTTGGATTCAGCCCTCTCTGTCTCCCTCTCTTTCCCTGTTGTGTCTGGAGGTGTTGCTATGGGAACCAGGTCCACCTGAGACATCTTGTCCTGCGAGAGACTGTCTGATGCCCGTTCCCCAATTCATAAATAAGGCAAACCCTGAACCAGGCTTTGAGCTCTACAGTATGTACTGTACAGTGTGTCCAAAACCTTTGAAACTTCAGTCACATTTTGGCCCAGGTGTGTAGGCAATTCAAAATACTGTGAGTCTAGAGTTAGTTGCTGGTGAGTTTTAAGATGAAGTCTATGACCCTGAGAGCCACAACCACCCTCCACAAACACACTCTCTTCCGAAACCCTCATCCATTTGAAAACTAACAAAATGGCAGCCCTAATCATCTTAGTTTCCCAGTGTAACAGCCACATTTCCCCTCAGGTTAATGGCTAAATGATCCTGTGTTAAAGGATGTGAGTGAGTCAGGAGAAGAATCTGCAGTTTCATAGCTAATCTCATGCTATTGCACATTTTGCCATGAGGCTGAGAGAAAATGTTTCTGTTTTAACGCTTATTTCCTGCAATTCTACACATATTGTCATTGGGCAGAGAAAGAAAAATCTCAGTTTCATATATTAGCTAATCTCATTCTATTCACATTTTGCCATGAGGCTGAGTGAAATGTTTTCTGTTTTAACACTAATTTCTTACAAATCTATATTGTCATTGGGCAGAGAGAAACATTGCAGTTTTATAGCTGATGTCATGCTATTCTGCACATTTTGCAATGAGGCTGGGAGAATTTAGAACATTTAAAGCAAATTCTGTGCTGTTCTCCACATCTTGCCACGAGGCTCAGAGAAAAGGTAGCGGTAGCGGGAAGTGTGGTACGTTTTTATGTCTCTATGTGCAGTTTGAAGGAAGTTGCTAATTCGCATAAGTGCAATTGGTAGCTAGTGTTAGCCCAATAACTGGAAGTCTATGGTAACTGTTAACATTTAGTTGATATCTTAGACTTCCAGTCATTGCGCTAACACTTGTTAGCAAGACTACCTCTAACTTCCTTCATACTGGATGCAGATACATAAAAATGGTATCCATGAGTTCAAGTAGATAGGAAGTAGATAAAGTGCTTAATTACCAAAATCCCAAAGTATCCCATTAATGGCAATATTGATGCAAAAATCATAAAAAGAGGGGAAAAGTGTGTTTTTTGTGTGTGATTTTTCTCATGATTTGCCAACTCGTCCACAATTTCTCTGTCCTTCACATTAAACTCGCCAGATTGTAGTCCTCAAATCTGTGAATGGGTTACCTCTGGTTCATTAAGCCACCCAAAGGAAAAAATTAATGGGGAAAGAATAGGGTTTTGGAATAAACGCTGAAAATAAGTTAACACAGGTTTAGGATATCTTATACGTTTTGTTCTATGAGATAATAGCAGTCAGTTATCGTAACCTTTATGAATTGTAAAGCCTTTTTGTGGTTTATGTGCTTTTTTATTACTTGAAAATTCACAAAAAGTGACGTTAGGTGATGAAGATTATGTCATAGAATAAAACTAAAAAGATCTCATAAGCCTGTGTTTACCACAGACCTTATTTTCAGCATTGATCCAAAAACTCTACAAAAACGGCATTCTCTGTGCATGTCTTGACCAATCACGTTCACAGAAATTGCATGTTGTGCGGGCGGGCTGGGAACATCCAAGGATGTATATAAACCCTAAATTGCTAATGCTACAGTATGCATTGTCCAGTGAGAGGCTTTGAAGCTACCCACCGGTGGGCCATATTGGCACTCCCCAGTAGGAGCAGTCCTCCATAGAAATGAATGGACCATTGGGCACAAAGCTCTCCACCTTCCTCTGGTAGCTTATTAATTTTTCAAAAAATTATAACACATCTCTCCCGACAGACACAAGCAAAATCTCTTGACATAAAAGTTGTAGCACGCTACACCTAAACATTATCAAATTGACATGTATTTGTCGCCAGGTGTTAAAAGCGCGTAGCGTTATTCATTTATATCCACTAGATGGCACTGTCGCTTTAAGAGATCCATAAATAAGGTGTACAAGCGGTTATGGGATTCTGCATGCGCAGTGTGTAAGAGTGAGAGCAAGCAATTACACTGGAGAGCTGTTGAAATCCATCGTGGGTCCAACATTACTTTACATGGGTAAATAATATTTTTTTATCTTACTCTTGTACCAGAATATATCATATTTTGCATCATCTGCAGTGTATAAGAGTTTATTTTGTAATATTTATGCCAGATGGTCATGTTAGCCTGTTGATACTTTCAGGTTGACATGAGGATGTTAGCTTCTTGCTAGCTGAATACAAGTGCTCTCAGAACCACGTTGTGGAGTTGATGATAACATTATTTGAAGCCTGAGTAACAAAATGTTATTTTATTTATGGACACCTTGTACCCAGATATTTTAAATATTATAAAGTCCATTCTAACTGTGAACATTGTGGTCTCTGTATCTTATTGTGTTTTTCTATTGGAAGCAGAGCCACTACAGTTTATGCATATCACTTTTCACTTATTGTACTCAGCTTATTTTTATGCACTTTACTAACATATTTATTTCATTTGATTGTGATTTAGACTGCACTTTACTTTATGGTGAATTCATCTTGTGGTGATATCCCTTGTGATATCCCTTCTACATGATTTTAAATGTAATTTCAACAGAATAAACTACACTACATTAGTTTGTGTCTTGTGCTGGGTTTACTTTCGCCAGGCTACACATTTAATGGAAACTAGATGATTTTTCAGTCTGATCAACAGTTGACTACTAAGAACTAGAGGTCGACCGATTATGATTTTTTTCAAAAGCAGATACCGATTAATCGGCCGATTTTGAGAAAAAAATGTATTTATTTGAAATAATGACAATTACAACAATACTGAATGAACACTTATTTGAACTTTATAATACATCAATAAAATCAATTTCGCCTCAAGTAAATAATGAAACATGTTTAATTTGGTTTAAATAATGCAAAAACAAAGTGTTGGAGAAGAAAGTAAAAGTGCAATATGTACTATGTAAGAAAACTAACATTTCAGTTCCTTGCTCAGAACATGAGAACATATGAAAGCTGGTGGTTCCTTTTAACATGAGTCTTAAATATTCCTAGGTAAGAAGTTTTAGGTTGTAGTTATTATAGGAATTATAGGACTATTTCCCTCTATACCATTTGTATTTCATTAACCTTTCACTATTGGATGTTCTTATAGGCACTTTAGTATTGTCAGTATAACAGTATAGCTTCCGTCCCTCTCCTCGCTCCTCCCTGGGCTCAAACCAGCAACACAACGACAATTAGCGCGAGCTAACTAGCTAGCCATTTCACTTCGGTTACACGAGCCTCATCTCGGGAGTTAATAGGCTTGAAGTCATAAACAGCGCAATGCTTGATGCACAACGCAAAACGCACAAAAGTGCTGTTTGAATGAATGTTTACGCGCCTGCTTCTGCCTACCACCGCTCAGTCAGATACTTGTATGCTTGTATGCTCAGTCAGATTACATGCAACGCAGGACACACTAGATAATAATAATAATAATATATGCCATTTAGCTGACGCTTTTATCCAAAGCGACTTACAGTCATGTGTGCATACATTCTACGTATGGGTGGTCCCGGGAATCGAACCCACTACCCTGGCGTTACAAGCGCCATGCTCTACCAACTGAGCCACAGAAGGACCACGATAATATCTAGTAATATAATCAACCACGTGTAGTTAACTAGTGATTATGATTGATTGTTTTTTATAAGATACGTTTAATGCTAGCTAGCAATTTACCTTGGCTTACTGCATTCGCGTAACAGGCAGTCTCCTTGTGGAGTGCAACGAGAGAGAGGCAGGTCGTATTTGCGTTGGACTAGTTAACTGTAAGGTTGCAAGGATGGATCCCCCGAGCTGACAAGGTGAAAATCTCTCGTTCTGCCCCTGAACAAGGCAGTTAACCCGTCATTGAAAATAAGAATGTGTTCTTAACTGACTTGCCTAGTTAAATAAAGGTATAAAAATAAAAAATACATTTAAATCGGAAAATCGGCGCCCAAAAATACTGATTTCCGATTGTTATGAAAACTTGAAATCGGCCCCAATTAATCGGCCATTCCGATTAATCGGTCGACCTCTACTAAGAACAGCAGCTGCATACAGTCTCCTAACCCTAACCCTGTCCCTGTGGCCAGGGTACATGAAGAGGTAACGTTGTGTCTTCATAGTCCATTTGTTTGTGTTAGAAGAAAATAATGGGATCACATTTGTTTTATATTCAAACTTGGGCTGACTAGGCTACCAAAAGGATTAACTGGAATGAATTAATAAACACAATAGCTGACATAGATTGGGTATTTTTTTTATTAGGCTTATATTTGCATTAGGCAAGCCTACACAATGCAAACCTGCATAAAGCAAGCTCAGCTCTTTGAGTGCTATTGTCCAATCATGTTGCTTTCTCTCTGTCTGTGTATAGGTGACCCCCTCAGTCCTTCTTTAACAAATAATTCATATGAACAAGTACAAGGTTGCTGCAATTGGACAGGGTTTTCGTCCTCCCCGAGGCCAGGAGTTTGTTTAAAAACATGTGACCTGATTAGAATAATTCTGGTCCCATCATAGGCCATATCTGGTTAGGTAACCAGATCAGGAAAAACTACGGGCCCCAGGATCAAATAAAATAGTTTGCCCCACCACTCTGGAACCTGTGGTGTCACCTCTGGTTCAAGACAGAAGGACAGAATGGTTGACTCCACACTCCTGTGTGGTTGTGTCTCTGTGAAAGGCTCACACCTTCCAATCAGAAGTGACATGCTGCGATACTGACTCAGCGCACTGTAGCTGGAAATAAGCTAGTAATGACTAACTGTCACACTTAACCACCACTCAAGCAAAATATGCACACAATGTAGCTACATCAGTTTTCTACACCATGTGCTGTGCTTCAATACACTGTTGTTTGAGATGACATCAACTGAAGGGAATCATGGTAGCCAGACATGATTGGGACCACACATACTAAGACATTGGCATGCATGTCCACACAGGGTGAGTTTGGGGAGGCGTGTGTTGGGGTACAGCAGTTTGGTGATGGGGACAGGAGAGAAAGGAGTGGGTCTATCCCTCTGACAGATGGCCCAGCAGAGGCACTGATCACTCTTTACTCTCCAACATGATGCACTGTTTAGTTTTATACGTTCTGCATTCTTATTCAAAATTACAGTATCTGGTAGAGCATTAATTGTACTTAATTGTGTACTTATACACAAGCTGCCTCATGCTACAGAAACAGGAGAGTTTTGACTCAGACAAGGCTACTACTTAGATATGAAGCGATGCATTTGACATAGATTGTTATTAGTAAGTTGTGGACCTCTGAATGCTTGGCTATGAAAAGCCAACTGACATCTACTCCTGAGATGTTGAACAGCTGCATCCTCAATAACCACTGTGGTTATTATTTGACCCTACTGCACTCTTATAATCTCCTACCGGAACAGCTAGAAGAGGACTGGCCTTCCTTCAGAGCTTGGTTCCTCTCTAGGTTTTGTCCTAGGTTCCTGCCTTTCTAGGACATTTTTTATAGCCGCTTGCTCTTTGGGCTTTTAGGCAGAGTATCTGTATAGCACTTTGTGACAACTGCTGATGTAAAAAGGGCTTTATAAAATACATTTTATTGATTAAAATTGTATGGATTGTTCACTGAGATTTCGTGCTGGCCACATGTGGTACAACTGCCCTATTTCCTATGATAGACTATAGGTTGAGGGAATCAGAAGACTATTTTGTCTGAATGAGATACTTTTACAACTCTAGGATGGACGTATTCAATCGTCTTTTTCTGTTGCTAAAAGAGTTTGCTAATGTGGTTATTGGTAGTATTGATGGTAATAATCACAGTATAAATGACCATAGCAGAAGTGATGAAACTAAATGTCTGTCTTTATGTGTTCATCATCATTTAATAATTAGTTATGTTAATTAATTCAAGTTAAATGAATAAATTAAAATACATATTGTGTGCTTTGTGTGCAAATACAGGCACACACACACAACCCTGACTGTCTTTAATCGCCCACATTCCATTAATCAGCTAGTTTCTTTACTGCTTTACTGCTGAGGTCCTGAGCAAGCACTGTACAAATATCGCATTTGAAAAGAGGGGCCCAGTAGCATAGGAGGTAAGGAGGCCTCACGTAGCCTTACCTCCAAAATCACATTGTTGTCACACCTGGTTCTCCATGAGGCTAGACATCCTGGTCTCATAGACTAGATGAAACATAGTAAACCTGCTTCTCTTTACTATGCTATGTCTACCTATGCTATATCTACCCATTTACTATGCTATGTCTACCCATGAGTCCAGGTACGACTAGAGGTATAGTAGCACTGTCTCTCAGAGTGTACTACCCTAACCCACCACACCCCCACTCTCCTGAGACCAAATAGAAAAAATAGTATTGGATTCTCATCCATTTGCAATATGGGAATAAACAATGGCGCTGACCCAGCACTTTTGAGTTAATGAGCTCCTTTGCTACAGAATCCCAATCCCATGTAGTCTCCATCACTTTTGAGTTAATGAGCTCCTTTGCTACAGAATCCCAATCCCATGTAGTCTCCATCACTTTTGAGTTAATGAGCTCCTTTGCTACAGAATCCCAATCCCATGTAGTCTCCATCACTTTTGAGGTAATGAGCTCCTTTGCTACAGAATCCCAATCCCATGTAGTCTCCATCACTTTTGAGTTAATGACCTCCTTTGCTACAGAATCCCAATCCCATGTAGTCTCCATCACTTTTGCAGTCTCTTTTAGCTGCAGCAGATAAGGCTACAGAGAGGCGGGCATTTTGAAGTCTGTGCTGCTTTGTGACTGGCTGAGGAGAGGAGTAAGGAGTGTATTGAGCCCACTGAGACTGGTGTCTGCGATGGGGATCTGCCCCCAGCTACAACCATGCACTAAGCCTCTGCTACCACTTACACACACAAAGTGTCAATCCCACTGGCACAGCTAGATTGTCGCTCTGTGTTACTGTGTTTGAAGTGGTAAGTTAATGGCAATGAATGTGCATTCTCAATACTCAGCGAGAGGCATTTCTTTCCCATCATCTTGACTTGATTCCATGAATACCCATACAATCACATTTTTAGTTGGTGTAATCAAAAGTCTGAATTAATTAGCCTCCTACTTTACCAATCTGCTTTTTCTGCAATTCAGAGAACAGGATATTCACTGCATCACTACCATACCACCTTTATAACCACAACTACATGTACTGTAAGGTGGGAAGTAATATTTACCAGTAATAATACAATACACCTGACCTTGGTTGTACTTGAAGGCAGTATGGTGAAGCAAGTAAGGAAGGAGGTCCTGTCTTCCTCTGGAGTAAGTAAGATGTACTGACTGCTCTTATTAAGCCTATGCTCTACACCTTTGTATCTGTACCAACAAATGTCAAATAAAGGGTGGTAAATTTGAGGGGTCTGCCAGTGGATTCAGAGTAAATCACACAGCCCTTGCAGCAATAAAGCAACACACGCACGCAAAGGCGCGCACACACACACACACACACACAGTAGTGTGCTGATCCCTGTGACCATATCTGCAAAGGTGTAGTCAGGGGCAGATTGGCCATCTGGCAATTCTGGCAAATGCCAGATGGGCTGGACCATATTTTAAGTTGGGTGGGCTTGTTGAAATTGACACACACACAAAATATATATTTTTATATAAAAAATAAATGTTTACATGGCTTGCACCCATATTTTCTGATGAGCTGAGGTCACACAAACTCATATTCAAAGTCAAACGTGGCATCAGCAAAAAGACATGCTCCAACTCAGTCATTAGACAGCCAAGATCATGGATCATTAAAATTGGCACCAGTGCCTATAAACGTACAAAGAACACATTCTACAATGTCGTCTCACTGGGGCAGATAAAAATAGCATTATTCTCATGATTCCTGTACTGAAAGTGTCTGCCCTGCTCCTGTGCATGATTCCCTGGGGCTTGCTGCATTTGGTTCATATAACATTTGAAAATGCAATTGCGGGAAAAGCAGTTTAGGAAGCTTTGTCCCCTTGTCCCTGACGAAGAGAGGAGGGTCTCCGCTTTCTGTAGGTATAATGTTTATATCTCAACTCTCAATATTCAACTCAATAGCAACTATTTTACAAACAAGATATTTGATAAGTCTTTGCGGTATGTGCACCAGACATTGCTAGGGCATAGGCCTTCTCGTGGGTAGAAGCCTTCAACTGCAACATTTCTATAGGACATTACATTTACTGTTGGATGAATACATGGCTACTAGCAGTGGGTATTATGTTTAGAATTTGCGATCAAGTTAATGTGTTTTGAATTTCCTTTTTCTCAGGTATTGAACCCCAAATTAATTAGCCTATGATATTAGTGCACATAAAAATATAGGCCTATGTATATAATTATTGAAGCCCAAAAATAATTTGACAGTAAAATATAGCAGCTATAGTCTAACTGTCAAGCCAAAATTTATGACAATCAATGGAATAGCTTGCACATCAAAATATCTTGAATCATGCATTCCTGCTTGGACATGTTAGATGAAAAAATGTATTTCTTGAGTCTATTTATTACACTTCTTAATAAAGCACTATGAATTAATAAAGCACTATGAAGCACTATGATTCAGTCAGGGAACACATATGACAGGCACTAATCTAACACAAGTCGTTAGCTTGGCTTTTATAACGTACAAGGCTCAGACAGACAGGCGGGCAGGCGGCCCAGTGGTGAGTTGTATCTCCAGTGGTGTTTTTACATATTGAATTTGTTTTAAACATAAGCTGATTTAAAAAAGAGGAGTAGGACAATGTCTCGCCAGTCACTGGTACAGAAATGGTTGCGAAACGCTGTACTGTAATGCCATTGATGTGTGTCAGCAGTACTGCCTGTGTCTAAGTGCGGGGATATGGTGTGTGTGTATAGCTGGTAGCCTGGTGGGGGGATAAAATGCATGGGCTGAATTCTTGTCCCAGTATGCCCCTGGGTGCAGTAATGGAAAAACGTGATGGATGTCTCCAGAAAGCCCTGGCACACTCCTCTTGGCTCCAATCCAACTCCAAATACTTGTGTCCTGAGCTCAACGCACAACCTGATCTTTATGACAAATGGCTTTTTAGAGGGCCTTTTACAACCTTGCTCCGTTTCTCCAAATAAAAACATGAATACTGAAATAAAATTAAATACAGTAATGTCATATCCAGTAAAACGGATTTCATCCTCATGAATGTTTTAGGCCAAACATGGACCTATCTTGCTTGTTAGAACCTCATAAAGCTCTTTAAATCAGGGCTGTAAAAGCTTGTTATCTTCCTCCCGGCTGGAGGCCTCTCTCAGCCAGAACAGATCTCTGCCACCCTGACTCACAGCATGGATCACCCCCTGCCCAAAATAACAACTACTGCCCATCAGTTATCAGTTGTTAATACTGCCTAACACATTTGTGTTTATCAATTTAGGGCTAATAGGGTTGCTCCTTCCTGTCGGCTCAGATCTATCAGGATGGGCAGTGAACGGGGGTTATCTGGATGCCTCGCAGACAAGGACAAGAGTGTAGCTGCCAGAGTTGGTCTCTGATTTGAACATAGAGGGGTGATGTAATGTTTATCGCTTCTTTAACCCTCTTACTTTATCCGGGAGACCAACTCTGACTAGTGATGCGTACAAGGTTTAACATCCCCTAACAGAATGCCCAGCATTTTCTCTCTCTCTCTCTCTCTCTCTCTCTCTCTCTCTCTCTCTCTCTCTCTCTCTCTCTCTCTCTCTCTCTCTCTCTCTCTCTCTCTCTCTCTCTCTCTCTCTCTCTCTCTCTCTCTCTCTCTCTCTCTCTCTCTCTCTCTCTCTCTCTCTCTCTCTCTCTCTCTCTCTCTCTCTCTCTCTCTCTCTCATTTTATTGGAATGGGAAACATGTTTACATTGCAAAGATATGCAAATAGTTAAAATAAAAAAGGGAAAATAAATGAACACCTTAAATAAACACTTTTTTGATTTGAACTATTTCCACATCGTTACAACACTGTTTATTTCACTTTGTTTATTATCTATTTGATTTGCTTTGGCAATGTAGACATGTTTCCCATGCCAATAGAACCCTTTGAATTGAGTATGGATTGTATTTACAATTATGTTTGTTCTTCACTGGTTGCCTTTTTCACGTGGCAACAGGTCACTAATCTTGCTGCTGTGATGGCACACTGTGGTATTTCGCCCAAAATTTGATTTGTTTTCAAATTCTTTGTGGGGTCTGTGTAATCTGAGGGAAATATCAGTCTCTAATATGGTCATACATTTGGCAGGAGGTTAGGAAGTGCAGCTCAGTTCCTATCTCATTTTGTGGGCAGTGTGCACATAGCCTGTCTTCTCTTGAGAGCCAGGTCTGCCTATGCCGGCCTCTCTCAATAGCAAGGCTATGCTCATTGAATCTATATATAGTCAAAGCTTCATTTTGGGTAAATCACAGTGGTCAGGTATTCTGCTGTTGTTTTTTTTGTTAAATCTTTCAAATGAATCAAGTAATTATCTTTTAGTTTTGGTTGGGTCTAATTGTGGTGTTGTCCTGAGGCTCTGTTCATGTTTGTGAACAGAGCCCCAGGACCAGCTTGCTTAGGGGACTCTTCTCCAGGTTCATCTCTTTGTAGGTGAGATTGCTTCCTTTTAGGTGGTTGTGGAATTTAAGGTAGTTGGGGTTTTTCTGCCACCACTTCTGTAAATCAAAGATGAACTTCATCTTTTCAAATGGTTAGCACACAATGTACATTTATACCCCCACTCATCAGCCTCCCTATCCACCTGCTCAAAACATGAAAGGAAATGCCATCCCTAACTCAAAATGTCTAAGTGTAAACGACATTACGCTGCTTGCTTAGCGAGTACCACTTCCTCCTGATTCGGCTCATACCGATGCACAAACCAGGGACCTCTGACTCGCAAACATACGCATCTCACCCAGAAGTACCACCAAAAAACTAGCTAATTGGCAGCGTAAGTGGAGACACAAGACGTCTGAGTGGCAAACGTCAGATCCTAAACATGGTGGAACCTACCTTTTCACCTCACCTCTTACTCTCACCATCATTTTTACAGTCAAGTCAAGCAAAATATAAATGTTCTTCCTATGAATGGAGGTGTAGGACTTGTGCCTCTCTCATAGAGCCTTGAAGCAGTAGTCAATCATGATCAGATTAATTATTTAACAGAAAACCTCTTTCACCCCTGCCCACCCAAACAACCCCATAGGTCTTGTGTCATGCACCATAGGGTCAGCAAAACACATTAGTAACACCGACACCCAACAGACCATGTGACTCAACAGTCAGACACCTACGGTCAACGACTGTCTTCTCCATTAATGTGGAGATAAGAAATGATCTTATGATGACACTTGAGTTAGATTAGTCTCCCTTTGAAGACCGCTTGAAGACCGCTTGAAGACTGCTTGAAGACGGTTTGAAGACTGTTTGAAGTACTTGAGCAATTTGGAAGTTATACGATTAGGTGTGAAAATCATGTACCATTTAAAACATGGTAATGTATGCATGGTTTTAAGACAAGTCTCTGGTGACTTGTTCGACTTGCTTCAAATTCACTAAGCAAAGACACTAGCTATTTGGAGTGAATCTTGTTTACAGTACACCCAATAGACTGAGAGCATCCTTATATTATACTATGGTGTTTGCTTCCAGCAAACTGACAGGTGACATTTAACAAATATAATATCTCTCAGTGAGTGTAAAGTGCAAAAAAAGGATTGCGTGAATTCTATTTTTGTTGGCAAGCATAATTTCTACATGATCGGAGCTGCGTGAGGCATAAAGTTCCATATTAAAGATCTGACAGCTTTTGGTAGGTGAAAACATATGGGTGGAAGTTATATGAAGGTCATTTAGTAGGCTAGAACCGACACAGCCGTTTGAAATCCATAAACTGGAGTGAACAAGGAGGGGACACCTTTTTGGATTGGAATGCAGCCCAAGAGCCACCTCCTCACATCTTCTCTTGTCCAAGTGGATCAGTTTGGCACATGTGAGAGTGATAATGACAGACAGGCTGGCCGCTCCAGTGGCCCCATGCAGGGTGAGAGGGAGGAGGGTGATGGAATGGTGAGTTGGAGAAGTGACTGCCCGCCAAGCCTATGAGACTGTGCCTGCGCCTGCGGGGCAGTGGGTCCTGGAGGGAGCCCAGATGGACTATAAAAGGAGCTTCCCTTAATTCAGTTAGACACCAGTTGGTCTGAAGGGAACGGTCTGAGGGGGTGGAGGAGAATGCTGTGGAGAAGGCCGGGTTTAGCCTGAGGTAAAAGAGAGAGAGAGGGGCTTGGACGAGAGGCCTGGCAAAAAGACCTGCTAACTTCAGGTTGGTTTGGGAATGTATGCTCAGTTTCAGCTACTGTACAAGCAAGGACAGAAATGGATGTGACGATCGAGCTATCTGTAACTGAAACTCTATTCTCCTGGTCAGATTGGGCGGTGGTGGTGGTGGGGGGGTTGTGCTCTTACACATTGAAATGACAGCTGCTAATGGCATATAGTGTAGGTGAGCATGTTATTTTTTTGTATTTTCCTGTTCCAAGAAGTGAAATAGGCGAAGGCTGGTGTTTCAGATTGGGACAAAAACTGACTAACATAAGGAGGTTAAAATGTAATCACAAATTCATAATGTTCACAAACTCCATCCATGAGCACTGAAAGGATGTACCTCAACATTCCCTCTATTGCCTCCTTTGTTTCATTGCCAGACAGCTGACTCCTATTCTCTACTGATTCTCTTCCACTCTAAACTCTTACTTCCACTCCAACAATGCAGCCTATGGGAGCAGCCTGCTTCTTCCTGAAGCTATTGGGCCATAATGGCTGAGAGTTGCCTTGGAGCAGCAGAGGTGGACAGAGAAACCCCTCTGACTACAATCATTACCACAGAGCTGTGTGGGGCAACTCTGGACAAGCACAGAGGCCTGGAATTGTTCTATTTCCTCCAGGCACTGGCAGCCTACGTAACTGAAGTCCCTGCGGCTTTAAAAAAGTTGAATAGTCCAGCCTTCCTTTGTCAGAATAACACATTTTGACAGCCATGTTCCCCCTAAGGACGGCAAGAGCAAATGATCGCAGACATTTGCTACTGTACATGGTTTAATTTAAAGTAGAATGAAAATGTATATTAAATAACTTGCTATGCTGCTCTTTCCTGGGCTGCAATGGTACACTCTAATATTAATCACACCCCAATACTTTATAAGAAATTAACAAGGGTACTAAATCTAGTGTCAACTTGTACATGTATAGTGAAAAGCAATAAAAGGCTTTTCAATCTAAAAATGAAGCCTTTCTCTGTAGCAACCATTCACATATCCCATCCATGCAAATCACAGAGCCAGATAAGTATCACTGTTTTCCACCTGTCAACCTGGCAGCCTGTCATTACTACTTTGCAGGTTCTGACTGCTGTGGCTGTTACTGGGGACACACACCAGTGGATAAGAGAGGAGGGGAACTATAACACAGCACAACATCTACAATCAAACTGAGCTGTCATTACAGCGCCACACTGATTATACTTTTGTAAGCCCTGAGTCCCACTTATATCGGATTGACAGCAGTGGATCTCCATAGTGCTACCCCCAAGCAGGTAGAGCCTGTGATTTGCTGGCACCGATCAGCTGACTGCGTTCCCTGGATCTCCATAGTGTCGCTTTCTCAGTTGATGGCATTTGCTTAGTGTATGCTAGAACAACTTTGAGCTTCCAGATTTTTCCAATATAGAACCCCAAAAATGTATATAAGACAGCAGGCTAAATGTTTAGCTAACCCATGTATTATCTTAAACATCAACTACGACTAATAAAATACCAAAGACTGTATTACTGTGTCCTGACAAAGTGGCTGGTAGATTTCAAGACGTTAAGCATCGGAACACAGAGCAGATTGGCGACAGTATTCCTCCACTAGTTAGCCCTCCTCCAACAGAGAGTGAGAGGGGAGAAGGGAACAGCCTCCCATCCTCTGTCATCCCAGCTTTAATAGCCCATCGCCAGGGAGAGCACAATCCGCATGCAGCAAGCCGTTACAATGCGCTAGGATAATCGGCATAGAACTCCCATATTATTCATTACATTCCAGCTGACATGATCCATACCTCACTGCAAATGGCCCATCCAAAACCATTACCATGGGCTTGTATAAATATTTTACAAGTGTGAACAAGCGGAATCGCACTGGGCCGTGCCAGATGAATTGCCACAATAAATATGAATTTCCTTTTGCACCAGTGTTATCCTTTAATACATATCTCAGAAGGTAAATTGGCTTCAGCAATCACAATCCATTAAGCCTTTTGCATCAACAATTCTACATTTGCCACCAAGTTCACCCACTGTGGGAGGAACGTGATTTGTAGGACAATAGAGGCATGACTTGTTTTTGTCTGCTTAAAAAAAAAATCTAATTCTATACAGGCATAATGGATTTGGTTATCGGAGCACAGAAACCTCACTAAGCTATTATCTAACACTTTGTCCACTCTGGTGGAAAGAATCTCCTGAGGAATGATTCATGTGATTAACTATACCCTGCTTTTGCATCCTCAGGCATCCTAAAACTGGTCCAACACTGTACGCCACACAAAAATGAATGTTTTGCATAATCTTTTCTCTAATATTTTTATGTGATTGACCTGAAGGATTACTGTACAGATGAAATGATATTTTCTGATGGTTTATTCCTTTGTACAGTCTTAGTCCACCTTTGTTGCTTATCATTAATACTGCAGCTCACCATTGTTCGCCACCGGCCTCCCATTCATCAATACATCTTTTAATTGTGAAAGAAATTACTTGGAGTTTTGCTTTGTAATCTGTTGAATTTCAATGGCCTTTTATTTACGGGATCAGTCCTCACACCGTACAATTTTCTCAAATGTACTCGCTGCTAATGCATAGTGACTGGGTCACATACAAGCAGAAAGTCTCTCAGGTGCTTGTTTATCAGAAGAGGTTGGAGTACATAATGGTAGGAATGTAGGAATGCAACAGGGGAGGTGATTTTACCCATGCTAGGCTACTTTATTCCGCTAAACTAAACGCCCACCTCGGCTCCTGCAGAGTTCACACAAACTGTACAGTATGTGGAGTAGCGCGACTTCCTGATGTTGTGACAGAGCGGGTTGGTGCTGAGTGCTGCTAAGCCCCCTCTTTCCCTTCCTGACAATTTGAACGTAGCATGGCGATGTCTCCAGTGATCAGCCTTCACACTTTTCACTCCTGCGTGGGAGAGGCTGTGCTTAAAGGAATCTGCAGAAATACGGCTCTCTCGCTGTGTTTCAGTGAGGAGGACTGGAAGGGGATGGAATAGTTCTGCTGCTCACAAAGCCCTGTTTCGTTTAGAACATGTGTTTGATATGAAACGGCACAGCATCACAACGTAACATGTGGCATTCAGTTACTGACTCCTGACAGGTTCATCTGAAGTGGAGTCTGTTGTAGGACCTGACTGACTCCATGTACCTATATTGCTTGCTGTTTGAGGTTTTAGGCTGGGTTTCTGTACAGCACTTTGTGACATCAGCTGATGTAAGAAGGGCTTTATAAATACATTTGATTGAAGTAAATTTGATGTACATAGTTCATAGTTTAGTTAAAAAACTACAAATGCATATGTCCATTGTTACAGAAGTAATGTTAACATCTGGACTGAGACTGATAGGCTAGCTAAGTGATAGTTAGTTAAAAGGTACGAGACCTAAACGGTGTAACTTGTTAAAGCTTATTAAACCTCGTTAAAGATATACTACATGACCACAATTATGTGGACACCTGCTTGTCGAAAATCTAATTTCAAAACCAAGTGCATTAATATGGAGTTGGTCCCCCCTTTGCTGCTATAACAGCCTGCACTCTTCTGGGAGGTCTTTCCACTAGATGTTGGAACATTGCTGTGGGGACTTGCTTCCATTCAGCCACAAGAGCAGTAGTGAGGTCGGGGACTGATGTTGGGCGATTAGGCCTGGCTCGCAGTCAGCTCTGTGCATGCCAGTCAAATTCTTCCACACTGACAAACTATTTCTGTATGGATCTTGCTTTGTGAACAGGGGCATTGTCATGCTTAAACAGGAAAAGGCCATCCCCAAACTGTTGCCACAGAGCTGGAAGCACAGAATTGTCTAGAATGTTGATTCATGCCGTAGCATTAAGATTTCCATTCACTGGAACTAAGGGGCCCGAACCATGAAAAACAGCCCCAGACCTTTATTCCTCCTCCACTAAACATTACAGTTGGCACTATGCATTGAAGCAGGTAGTGTTCTCCTTGCACCTGCCAAACCCATATTTGTCTGTTGGACTACCAGATGGTGAAGTGTGATTCATCACTCCAGAGAACGTGTTTCCACTGCTCCAGAGTCCAATGACGGCAAGCTTTACACCGCTCCAGCCGACACTTGGCATTGCGCATTGTGATCTTAGGCTTGTGTGAGGCTGCTCGGCGGTGGAAACCCATTTCATGAAGCTCCCGACGATCAGTTCTTGTGCTGACGTTGCTTCCAGAGGCAGTTTGGAACTCAGTAGTGAGTGTTGCAACCGAGGACAGACAATTTTTACGCGCTACATGTTTCAGCACTTGGTGGTCTCGTTCTGTGAGCTTGTGTGAACTACCATTTCACGGCTGAGCCATTGTTGCTCCCAGACATTTCCACTTCACAATAACAGCATTTACAATTGACCGGGGCAGCTCTAACAGGGCAGAAATGTCACAAACTAACTTGTTGGAAAGGTGGCATCCTATGATGGTGCCATGTTGACAGTCACTGAGCTCTTTAGTTAGGCCATTCTACTGACAATGTTTGTCTAATGAGATTGCATGGCTTTGTGCTCGATGTTATACACCAGTCAGCAACGGTTGAGGCTAAAATAAGACATTCCACAAATTTGAAGGGGTGTCCCCATACTTTTGTATATATAGTGGATGACAAGTTGTGATCATGAGCCTCCTACATCTGTCAGAAAGTGTCTGCGTTGAACTGTTTTGCTCTATTCTATTTAAAGCAATTCTTCCAGTCACAAACGGATGGTAGTGATAAAACGATTAATAGTTTCTAATGTAGATATGGATTACAAGGCGACAGAGGGCTCAAATGACAGTGAGAGGTGGAGTCCCCATGTGGTAGGAGTTCAGCGGTGCACTAACAACTGACCCATTGGGTTTGAGTCTGCATAGTGAGCTCACCCTTGAAATTATCTGAATACCTACTCTCTACATACCCATTGACCCAGGAGATTTATACTTTTGCCTTTCTCCATTATGTGAAGATGTATGAATTACACAATTGAAGGCCTTTATACAATCAAACACAACTTTTTATGCATTCATAACGTGAAATCAAATAGGCAGGTTTTATTCCTCAGAATGGAAAGTGCACTGTGCTATAGATCAGCATTGGTGTCAATTCCATTTAAATTCAAACCACATTTTTCTGCATTGAAGAGAATTTGAATTAGAATTTTGGTGTACTTCCTGAATTTACTGGAATTTAATTGGAATTGACTCCAACCCTGCTATAAATGTATCTCCTGTAGTGGATACAATGCTGCAGTACATGAAATCAGATCTCATAAAGATACATTGGCAGATAATGTGTTTTCCCTCTATGCTGGTCCAGGGCAGAATTAAATTGAATTGAAATTCAATCTGTCTTTCTGAGGTCTAATACTGTACATATTGATAGTATCTTCCTGCCAGCCAGGACCTCTATACTAGGCGGTGTCAGAAGAATGCCCCAAAAATTGTCAAAGACTCCAGCCACCCAAGTCATAGACTGTTCTCTCTGCTACGACAAGAGCTACCTGAGCGCCAAGTCTAGGTCCAAAAGGCTCCTTAACAGTTTCTACCCCCAAACCATAAGACTGATGAACAGTTCATCAAATGGCTACTCAGACTATTTGCATTGACCCCTTTATTTTATTACTATTATTATTTAAAAAATGTTTTTGCACTGACTCTCTTGCATTGGCTCTATGCACACTCACTGGATTCTAACCACACACTCACGCATACTACACCGACACTCCAACACACACACGGACACACACACAAACATGCATATTGACGCCACGCTCGCACGCATGCACACGCACACACACACACACACACACACACACACACACACACACACACACACACACACACACACACACACACACACACACACACACACACACACACACACACACACACACACCTTCACATACTGTACGCTGCTGCTACTCTCTGTTTAGTATCTATGCATAGTCACTTTACCACTTTACATGTACATATTACCTCAATTACTTTGACCAATCCATACCCCAGCACATTGACTCCATACCAGTACCTCTTGTATATAGCCTCATTAGTGTTATTTTATTGTGTTGCTATTTTTTCTTTAGCTTATTTAGCACATTTTCCTTAATTACTTTTTAAAAAATTACTCTGCATTGTTGGCTCGTAAGTAGGGCGGCAGGTAGCCTAGTGATTAGAATATTGGACAAGAAACCGAAAGGTTTTAACTTCCGGTGCCAACAGAGATGGCCCCTCGCCTCGCGTTCCTAGGAAACTATGCAGTATTTTGTTTTTTTACGTGTTATTTCTTACATTGGTACCCCAGGTAATCTTAGGTTTTATTACCTACAGTCAGGAGGAACTACTGGATATAAGAGGAACGTCAACTCACCATCATTACGACCAGGAATACGACTTTCGCGAAGCGGATCTTCTGTTTTGCCCACCATCCAGGATAATTGATCGGATCCCAGCCGGCAAACCAAAACAACGACACCGTAAAAGGGGCAGACGAAGCGGTCTTCTGGTCAGGCTCCGGAGACGGGCACATCGCGCACCACTCCCTAGCATACTACTCGCCAATGTCCAGTCTCTTGACAACAAGGTTGATGAAATCCGAGCAAGGGTAGCATTCCAGAGAGACATAAGAGACTGTAAGGGTTCTTTGCTTCACGGAAACATGGCTCACTCAAGACATGCTATCAGAGTCGGTACAGCCAGCTGGTTTCTTCACGCATCGTGCTGACAGAAACAAGCATCTTTCTTGTAAGAAGAGGGGTGGGGGGGTATGTCTTATGATTAATGAGACGTGGTGTGATCATAACAACATACAGGAACTCAAGTCCTTCTGTTCACCTGACTTAGAATTCCTCACAATCAAATGTCGACCGTATTATCTACCAAGAGAATTCTCTTTGATTATAATCACAGCCGCATATATTCCGCCCAAGCAGACACATCGATGGCCCTGAACAAACTTTATTTGACTCTATGTAAACTGGAAACCACATATCCTGAGGCTGCATTCATTGTAGCTGGGGATTTTAACAATGCTAATCTGAAAACAAGACTCCCTAAATTCTATCAGCATATCGAATTGTGCTACCAGGGCTGGTAAAACCCTGGATCATTGTTATTCTAACTTCAGCGACGCATATAAGGCCCCGCTCACCCTCCTTTCAGAAAAGCTGACCACGACTCCATTTTGTTTCTCCCTTCCTGTAGACAGAAACTTAAACAGGAAGCACCCGCGCTCAGTTCTGTTCAACGCTGGTCCGACCAATCTGATTCCACAATTCAAGATTAATTTGATCACGTGGACTGGGATATGTTCCGCATTGCGTCAAACAACAACATTGACGAATACGCTGATTCGGTGAGCGAGTTTATTGGCTAGTGCATCGGCGATGTCGTACCCACAGCAACTAAAAACATTCCCAAACCAGAAACCGTGGATTGATGGCAGCATTCGCACAAAACTGAAAGCGTGAACCACTGCTTTTAATCAGGCAAGGTGACCAGAAACATGACCGAATACAAACAGTGTAGCTATTCCCTCCGCAAGGCAATCAAACAAGCTACGCGTTAGTATAGAGACAA
Organism: Oncorhynchus keta; assembly: GCF_023373465.1. Classification (NCBI taxonomy): domain Eukaryota; kingdom Metazoa; phylum Chordata; class Actinopteri; order Salmoniformes; family Salmonidae; genus Oncorhynchus; species Oncorhynchus keta. Next base: position 21,655,032 of record NC_068456.1, read on the forward strand.
AGTAGAGTTGCAATTCAACGGCTCAGATACAAGAGGTATGTGGCAGGGTCTACAGTCAATCACGGATTACAAAAAGAAAACGTTGCGGACTAGGATGTCTTGCTCCCGGACAGACTAAACATCTTCTTTGCTTGCTTTGAGGACAATACAGTGCCACTGACACAGCCCGCTACCAAAACCTGCGGACTCTCCGTCACTGCAGCCGACGTGAGTAAAACATTTAAACGTGTTAACCCTCGCAAGGCTGCAGGCCCAGACGGCATCTCCAGCCGCATCCACAGAGCATGCACAGACCAGCTGGCTGGTGTATTTACGGACACATTTAATCAATCCCAGTCTGCTGTTCCCACATGCTTCAAGAGGGTCACCATTGTTCCTGTTCCCAAGAAAGCTAAAGCAACTGAGCTAAACGACTACCGCCCATGTCATCAAGAGAGGCTTTGAGAGACTAGTCAAGGACCATATCACCTCCACCCTACCTGACATCCTAGACCCACTCTAATTTGCTTACCGCCCCAATAGATCCACAGAGGACGAAATCGTAATCACATTGCACACTGCCCTAACCCATCTGGACAAGAGGAATACCTATGTGAGAATGCTGTTCATCGACTACAGCTCAGCATTTAACACGCTAGTACCCTCCAAACTCGTCTCGACCCCGCCCTGTACAACTTGGTCCTGGACTTCCTGACGGGCCGCCCCCAGGTGGTGAGGGTAGGTAGAAACATCTCCACCCCGCTGATCCTCAACACTCTCTTTGGCTGGAAAAATTGCTGTGTTTTTCTGTGACTTGGTGGTGACCTAACATAATCGTTTGTGGAGCTTTTGCTGTAAAGCCTTTTTGAAATCAGACACTGTGGCTGGATTAACGAGAATTTTATATTTAAAATGGTGCCTAATACTTGTATGTTTGAGAAATGTGATTTATGAGATTTCTGTTGATTGAATTTGGCGCCCTGCAATTTCATTGGCTGTTGTGTGTATAAGGTAGTTGTTGTGAAATTGTTAGGTTAGATTACTCTTTGGTTATTACTGCATTGTCGGAAAAAGAAGCACAAGCATTTCGCTACACTCGCATTAACATCTGCTCACCATATGTATGTGACAAATACAATTTGATTTGAAGGTGGCAAGATCAAATCCTCGAGCTGACAAGGTAAAAAAAACTCTTCTGCCCTTAAACAAGGCATTTATCCTACCTTTCCTAGGCCGTCATTGAAAATAAGAATTTGTTCTTAACTGACTTGCCTACTTAAATAAAGGTTAAAAAAATAAAGAAAAGTAAGCATTTCACGGTAAGGTGACCTGTTGTATTCGGCGCATGTGAGAAATACAATTTGATTTGATTATCCAGAAGTGCTGAGTCTACCTTAGAGCAATACAAAGGAGTGTGTCTCAACAGCCCAGCCTTGAGTTTACCTCAGCAATTTATCAGTCTGAATATGTTACTTTGTATCCAACACAATGGGAGCAGAGTATTTAGTATTTATTATAGGGTCCCCATTCAGGCAGAAGCTACTCTTCCTGGATTCCAAGAAGCATGAAAACAATTACATCACTACAAAACACAACAACATTCGAAATAAAACCATACATCATACAATAAATACTTTATTACATTATTACTCTTATTACAAATGTACGATATAAAATCCACAATACCACAACATTACAATGTGTGCGTGTAGAGTGTGTGTGTGCGTATGCGTGGGTGTTTGTGTCTCTGTGTTGTGCCTTGAGGTATTGTTTTATTGGTTTTTTAAAATCAGATTTTACTGCTCGCTTGAGTTACTTGATGTGGAAGTGAGTTCCATGTAGTCATGGCTCTATGTTGTACTGCGCATTTCCCCTTAGTCTGTTCTGGACATAGGGACTGTGAAGAGACCCCTGGTGGCATGTCTGTATGTATGCATTTCTGAGCTGTGTGTTAGCTCTTTCAACAGACAGCTTAGTGCTTTCAACATGTCAATACCTCTTACAAATGCAAGTAGTGATGCAGTCAATCTTTCCTCTACTTTGAGCCGGGACAGATTGAAATGCATGTTATTGATATTGGCCCTCTGTGTACATCTAAAAGTCTGTCGTGCGGCTCTGTTATGGGCCAACTCTAATTTGACTATGTTCTTCTTTGTGACACTTGACCATATAACTGGGCAGTAGTCCAGGTAGGGCTGGGCAGTATACTGTATTTTACTACATACCAGTATTGATGCACGGGCCAGTTTGGGTTTTTACTTTACCTTCTATAACGGTATTTGAATGTTTGGTATGTTAAATGTGATACGCCATGTGGAACATCCATTTGTATTGTTTACTCTGCTACTTGAGTCATTTCTCTCTCTCTCTCTCTCTCTCTCTCTCTCTCTCTCTCTCTCTCTCTCTCTCTCTCTCTCTCTCTCTCTCCCTCTCTCTCTCTCCCTCTCTCTCTCTCTCTCTCTCTCTCTCTCTCTCTCTCTCTCTCTCTCTCTCTCTCGCCATGCCACTGTCCACAAAGACCTAGTCCCACCCCCTGTTAATCAAGGAGCGTGTTTGTTGTTGCTTGACCACGAGACACTTTCGTTCAGTCTGCATGGTCAATGCAGCACATGCAACAATGTTGATGGAGACAATGTTGTTTCCACTTTGATCGCAACATAAGTCCACAAGCGTTCTATAATTACAATATTAGTTTGTTTCTTACATCCGAAAACAGCTAGATTGTATTTTCTTAGCAAGTTAAGCTAAATTATGTTAGGCACTAATGCTAAACGCTACTAGCAAATACAAGTACTGAGGCAGATCAAACGTACAGTTGAAGTCGGAAGTTTACATGCGCCTTAACCAAATACATTTAAACTCAGTTTTTTACATTACCTGACATTTAATCCTAGCAAAAACATTCCCTGTCTTAGGTCAGTACTTTATTTTAAGAAGGTGAAATGTCAGAATAATAGTAGAGACAATGATTTATTTAAGCTTTTATTTCTTTCATAACATTCCCAGTCGGTCAGAAATGGACATACACTCAATTAGTAATTGGTAGCATTGCCTTTAAATTAATTAACTTGGGTCAAATGTTTCGGGTAGCCTTCCACAAGGATGAATTTTGGCCCATTCATCCTGAGAGCTGGTGTAACGGAGTCAGGTTTGTAGGCCTCCTTGCTCGCACATGCTTTTTCAGTTCTGCCCACATATTTTCTATGGGATTGAGGTCAGGGCTTTGTGATTGCCATTCCAATACCTTGACTTTGTTGTCCTTAAGCCATTTTCCACAACTTTGGAAGTATGCTTGTGGTCATTGTCCATTTGGAAGATCCATTTGCAACCAAGCTTTAACTTCATGACTGATGGCTTGAAATGATGCTTCAATATATCCAAATAATTTTCATACCTCATGATGCCATCTATTTTGTGAAGTGCACCAGTTCCTCCTGCAGCAAATCACCCCCACAACATGATGCTACCACCCCCATGCTTCACGGTTGGTATGGTGTTCTTTGGCTTGCAAGCATCCCACTTTTTCCTCCAAACATAACGATGGTCATTATGGCTAAACCGTTCTATTTTTGTTTCATCAGACCAGAGGACATTTCTCCAAAAAGAATGATCTTCGTCCCCATGTGCAGTTGCAAACCGTAGTCTGGCTTTTTTATGGCGGTTTTGAAGCAGTGGCTTCTTTCTTGCTGAGTGGCCTTTCAGTTTATGTCGTTATAGGATTCGTTTTACTGTGGATGTTACGGATACAGTTATCCTGTGTCTGTGTGTATCCTGTGTGTGTGTTTCTTTTCTCTCCTTCTCCCCTCACAGGTGAAAATCATCACTCCCCAATCAATCATCAATCAGAAGACACACCTCCTCCTATTTCCTGACCTATCACAGTTCCTTCCCCATGGTTTAAAAACCCCATAATTTGTTTGTTCTAGAGCTCAGCTCAGCTCTAGCTCTAGCTCTAGCGCTCTGTAAATGCCATGTCTGTAGGTCTCTGTGTTTCACTCTCGCTTTGTGTCTTAACCTCTCTTTTGTTTAAAGCACTTCATAGCACTTTGTCATCACCTGTGAGTATTATTTTTGGTTATGGTATTTGTTTGTTGCTGGTGGGAAAAGGGGGAAACCAAGACAAGTCGCCCATGGGCATACATTACCCGTAGGTGAACTTTGTTAAATACACTAGTTAGAACTGGGCGGACCACCCACTGTATTTTTGGTTAGTTAGTTAGCTGTTGTTAAAGTAGGCTAGTCTAGCTTAGGGGTGTGTTTTTGTATACTTATTGTTTCTTTCCTTGGGTCCAGCTCAGCCCCTTTTCCTGCTCCCCCCCCCCATTACCGTGTGTTTATAAATAAACCTAGAGTTTGACGGTAGATTTCTGTTGTGGTTATTTCGTTCACACTTTTACTTTGTCACAATAATAATTTGCATGAGTTATGTTACGGGTCTCATTACCATCCCCCCTAGACCGTCGGGCCAAAAGGGATTTGTAACAGTGGATATAGATACGTTTGTACCGGTTTCCTCCAGCATCTTCATAAGGTCCTTTGCTGTTGTTCTGGGATTGATTTGCACTTCTTGCACCAAAGTACGTTCATCTCTAGGAGACAGAACCCGTCTCCTTCCTGAGCGGTATGACGCTGCGTGGTCCCATGGTGTTTATACTTACGTACTATTGTTTGTACAGATGAACGTGGTACCATCAGACGTTTGGAAATTGCTCCCAATAATGAACCAGACTTATGGAGGTCTACAATTCTTTTCCTGAGGTCTTGGCTGATTTCTTTAGATTTTCCCATGATGTCAAGCAAAGAGGCACTGAGTTTGAAGGTAGGCATTGAAATACATCCACGGGTACACCTCCAATTTACTCATATTATGTAAATTAATCAGAAGCTTCTAAAGCCATGACATCATTTTCTGGATTTTTCCAAGCTGTTTAAAGGCACAGTCAACTTAGTGCATGTGAACTTCTGACCCACTGGAATTGTCATACAATGAATTATAAGTGAAATAATCTATCTGTAAAAAATTTTGGAAAAAGTACTTGTGTCATGCACAAAGTAGATGCCCTAACCGACTTGCCAAAACTATAGTTTGTTAACAAGAAATTTGTGTAGTGGTTGAAAAACGAATTTTCATGACTCCAACCTGTATGTGTATGTAAACTTCAGACTTCAACTGTAGCTAGCTAATACAGCATGATACCAGTGCTGGTGGAGTTGGTGTTTGTGCAACGGTATCTTCTAAATTAATGAGTAATATGCAAAGCATGAATATGTTGGCTACATGAATAAAGACAATGTAGCCAAAGATTATAGGGTCCCCTAGAAAACATTGAACATTACTTTGATTCATACCCTGTCACACACAGTAACTCGTCCATGGCATTTTCATTCGTTGTCATGTCAAACACTGTCTTCAAAGTGACCACCATTATTTATTTTCTAACTATAGAATTATATTCCCATGATTCCAAAAGTTCACCCAGGTGTTTTGATCTAAATCTCAATTGCAACATTTGGTTAAAAATAAGGCCTAGTTCTTTTGCCCATATTGTGGCAGTGTAAAATATCTCAAATGAGGGTAGGAAATGCAGAAATTGATGGAAATTCAGGATTTTATTTTAGGTTGAAGTTGAATTGAAAGCATAAAATGGAGAAAGACCCGATGAAATAATTTAGAATATATGTGTTGCCTCCATAGGGTCACCCACTACTCATAAAGCAAATGTGGAACTTTTATTAATCAAAAACATAAAATACTGTCAAAAATTTGAAAAATACTATGATATAATATTTTGGCCATACTGCCCAGCCCTAAGTCCAGGTGTGCTAAAACTAAGGTCTGCAGGATTTGCTTAGTTGATTGTAATCTCAAGAAAGCAGAGCAGTGCTTTATCACAGCCAAGGGGCCAGTCTAGTGGTTGGGGCAGTAACTGAAAAGTTTCTGGATCGAATCCCTGAGCTGACACAGTAAAAATCTGTCGTTCTGCCCCTGAACAAGGCAATTAACCCATTGTTCCCCGGTAGGCTGTCATTGTAGATAAGAATTTGTTCTTAACTGACTTGCCTAGTTAAATTTTAAGTTTAAAAAAAACTCTCCCCATCTTAGCTACCGTTGCATCAACATGTTTTGACCATGTCAGATTACAATCTAGGGTTACACCAAGCAGTTTAGTCTCATCAACTTGTTGACCTGCCACATTCTTTTTTTTAAATATTTAGATTAGTTTTGGGGTTTAGTGAAAGATTTGTACAAAGTACAAAGCTTTTAGTTTTCGACACACAATACATAGGACTAGCTTATAACTTGCCAACAATTCTGGAACTGACTGCAGCTTTTTGTTAAGTGCAGCTGTGTGATTTCACCTGTGGTACACTCTTAGCAAAAAAGGTGGTATCTAGAACCAAAAATTGTTGTTTGGCCCTTTGAAGAACCCCTTTTGGTTCCAGGCAGAACCCTTTTTAGAACCCTTTTTTTCTAAGAGTGTAGCTGATGTGTATAACGTTGAGTCATCGGTGTACATAGACACACAGGCTTTACTCAATGCTACTGGTAGGTCATTAGTAAAAACAATGCATGTCAGGGTCCAAGAGGAGTGCTGGAGATGAAAGGAAGGGTGTTTAATATGGAAGGAGAAAGAGACAGAGGGTGAAAACATTCCCTATTCAAACAGAATACATGAGGTTTTACCTTGGCTTCTGGTTGGCACATTATACTGTGAATGTGCCAAGCAGCGAGCTATTATTTTCACAAACCAAAAGTACATGTTAAAGCATATCAATTCTGTTCCCTACTGTGATCACAACTTCTTGGCCACATCACATGAGACTACCCAGATCTACACTAGTCGAGTAAAACTATCAGCAGTTTGAAGCCATATTCCTGAAGCAGATACGGGGTCTAATCAGTAAAAGGCTCCTTGGAGTTGTAGCAAGATTTAACCTGGCAGGCGCAAAGTTATCCAAGGATCCCAACAGGCTAGTTCCAGAAGGAGACAGATGCTCCGAACCTCTTAGAAATCTGGATTTTTGTCCTGCTTTGATTGAGAGATTAAGTCATGACCACAGTCTCAGTGGAACCTTTGAGGATGATGAAAGTCCAAACCAGGAGTGTCTGGTTTTGAAAGGTTCCTGTCTCTCACTGTGGTACTCATGACAGCCTTGGTTAGCCAAAGGCCTTGGCAGGATCAGCCTGGCCTGCCAGTGAACTGCACTGCTGGAACACTCTGAGCTCAACTGAGGCCCTGTATTTAGTATTAGATGATCTGGGGGGACAGTGTATGGAGGAAAGGGAGGAGGAGAAGGGGAGGGGCTGAGACAGTTTGAGCAGTAGGGGGCTGTTGGGTCAGTGGAAGCCCAGTTCATGCTTAGTTGGGAAAAGGAGAATAAGGATGAATAATATAACTGCTTAAACTGCTGGGTCCACTTGCCATAGTGGACACTAATAATACACCCTCTGCTGTTGGCTGAATGGATTTGGACTTTTGCAGGCTACAGTGAGGATTGACAGTTTAATTTGGGCATTAACTTACATTCTCTCTCTAATGACCACTCTTGTGAATCTGTCACAGGTCTCAAACTACTATTTTTTTGCTTTAAAGGGGCAATCTGCAGTTGCAACATCCATTGTTGGACTTATAAATGAATGATATGTACCCATTGATTATTGAATAATATAACTTATAAATGTCTCATGAGCATAGTTCAACTGTCATACCTCATCAGGACCCAAAATATAAGCTTGTTTAACTCCAATGTTTGTAGGCAATGCAAACGAACACTCCATGCCTCAAAACATGGTTAAAACTATAATGTTGATATCATGGACGGCCAGTCATTGCATCCATAGCTCAGTCTATGAATTTGAGAGTGGTTATATCTTCAGCCCCATCACACAGCTTTTTACCAAAACAGGGGTGGGGAGTTCGCTTTGTTATTTTTTTGAACTGTTGTAAGCTTCTTCCAACCCTTTTGTCACCCCAGAAGGCTAATTTATGTTCCAAAATCCAAACAAGATCATATGAACTGAAAACACTTCTCGGCAGATGATGACGTTATTATTTAACCTCTGTGTTAAAAACTGGGAGGAATAAAAGTTACACAGCGATTCAAGAGGAATCCGTGGCTAAAGCTATTAAAGCGATGAAAGAGCCATTTGGAAGGATGTAATGGAGAGGATGGTGAGATAATGGCAGAGCTCTCTACTCTGCACAATCTGTCCCTCACGTTTCATCTCACAATGACAAAGTTCACAGAGATAGCAGATGGCCCACCCTCGACTCCAGGATCAATACAGAAAAGGACATGATATATCAAATGACTTTTAAGAAAATGATACCCATGGAGTTTCCTGGGCTGAACTCAATTAAAATCCCTGAGGCCAGACACTTCAAATGACCGTGCATTGGGACCTGGTGGGTTTTGATGCTTTTTTGTCACCTTCCCCCTAAACAAGGCAGAAATGCAACATATTTAGTCAGTTATTATAGTTTTGTGTTTTTATATTTATTTTATATTTCTATTAGTTTCTCAATTATAATTTGATATTCAGTTTAGGTTCAGTTAGTTTTCAGATCCACTTTACTAGATTGTATTAAGTTTGTTTTATCAAAACAATTCTATTTCATGTTAATAATATTTAGTTTCAATTTTAGTGTTAATGACAGAAAGTAGCCTATGAGTGGGAGGCTAGGAGCCATTTATGTGATGTATCGTTTTTGTGTTTTTGGGATGTCACTTCCTGCCACTGTGAGGCAGTAATGCATAAGGTGATGGGTCAGGTCATAGGTTAGGTTTTGTTAAAGGTAGATTCCTCAAGATGACATATCTGCGCAAAGTAAAAACCAGCTCTAGTGGTTAGAGTGTTGGGCCAGTAACCGAAAGGTTGCTGGATTGAATCCCTGTGCTGACAAGGTAAAAATCTGTCATTCTTCCCCTGAACAAGGCAGTTAACCCACTGCAGTTAACTGTAGTCTGTCATTGTAAATAAGAATTTGTTCTTAACTGTAAAATAAAGGTTTTAAAAAAAAATGTGTGTCTGACTTTTGGCTGTTGCAGATGCACTTCCTCCAACTTCACTCCTCGACTTTGTCTACAAGTCATCTGATTGATCTTATTTTAATGAATACAGCAGAGAAATGTTTCTACTGGTGTCTTCACCCAATATATTAGTGAACTGTTTTGTTTGTTTTTTTACATTACTTTTATTTTTTCAAATGTATTTTAGTGACAAGTTCTTTGTGAGAATACAAAAATCTAACCCTCGTGTAATCACAGAAAGGAACTTAAAACACTTCAGTGAACTGGCTTTTTTACATGGTCTTTATTTTAGTGATCAAATCAAATCAAAACAAATATGATTTGTCACATACACATGGTTAGCAGATGTTAATGCGAGTGTAGCGAAATGCTTGTGCTTCTAGTTCAGACCATGCAGTAATATCTAACAAGTAATATAACCTAACAATTTCACAACTACCTTATACACACAAGTGTAAAGGGATAAATAAGAATATGTAGATAAAAATATATGAATGAGCGATGGCCGAACGGCATAGGCAAGATGCAGTAGATGGTATAGAGTACACATATTAGATGAGTAATGTAGGGTATGTAATCATTATATAAAGTGGCATTGTTTAAAGTGGCAATTTTTTCATTATTAAAGTGGCTCGAGATGAGTCAATATGTTGGCAGCAGCCACTCAATGTTAGTAATGGCTGTTTAACAGTCTGATGGCCTTGAGATAGAAGCTGTTTTTCAGTCTTTCGGCCCCCGCTTTGATGCACCTGTACTGACCTCGCCTTCTGGATGATAGCGGGGTGAACAGGCAGTGGTTCGGGTGGTTGTTGTCTTGACTATATTTCAATTATCCCTGAAACTGATTTATCTTTCAACCTTTTTGCAGATGTCTTTAATACCATTGTGGCTAATCATGCTCCCTTCAAAAAATTATGGGTTAAAGGTAGATCGAATGCCTGTTACACTCCGGAATGGTCAGAAGTCATTCATAAAAGAGATTATGCCTGGGTCAAGGCTGGGAACACAGGCTTTAAGCACAAGCTTTAGGCAACTGAAGAATCATTGTGTAAGACAAACCAGAAAGGCTCTGATTATTATGTAACCGCTCTAATGGATTGTAATGGGAACCCGACAAAATTCTGGAGAACTGTGAAATCCCTGAAAGGTTATTCCTCTTCACTGTCACAAGAAATTCCTTCAGACACGGGCCTCATTCCGAAAGGAACACCATCATTAATGCATTTAATCACCATTTTATTTCAGCGGGCTATCTCTTTTAAAGAACTTCTAAGCCTATTCACAATTATTTTGGGCTGGATATTGATAGGGGAAACTTGCTGAATGATCAGATAAATAATAGTCAAAGCCTTTCTATAAGGCCATTTACAGAAAAGCAAGTTCTGAATGCGTTACTAGCAATAGACAACTAGAAAACCAAAGGGGCCGACCAAATTGGATTGCGGTTTGCCCTATCCTAAGGTCTACTGTATGTCCACGCCCCCGTGGAAATCCTTCATTTTAAGCTAGAGATGTCTGTTTTTTTTGCAAAGGATGCGTCTCAATTTCCCCCATCCGCCCACGTCGCACTTCCGCATCTGCAGTGAAAGGTGACAGAGCTAAAGCGGTGTTTGTCAGACCATGAGACATCCCGAACATCCGTCTTCATACAAAATCATCTGTAGCTTCCGAACGGTTTGGGCTACACACTAGTATGACCCCTCTGTGGAAAGGTGAGATTCAAGGATGTTTTGCTCTAGGATGCCCACCCACATCACATACCAGTTGAAAGAATGAATGGAAGTATATATGGAGAGTTTGGTGCAAAAATAAGCATTTAAATACATTTTTTTGGGGGGGACTATCTGTTGTAGCAAGTAGTGAATCTGTTATGCAATGCATTTGTAATGCAATAGCAGAAAGGGCCCCTCTAAAATTTAATTCAAGGGGTCTTAAAATGTAAAAAACAAATAGTAAAATGATTATTGGTATGACCTTCTTAGAACAATACCATATAGCTTAGTAGAACCCCTCCCCCAGGTTAGACAGGGCTTAGACTCTTAAGGGTTAAGTGTGCAGTGCCCATCATTGTCGGCTCAATAACCCACATGTTTTACTCAACATCTTTATCAGAAAAAATAAAAATAATAATGGAAATCAGCTCTTGTGCTGCCACTCCATAAGAGAGGGGATAGTAGTGATCTTAATAATTATCGCTGTCACGTTCTGACCTTAGTTCCTTTGTTTTGTCTTTGTTTTAGTATGGTCAGGGCGTGAGTTGGGGTGGGCAGTCTGTTTGTTTTTCTATGTTGGTTTTTGTGTTCAGCCTAGTATGGTTCTCAATCAGAGGCAGGTGTCGTTAGTTGTCTCTGATTGAGAATCATACTTAGGTAGCCTTTTCCCACCTGGGTTTCGTGGGTGTTTATTTCCTGTTTAGTGTGTGTCATTCACCTTACGGTTCTGTTCGTTTGTTGTGTATTGTTTTTATTCACTGTTCATTTTGGCTTCATTAAATTATGGACACTTACCACGCTGCGTTTTGGTCCTCCGATCCTTCTCGCTACTCCTCCTCAGAAGAGGAGGACGAGATCCTTTACAATCGCTCCATTTCAAGGCTTCCTTGTCTAGCTAAGATTCATGAATCCTTAGTAAATGTACAACTTTGCTCTTTTTATCTGAGAAATGTATTTTGAATGTAAACCAATCAGGGTTTAGGCCTGGGTGTAGCACTATTACAGCAACCACTTAGTTGATCTTGTCAATACTTTAGACATTAAAATGAAATGTGCAGCTTTGTTTGTGGACCTGTCAAAAGCTTTTGATACTGTTGATCATGATATTTTATTGAACAAGTTGTCCTCGATAGGCCTGAGCTCTGACGCCTGTTCATGGTTTCATGATTATCTTAGTGACAGAACTCAGGCCATCGTGATTGATGGGGTTAAGAAACTAAGATTTAAAGTGGGCTTTTTTTTTTTTACAGATACAGATCTCGTGTCTCCCTAATCAGCAGGAAGCAGATTGTGTAGTCAACATGTTCTTGATGATAGTGGTAGTATCAACGTGCAGCTGCACAGAGCAAATTTTCCATCACCTGTTGGTAGGTAGGACTGAGGTCTGAACATACAGTTTTTAGGAAGCGGTTGGGAACACAATATATGGTCAATAATTGGCATGTAGGTTTCTCACTTATGGGTGGCACAAATTGGGATATGGGGGATCGTAATGGATAGATGTAAATTCAAATACTGTAGATTATAATATAGTAATTACTGTAGTGTTTTTGCGGTCTGAAGTATACAATATATTATTCTAAAGTATACTACAACATTCTATAGTAAGTACCACACATTACATTTTAGTCATTTAGCAGACGCTCTTATTCAGAGTGGCTTATAGGAGCACTAAGTGAGTTGCTCAAGGGCACATTGACAGATTTTTCACCTAGTTAGCTCAGGGATTTGAACCAGCAACCTCTTGGTTACTGGCCCAACGCTCATAATTAACCACCATCTGCAGCCCACAGTATAGTATTCTAAACTATACTATAGTTTAGTACAGAATTCTGTAGTATGTACTGTAGTATTTTATAGTAAACTGCAGTACTTTTTCATGTTGGTGCTGAGGCTACTAGGCTGTATCACTGAGGTTATTGGAAGAGCCAAGGCATCAATGGACCTGGTATTGTGAGAGGCAGTATGACCTTAGCAGACATACTCCAATGAAAGAAACATATAAGTTCCTTTCAAAATGTTTCTGAACTTTCCTTGTATCTCACTGTACAGTACACACACCCACACACTGTGCACACACTAATGAAAGGAAATAGACAGCTATTAAGAAGGAATGTCAGATTTTTCAAGGACCTTTTTCCTTTGCTTCTCTGTTATGCAGGTTAGCGTTTTTCCTCATTAATCTTGTTCTGGAGGCAGCTCTGCCCCAAAGGCAGAAATTATGTAATTGGTTGACTCAATGGTGAGGGTGGAGCTTACAGAAGACATTTGATCACTTTATCATAAAGGTAGGAAATATCTGCTTCGATAGGATTGCACTAGCCTACCTAACATGTTCTGTATGGGGAGTTTAGGTGTGATGAATAGAGAGACCATTCACAGTTAGAGACAGATTCTTCAGAAACTGGCAATGAAATTATTTTATTCATGTATTTTTTTCCTAGTCATGGCATAATTAAGCAATATGGCACGAGGGGGTGTGGTATATGGCCAATATACCACGGCTAAGGGCTGTTCTTATACGTACGACGCATCGTGGAGTGCCTGGACACAGCCGTGGTATATTGGCCATTTACCACAAACCCCCGAGGTGCCTTATTGCTATTAGAAAGTGGCTGCCAACGTAATTAGAGCAGTAAAAATAAATATTTTGTCCTACCCTTTGGTATATGGTCTGATCTACCACGGCTGTCAGCCAATCAGCATTCAGGGCTCGAACGACCCAGTTTATAAATGAGCATATTGTCTGTAGAGCATCAGTGGGGACCCATAGTCAGTGTTTCTATTATAGCAGACGTGCTGTACATGTAGTCAGGGCCATCAAACTGAGAAAGATTACTGATGGGACTTTTCAAATATAGCACAGACTGTGCTCTCTTGATAATTGAGAACAGACAATGCCCTGTGATGTTCATGTTTAGCCAATCTGAAATCACTTCAAGTAAAAGCTTTAATATAAATGTAGACCTGAATCACAGAAACAATGGGCTGCAATAAAAGTCACTATTTCTGGAGGTTCAGTTTAGTTCTAATTGGAGGATTAAGGAAATGTTCTTACTTGGATCAGATAAGATGGAGTCGGTCTTGGGCAGGAACTGGTCACAGCGTATACCCTGGTAGCCTTCTCTACACCTGTGAATAAAAATACATTTCAGTCAACACATTGGGAACTTGGGGTGAAGCAGGTTTAGAACATTGAGAAATGTGTGCAAAATAGTGGTTAGGGGCTAGGGTACATGGCTGGCAATAGAATATCCTGTTTCATGATACAATTAATGTTCACTCTATTTTATCTGTGTCAGATGGCCAGGGGCATGACAAAGGATATATGCATGGATTCAATCTCTTCCTTCTCAATTTGCTCACTCTTTCTCTCTTTCTCTATTGCTCTTTGACTTCTCAGAAGCTCTCAGCCCTACTCCCTGTGCCAGACAGTTAGGAACATACTATAGAACCCTGTCCTCAGGACCAACCACTGAAGCACACACAGCATTGATATATGACCTTTCCACACAGAGCACAGAAACATGTTATCATTCAAATCATTGTGCGTTCACTCTGATTCCTTGAGACACAATACAACTGCAGTGTGTTTCAAATGGTCCATGCAGGTTTCTTAGCAAGCAGGTTAATCAAGACTCAATACCAAACAGCATCATTGCTTTCTCCGGTGAACGCATGAGGATGTGAACAAGAATCGGTGTCCTTTGACTGTATATTACACTGTCTGGACACCCGTTCAAATGAGTGGATTCGACTATTTCAGCCACACCCGTTGCTGATAGGTATATAAGACCAGAAACTGCATACAATGCTAAGAGGCTTACACCAGGACTAGGTTTGACATACTGTATTAAAGCTTGAACTGTCCTCCAAAGGCTCAGAGCTTGTTTAAACACAGCTTCTTTTGTCTAGGGGTTTTAGGTGCTAAAGCTTCATTTTCAATCATTAGGCAGACCTGCTTTTTTACACATATTCATGCATGAAACTCATGCATTGATAGGTATGAGCTTTGCTGGAAAATTGTGCCCACGCCATCACTCAGTAATGCTCAATTCATTAATATTTCTTTAAAGCTAAATGTAAAGTAAGTCAGGGTTGCGGCCCGATAACATTTATTATATGAGTCACATTTGTTCAGCATTAAACATTTCCCATACTCCAGGAGCCAGATGGAAGGAGCCTGTTTATATTCTCAATCCACTTACTGATGGATAGCTGTCCCTAATCAGAATGTCCCTTCCTACCGGGTTCAGAGAACATGACAAGAAACTTTCAAACCGGTGACTTTTAACAAATGTATTTTTAATTCTCTGGAATCTCTTTGTAAATTAGCAGTTTCTCTGACAGTCGATGTCGGCGACCCTGACTATTGTAAAACTTCATGAAGAGGCCCCCCTTGTTGCACAAATTGGAAGAGAAGCAGATCATTAAAAGAATGGAGTTTTGGTGGTGGCGGTAAGGAAGAACTGGAGGCCATTAGGAGGAACTGGATAAGCAAAAGGCAGTAAGACGTTGTGATTAAATGGTCTGAATAAACCAGGCGATGGTAAAGAGAAGAGAGAGAGAGAGAGAGAGACATTGTGATTAAATTGTCTGAAGAAACCAGGGGATTGTAAAGAGGACAGAGAGATAGACTTTGTGATTAAATTGTCAGAAGAAACCAGGGAATTGTAGAGGACAGAGAGAGAGACTGTGATTAAATTGTCAGAAGAAACCAGGGGATGGTAAAGAGGAGGGAGAGAGAGAGAGACGTTAATGGTCTGAAGAAACCAGGGGATGGTAAAGAGGAGGGAGAGAGAGAGAGACGTTAATGGTCTGAAGAAACCAGGAGATGGTAAAGAGGAGGGAGAGAGAGAGAGACGTTAATGGTCTGAAGAAACCAGGGGATGGTAAAGAGGAGGGAGAGAGAGAGAGACGTTAATGGTCTGAAGAAACCAGGGAATGGTAAAGAGGAGGGAGAGAGAGAGAGACGTTAATGGTCTGAAGAAACCAGGGGATGGTAAAGAGGAGGGAGAGAGAAGATGTTATTAAATGATCTGAAGACACCAGGGGATGGTAAAGAGGAGTGAGAGAGAGAGACGTTAATGGTCTGAAGAAACCAGGAGATGGTAAAGAGGAGTGAGAGAGAGAGAGAGAGACGTTAATGGTCTGAAGAAACCAGGAGATGGTAAAGAGGAGTGAGTGAGAGAGAGAGAGACGTTAATGGTCTGAAGAAACCAGGGAATGGTAAAGAGGAGTGAGAGAGAGAGAGACGTTAATGGTCTGAAGAAACCAGGAGATGGTAAAGAGGAGGGAGAGAGAGAGAGAGAGACGTTAATGGTCTGAAGAAACCAGGGAATGGTAAAGAGGAGGGAGAGAGAGAGAGAGACGTTAATGGTCTGAAGAAACCAGGGAATGGTAAAGAGGAGTGAGAGAGAGAGACGTTAATGGTCTGAAGAAACCAGGAGATGGTAAAGAGGAGGAGAGAGAGAGAGAGAGACGTTAATGGTCTGAAGAAACCAGGAGATGGTAAAGAGGAGTGAGAGAGAGAGAGACGTTAATGGTCTGAAGAAACCAGGAGATGGTAAAGAGGAGTGAGTGAGAGAGAGAGAGACGTTAATGGTCTGAAGAAACCAGGGAATGGTAAAGAGGAGTGAGAGAGAGAGAGACGTTAATGGTATGAAGAAACCAGGAGATGGTAAAGAGGAATGAGAGAGAGAGCGAGGTTAATGGTCTGAAGAAACCAGGGAATGGTAAAGAGGAGTGAGAGAGAGAGAGACGTTAATGGTCTGAAGAAACCAGGGAATGGTAAAGAGGAGTGAGAGAGAGAGAGACGTTAATGGTCTGAAGAAACCAGGGAATGGTAAAGAGGACAGAAAGAGAGATGTTGTGATTAAATGGTCTGAAGAAACCAGGGAATGGTAAAGGGGACAGAAAGAGAGATGTTGTGATTAAATGGTCTGAAGAAACCAGGGAATGGTAAAGGGGACAGAAAGAGAGATATTGTGATTAAATGGTCTGAAGAAACCAGGGGATGGTAAAGAGGAGAGAGAGAGACACAGAGAGAGAGAGAGACACAAAGAGAGACACAGAGAGAGAGCGAGAGAGAGAGAGAGAGAGAGAGAGAGAGAGAGAGAGAGAGAGAGAGACAGAGAGATAGAAGGATTAAGTCTTCATACACATGTATGTGGACACTCAACGCACGCACGCACACACACACACACACATCACGGTGCTCTTGGCTGTGACAGATCGAACATGTTATCATTCAAATCATTGTGTGTTCACTCCGATTCCTTGAGAGAAACACAATAAAACTGCAGTGTGTTTCAAATGGGGCCTGCGGGTTTCTTAGCAAGCAGGTTAATCAAGACTCAATACCAAACTGCATCATTGCTTTCTCCGGTGAACGCATGAGAATGTTTACAATAATCGGTGTCCTTCGACTACATAATACACTTTCTGGACACCCGTTCAAATTTGTGGATTCGGCTATTTCAGCCACACCCGTTGCTGACAGGTATATAAAACCGAGCACGCAGCCATGCAATCTCCATAGACAAACATTGGCAGTGGAATGGCCCGTACTGAAGAACTCAGTGACTTTCAATGTGGCACCGTCATAGGATGCCTCCATTCCAACAAGTCAGTTCCTCAAATTTCTGCCCTGCTAAAGCTGCCCTGGTCAAATGTAAGTGCTGTTATTGTGAAGTGGAAATGACTAGGAGTAACAACAGCACAGTCGCGAAGTGGTAGGCCACACAAGCTCACAGAACTGGACCGGCGAGTGCGTAGCACGTAGAAATCGCCTGTTCTCGGTTGCAACACTCACTACAGAGTGTTGCGACCGAGCAACTGCAGGACAAGAACTGTTCGTTGGGAGCTTCATGAAATGGGTTTCCATGGCCGAGTAGCAGCAACCAGCCTAAGATCACCATGCGCAATGCTAAGGGTCGGCTGAAGTGGTGTAAAACTTGCTGCCATTGGACTCTGGAGCAGTGGAAATTCGTTCTCTGGAGTGATGAATCCCACTTCACCATCTGGCAGTCCGACGGATGAATCTGGGTTTGGCGAATGCCAGGAGAACGCTACCGGCCCCAATGCATGGTGCCAACTGTAAAGTTTTAACTCTATTTTCTTAAAACTGCATTGTTGGTTAAGGGCTTGTAAGCATTTCACGTTAAGGTCTACTACACCTGTTGTATTCGGCGCATGTGACTAATACGATTTGATTTGAACTTGGCAACAGTTTGGGGAAGGCCTTTTCCTGTTTCAGCAGTACACAAAGCGAGATCTATACAGAAATGGTTTGTCGGGATCGGTGTGGAAGAACTTGACTGGCCTACACAGAGACCTGACCTGAACCCCATCGAACACCTTTGGGATGAATTGAAACGCCGACTGCGAGCCAAGCCTAATTGCCCAACATCAGTGTCCAACCTCACTAATGCTCTTGTGGCTGAATGGAAGCAAGTCGCAGCAGCAATGTTCCAACATCTAGTGGAGGCTGTTAAAGCAGTAAAGGGGAGATCAACTCCATATTAATGCCCATGATTTTGGAGATGAGATGTTCTTAACAAGTGTCCAGATACTTGGCCATATAGTGTATATTTGTGTACGCTCATTGCATTTATTTGTACTTCTTTCCCATGGTATAATGGGAAATGCATGTGAATATATTTTATTTTTGCATATTATGTGCCTACAGTACATGTGTTTTTCCTTGGCAATCATTACATATTCAGTCACACAATTCTCATGGCAGGCCTGTCTCCTTCCTGTGTCTCTCTCATGTTGCCCTCTGGTTATGACGACACACTCTCTCCCAATCCCACTTGGCGCAGTTTCCTGCCACTGTGTTTCTCGCCTGAAAACCTGCACCAGAATGTTCATTAGTCTCTGGGACAAGTAAAAGGAAATGTGATATTTCTCTGAAGGAGGCAGAAGGTATTGAAAGCTGCTCTGGTTTTAATTAGCGCCACAGTCATTAATTAGCAGGAACAAACATGGGAGGGGGGTGTAGAACGAGGTGTATATCTCACTAACCAATGGAGCCTGATGCACAAAGCTCTGTAGGCAGGAGATAGATATAAATATAAGGCCTCAGGTTCATCTGAGGATGTGGGGACACACATCACAACATGTGCAGGGCATCAACAGACTCAGTTAGCACCGCCAGTCACATCCTAATGGAAAAGTTCAGAAGTTACCGTGTGGGAAACTATTTTGTGTAGTATGAAACAATATACTTTAGTCTACTGTACTATCATACTATATTTAATTGACAGTGTATCATTTCTTGTTGTTAATATATTTTTATGACTTTAGAGACAAACTTTAAAATGGTAGGACATTATGGTATTATATCATAGCCTAATCTACCATTTTGATATAGCCTTTTACAGATAGAAATCCTTATAATAATTTAGTTGTTGGATTTGCACAACAGCACTTTGCACAACAGCACTTTGGATTGGTACTCTTCTAGATTATTTCAATTATGAAATGGTGGACGTTGGGAAATATAAGGTAACTGCCTTAAATTTGATCTGGTGAAAAGAACATGAGCATGTTTAGCATTTGAGCATGTTGTGCTGTGGTAGACAGGGGGCCTTTCATTAGGCTGAGGTGGTATAATCCCAGGGGGCTGAGAGGTGTAAGCTTTGAACACTGGCGAAAGGAGATAATCCTACTACACAGAGTTAGCTTAACATAGTAACAGATACAGGATACGAAGATCTGTCCCTAGCCATCAGATTCAATCAAACCTGCCTTAGTAATGTTTACACTGTAGCACACAATTACTGCCCCCTCATACACATGTCATATTTCCTAAACTGAAGCATCTGGAGGAGAGACCGCCTATTGTTTTTGAGAGTGTGTGTGAGAGAGAGAGGCAAGAAAGAGGAGAGAGAGAGAGAGAGATCAAGCGCGCAAGAGAGAGAAAGCAGCGCTCACCGGCTGACAACTCATGTGCTCTATGCTCTGTATTTTCATCAATAATTCTTCCTCTGGATTGTTTAAGTGCTATTCTGGTTTTGTGTGCCTTTATAATGAACATTTATCAAGTCTCTTGATTTAACAACAGATATAGAACATTTGACATTTTGAAAAAGCAATTATTGTGCCCAAACTACACAAGATAGATTATGGATCAAAACAATTTACCCTCATGTTACTGTCTGGCCTTTTGGTCTACAGTCGAATGTGCAGCAACTGCCCCGAGTCAAGTGTTAAGATCTATGTAAAGATGGGGCACAGCAATCCATTTCTACAACTGTGACATGCCTTTTCAATTATTATATTATCCTACCAGATTGCAACCCATTTTCTGAGCATAAAATGGCA
This sequence comes from Oncorhynchus keta, assembly GCF_023373465.1. NCBI lineage: Eukaryota > Metazoa > Chordata > Actinopteri > Salmoniformes > Salmonidae > Oncorhynchus > Oncorhynchus keta. The sequence continues at coordinate 21,675,086 of NC_068456.1, forward strand.
TTCTGGGCAAAGTGGACAATGGATATATTGTCTTGATTCCGTCCTCTTAACTGCTTCACTTCACAAAACCTCATACCGCGTGACCAAGTGGGCTTGACCCAGCATGAGGGTAGCCACACAGCTAGCATTCAGCCCCCCTGAACTCTCAGGTTAGGAGACCTGCTGGAACAGCTCGAGCTGAAGAAGGACTCTCAGAGAGCCATTTTCTCAAGAGCAGAGCAAGCCATCAGATCAGGCTCAACGGGGCAGCTTGACACCTACACAGGGATGACAAGAGCGAGCGCCACTCACAAGCGGCATGGCCCTTACGCTCCCTACACTCTGGAGTATCCATCTAGCCCTGGCCTGGACAGCATTACACACTTTAAAGCTACTATAGTTTCTCCTTCTCTCAAAATGGTTCAGAATGGGCTCAGATAAGTACAGCACTCTCTGAAAATAGGTATACAATGTCTTACGAAAGTACTCACCCCCCTTGGCATTTTTCCTATTTTGTTGCCTTACAACCTGGAATTAAACTTGCTTTTGGGGGGGTTTTGTATCATTTGATTTACACAACATGCCTACTGAGAAATATTTTTTATTGTGAAACAAACAAGAAAAAAGACAAAAAAAACAGAAAACTTGAAAGTGCATAACTATTCATCCCCCCAAAGTCAATACTTTGTAGAGTCACCTTTTGCAGCAATTACAGCTACAAGTCTCTTGGGGTATGTCTCTATAAGCTTGGCACATCTAGCCACTGGGATTTTTGCTCATTCTTCAAGGCAAAACTGCTACAGCTCCTTCAAGTTGGATGGGTTCCGCTGGTGTACAGCCATCTTTAAGTCATACCACATATTCTCAATTGGATTGAGGTCTGGGCTTTTACTAGGCCATTCCAATACATTTAAATGTTTCCCCTTAAACCACTTGAGTGCTGCTTTACCAGTATGCTTAGGGTCATTGTCCTGCTGGAAGGTGAACCTTCGTCCCAGTCTCAAATCTCTGGAAGACTGAAACAGGTTTCCCTCAAGAATTTCCCTGTATTTAGCGCCATCCATCATTCCTTCAATTCTGACCAGTTTCCCAGTCCCTGCTGATGAAAAACATCCCCACAGTATGATGCTGCCACCACCTTGGGGATGGTTGTCTCGGGGTGATGGGAGGTGTTGGGTTAGCTCCAAACATAGCGTGTTCCTTGATGGTCAAAAGCCTACATTTTAGTCTCATCTGACCAGAGTACCTTCTTCCATATGTTTGGGGAGCATCAAATGTGTTTGCTTATTCTTTTCTTTAAGCAATGTTTTTTTTTGGCCACTCTTCTGTAAAGCCCAGCTCTGTGGAGTGAATGACTTAAAATGGTCCTATGGACTGACCAATCTCCGCTGTGGAGCTTTGCAGCTCCTTCAGGGTTTTCTTTGGTGTCTTTTTTGCCTCTCTGATTAATGGCCTCCTTGCCTGGTCTGTGATCTTTGGTGGGCGACCCTCTCTTGGTAGGTTTGCTGTGGTGCCACTGTCACGTGGATGACGTTGGAGAGACGAAGCAGGTACAGGCGAGTAAAACATTTAATAAATAACGGACATGGAACGAGACAGGAACAGCGTCAGCAAACAGGTAACACAAACAAAAGACAATCATTGCATCAGCAGGAAACAGAGCAAGGAAACTGACAAATATAGGGGAGGAAATAAACAGATGATGAGTGAGTCCAGGTGAGACCGATATCGCTGATGCGCATGACGAGGGACGGCAGGTGTGTGTAATAGATGATAGGAGTGAGTGATGCAGGGCAGCCTGGCGCCCCCAAGAGCAGATATTCTTTCCATTTTTAATAATGGATTTAATGGTGCGCCGTGGGATGTTCAAAGTTTCTGATATTTTTTTGTAACCATACCCTGATCTGTATTTCTCCACAACTTTGTCCCTGACCTGTTTGGAGAGCTCCTTGGTCTTCATAGTGCCGCTTGTGTAAGGGTTTTCCTGTGGTGAAGTAGAGACGGACCAAAATGCAGCGTGGTTGTTATTCATTGTACTTTAATAAAGAAACTGTACACGAATAAACTAACAAAACAACAAACGTGCGAAAACCTAAAACAGTCCTATCTTTTTTTTTAAATAAAAAATAATTTATTATCTTCAATACCATTCATTCTTTACAACACATCATTTTCATACATACTCAAATAATGGTATTTTAATTAAACTAATTAAACTAAACATAAACCCCAAACAAAACCTCAGGGGAGCATCTTCCCTCCCCGTCACCCGACAAAATACCTTTCCCTATCTCCCTGTCCCTAATCTATCCCCTTACAAATCTAAATGACACCCAGTCCTAAACCCCCCTTCCACCTCTCCCGAGCAGCATGCTGCCCCCACTTCCTCTCCTCCCTCTTCATCCTCCCCCTCAAATCTCCTTCCACCCTCCTCACTATCCCTTCCACCCCCCAATCTCTCCCTGTCTTCACCATGTTCTGCCTTGCTTCCCACAGCCCCCGTTTAAAGAGACTCATGAGAAGCCAGAGCAGAAACCTGTCCCTATCCGTCCCTCTCCCTACACCTCTCTCTAACCTGGCCCACGTCAATACAAAATCCCCCTTTACCAAACCTAACAACACCCGTGCCCTAGCCCATACTACTCCGGCAAAGGCACAGTCCCAAAAGACATGGCGCACAGTCTCCTCCCTGCCACAAGAGGATCTTGGACAGGTGGGGGATTGCACCAAACTATACCGGTACATGATGGAACGTACCGGCAAGCACTTATGGAGGCTCAACCAATTCAGGTCCTTGAGCCTGTTGTCCAGACCCCGCGCCTGCACTCCCTCCCAGACCACTTCCGATATGCCCACTACAGGCGCCGGACTCCCTGCCTTTCTGACCTCCTCGTACAGGTGCCTGTGATCTAAACCTACTCGGGCAACTTCAACCTCAGGGTGTGCACGCAGCCACTTGGCCGCATGACCAAAGTGCCATGGCAGCTGTTCCGCCCAAGGACCCGTGTTAGACCACACCATTACGCTTCTCGCCTGATACGAGAAGAACACCCGCAGGAGGTAACCGGACGGGTGTATCACTGGCTGAGCAAGCTCCGTTAACAAGAAAGAAACAAAAATTGTGTCCAGCTTGAGGGGGAAATGTGGTACCCCCCTACCTCCCTCCCCGATGGGACAGATCATGCGTGCCCTGGCGACCCACTCGCACCTGCCACTCCACATAAACTGAAACACAAGCCTCACTAGAGGCCTCAGACAAGCCGGCAATGGGTAGATGTCTGCCAAATACAAAAGAGACGGCAACACATCCACCTTTAGGACCAGGACTTTGCCCATAAAAGACAAATACCTAGCCTTCCACATTGCTAGCTTCCTCTGTACCACTGCGATACGCATGTTCCAGTTTAGCGTCACTGAGCCGGAGGTCTCAAAATGGACCCCGAGAATCCTCAGGGCCCCCTCACAGAGAGATAACCCCCCCAGGCACATCCGTTCTACCGCGCCATCTTCCGAAAAACTTGACGGAAGACTTTGCATGGTTCAGAACTGCTCCCGACGCTCGGGTGAAATCCCCAAAGATGGCAAGGGACCTTGTCAGGCACGAGTCCTTGCACAGCAGCAAGGAAGTGTCGTCGGCGTACTGCGTCATCTTAACACGCAGCCCACCACTTGCAGGGATCAGCAAGCTTTCCACCCCTGTGTCTGCCCTAATGGCAGCCCCCAGAGGCTCCATGTACAGAACGAAGAGGAGAGCCGAGTGTGGGCACCCCTGCCTGACCCCAGACGAGAGGTCAAAATCGTCACCCAAGTGACTATTTACACTAACTCGGCACCCCGCTCCGACATATAATGTACGAATCCATCCTATAAACTTTTCCCCAAATCCTAATCGACCTAACACTCTGTAGGTTCCATCTAATAGAGCGGCCCTCTACCCCGCACGTCTGATCCTCAAGGACGACGTAGGGAAGTGCTGTGCGCAACCGGTCTGCTAAAACCTTTGCAAGTAGCTTGTAATCTACACACAGCAAACCAGTTATAATAATAATAATAATAATAAATGCCATTTAGTAGCTTTTATGACTTACAGTCATGTGTGCATACATTCTACATACAGCATGGCTCTCAACTGAGCCACAGAAGGACCACAGTTGCCAAGGTCTGTTACTTCCCCCTTCTTATATAAAAGTGACAGCACACCAACAGCCATTGATCCCCCGGGACCCCGTCTCAAGGATGGCCTTCAAGACTTCGAGGACCACTGGTCCAAGTATACCCCAAAACTTGAGATAAAACTCAGCCGGCAGCCCATCCATCCCAGGCACCTTCCCTTTTCCCATCCTCCTAAGAGCGCTCTCAACCTCTTCTAGTGAGATCTGGGCCTCCATCACTTCTCTAATGTCCTCCGGCAACCGCCTGGACAAGTGTTCTAAAAACACATTTCCCTGCTCTACATCTGTTTCCCTTTCCTTAAATAAACCTTAAAATGATCAGTTGTCACCCTGACCATATCCTCTGGTTCTCTAACTATACTACCATTTTCTTCCCTAACGCCATGCATTACCTTCCTACTCTGTCTGGCCTTAACTGACTTAAAGAACATAGCAGAACAAGTCTCATTATGTTCTAGAAAGCCACTATGCGCACGCTCCAGGAAAGCTCGAGCCTTCCACTCCTGCAACTCCCTGAGCTGCGCCTTTAGGGTTGCGGATCTCTCCCAGTCAAACGACCCGCCGAGGTTGCCTGCCTCGTATTCGAGTTCAATTAACCTTTGGATACGATCCACCTCCCTCCTCTCCTCCCTTTTTTTCCTCTTGCAATACCCTATTATAAAAGCCCTAATCCTCACCTTAACTAATTCCCACCACTCGCACATGGACCAGAGGCCTTCAAGCCTCCAAAAGAAACCATAAAACCCGTCAACAAAAGCCTGCTCCTCCAGCACATCCCGATCTAACTTCCAGTACCCCCTACCAAAGAGGCGGACTGGCGACCCCACCTGCAGGAGCACCCCGTCGTGATCCGAAAAGAAAACAGGCAACAGCCGCCCAGACAACTTACCCAAAGACCTGGGTACAAAAATATAGTCGAGCCTCCGCTCAACCCCCCTGGAGTTGCGCCATGTAGGACCGGCCATTTTCGGAGTAGTGTGCAGACCACCATCTACCACACCATGGCAAGCCATTAGCCCGGCAATGGCGCCTGCACTGCTATCCCCCCCTATTCCTAAATCTGTATTAAAATCCCCCCCCTATCACTAATTTCCTATTTGTGACACACAGGGGCGTCAGACAGTCCACCATCTCCCTCCTGTCTGCCACCACCTGTGGCCCATACACCACCACTAATCTAAATTTACAATCCCTTATCGTGACATCCACCCCTATAACCCTCCCCTGCATTACCACAAAAGAATCCTCCACTTTTACCTCCCTGTGCCCACACAAAATCCCTACCCCCAATGAGTGCACCCCGCCAATACCCCAAACCGACTCCCCCTTGTCCCACTCCCTCTTAAACCTACTAACATCCCCTCCATCCCTCAGGTGAACCTCCTGTAAAAAAACAAAAAACAAAAATCAAACCCCACACCCTCCAAATAACTAAAAACCGCCCTCCTCTTAACAAAATCCCTTAAACCCCTTACATTTAAACTAACAAAAGTAAAATTAGACCCCATGAAAAAATAAAAACATGTAATACACTCAAATTCTAAACCCAGACAGAAAAAAAAACGAAGACTCACCCAATGCTCCCCTGCTCCATATCTACCAGTGAGAACACCATCTGTACTCCCGACATCCCCCCCTCTTCCTCCATCTCACCATCCCAGGATGCAGGAATAGTGTTTGGCTCCGGGGTGCCCTGCACCCTGGGTCTACCCCCACAATCCTCCCCCTCCCCAGTGTTGCAGCTGGTTTGGAAAAAAATTGGGGAGGCTGAGTCCCCAAACAAAAAACTCCCCACCTCCTCCTGTACCCAGTCCTGAGTCTTGTTAGGTGTGTCCCCACCCAACAGAAGTCGAGGGCCTGGGGAAACCAGCAGCAACCCAGAGGTTTCTCCCACCCCCATCACTCTCTTGGCCATCCCCTCCCTCTCACTGTCGGCCAATCGCACCCTCCTCTTCATTCTCTTCTTTGGTGATGGCGGCAGTGGAGAGATACCACCCCCCGCCAGCTCCTCCACCATACCCCTCATCTCTTCCACCAGGGGTCCACTTGCTCTTCCACCGTCTCCTTCTCCACCACTCCTCCCTTGCTTTCTTCTCTCTCATGCTCCTCCACTCGGTTGCCTTCTTCCGCCGCTTTTCCTGGTTCTCCTACTCCCGTGCCGTCCGTTTCCTTCTCTCTTCCATCCGTCGCTTCTTGCTCCTCCTCCTTCCTTGCGGCCTTCCCCTCTGGACCTGTACTCTGGTCATGAGGCGTGCTTCCTTCCCCATCCCCCGCTCCTGCTCCCCCCCCAGCCGCAGACGCATATGACCTCTGACGGGCCGGGCACCCCCGCCACAGGTGTGCTGACGAGCCACACCCATGGCACGTCTTAGGCTTGTCACAATCCCTCGCCTCGTGTTCCTCAGATCCACAAAATCTGCATTTTCTTGTGCTGCACGAGGCGAATATGTGTCCGTAGGCCATACAGCGCCTGCAAAATGGGGGCTGACGTGCATAAAACAACGCCCCCTGTCAGCCCCTAGGGAGAACATAGCAGGAGGATGGAGGTAGCCACTATGTCCCTTTGGGTCCTCTCTGAGGAGGGCCTGGAAGCCTCTCCTCCCATTCCAAAACCCAAGGGAGTCTTTGAGGTGCCTTGCTGAGGAGACGTTATCCATGTATCTCCCCAGAAAAGCCCTCACCTCTTCGTCCTTAACGTAAGGGTTGTAAATGTTGACAGTTACAACCCTAAAGTTATTCTTCGCCAGGCTTGTTATTTCATAGTGGCTCATCGGCCTCTCACCTCCCACTGCTCTTGCCCTTCTCAGGATATCATCGTGTTTCTCCTCTGTATATAGTGCCACGTCGTATGCTCCCTCCAACGAGTTGCCTTGGAAACAAAACACGTCCTTCACTGTCAGCTTTAGAATCCCCATCAATATTATCCTTCCAAAAGTTTCCCGTCCTAAAGGCTCCAACTCCCTTTCCTTCCAAGCAAACCGAATCGTGTTGGCCAGCCCAATCCCAGGGACCGACCGTGTTGATGTATTTAGCACCATCTCCGCAAGGAGAATGGCGCTCGTTCTCTTCTCTTCCAAAACAAGGAAAAAAGAAAAACCAAAGTGACTGAGCCTATTCTGGTGCAAACTAACACAGAGACAGGAACAATCACCCACAAACACACAGTGAAACCCAGGCTACCTAAATATGGTTCCCAATCAGAGACAATGACTAACACCTGCCTCTGATTGAGAACCATATCAGGCCAAACATAGAAATAGACAAACAAGACATCCAACATAGAATGCCCACTCAGATCACACCCTGACCAACCAAAACATAGAAACATACAAAGCAAACTATGGTCAGGGTGTGACAGCTTGCTTGGTGGTGCCCCTTGCTTAGTGGTGTTGCGGACTCTGGGGCCTTTCAGAACAGGTGTATATATACTGAGATCATGTGACACTTAGATTGCACACAGGTGGACTTTAATTATGTGACTTCTGAAGGTAATTGGACACACCAGATCTTATTTAGGGGCTTCATAGCAAAGGGGCTGAATACATATGCACGCACCACTAAAGAAAAATATGATTTTTTTGAATTTTTTGAAACAAGTTCTTTTTTTCATTTCACTTCACCAATTTGGACTATTTTGTGTATGTCTATTACATGAAATTCAAATAAGAAAATCTATTTAAATTACGGTTGTAATGAAACAAAATAGGAAAAACTCCAAGGGGGTGAATAATTTTGCAAGGCACTGTATCTGTGTCTCTTAATGAACAGATGTCGGATCTTAATTTGACCTATATTGTCACTGCAACACGTAGTCCATAATGTTGCTTGATTGGTGGATAGGCTATAAACTGGCCAAAAGTAGGTTATATGAAAAGTGCAGTACTGTTAATATAAAATTCTGAGCAACAAAAGAGTGATCAAATGAAGATCCTACATCTGTATGTGGTAGTCTTTGTGTTTGTAGTTAGATGAGGGTTTGCTGGAACTCATACACTGAGTGTACAAAACATACACTTTCCATGACAGGCTGATCAGGTGAATCCAGGTGAAAGCTATGATCCCTTATTGATGTCACTTGTTAAATCCATGTCAATCAGGGTAGATGAAGGGGAGGAGACAGGTTAAAGAAGGATGTCTAAGCCTTAAGACAACTGAAACATGGATAGTTTATGTCTGCCATCCAGAGGGTTAATGGGCAAGACAAAAGATTTAAGTGCCTTTGAATGGTGTATGGTAGTAGGTAGGTGCAAGGCACGCCATTTGAGTGTGTCAAGAACTGCAACGCTGCTGGGGTTTTCACTCTCAACGGTTTCCTGTGTTTATCAAGAGTGGTCCATCACCTAAAGGACATCCAGCCAACTTGACACAACTGTGGGAAGCATTGGAGTCAACATTGGCCAGCAACCCAGTGGAACACTTTCGATTGGTGTCAACATGGGCCAGCATTCCTGTGGAACGCCCTGACGTCCATGCCCTGACGTCCATGCCCTGACAAATAGAGTCTGTTGTGAGGGCAAAGGGCTGCAACTCAATATTAAAAAGGTGTTCCTAATGTTTTGTACACTCAGTGTATATGAGAGCAGGGAATGGAAAGTCACTGTCCTTTAATATTTAGAAATTATTTTATTGACAGACAGATGAGAAATAGAGTGTGAGACCAGAAAAGAGTAGAAACATTGAGTATCGGGCAGAGAGTTGCATTTGTTTAAATTGTCAACCATAGCTTCATACAATAACAGGCTATGTTTGTCCAATAATTGGTAATACTAACAAGCTGAAAACATCTATAGAGAAATGAAAAGATGAGAAAAAAAATAACCAACATGTTTCTTTCCATACACTGCTCAATATTCTCTTTGGTATAATGTATCCAATTACTGTATTGTATAATACTCCAGAGTATGGCAAGGACTTGTTTTTAATCACACCTTCAGCCAATCAAATACAATTTATTTCAAATGAGGCCTTAACTGATCACATCTTCCTTCAATGACATAGACACTTTTCTTTTTAATAATAATCAAGGAATGTCATTTGTCTTCGATTACTGCTTATCAGAGTCAAAAGAGAGTCTCTTTTCATATTTCCCAGACAGAGTGATTGAAATGCATCTGGGATGCTATGTTTCAGTCACGACAGGGTGGGAGCCAGACAAGACCAGCATGAGAAGAAGGGAGATAGGCAGGCTAACAAGGTGAGTACCTCAGTGCGTTGGGCTTTGCTACACTCTTAGAAAAAAAGGTGCTATCTAGAACCTTAACAGGTTATTTGTCAGTCCTTATAGGATAATCCTTTGTAGAACCCTTTTAGGTTCCAGGCAGAAACCTTTTGGATACAGGTAGAACCCTTTCCACAGACAGTTCTACATGGAAACCAAAAGGGTTCTACCTAGAACCAAAAAGGGTTATCCTATGGGAACAACCAAATAACCCTTTTGGAACCCTTTTTTTCTAATAGTATTGGCGGAGGCAAGTGCAACCATCACACCAACAAACATTTCCACGGCCCCCTCATCACACAGCTCTTACAGAATCACCACCAGTCAGGTGATAAAAGAGAGGGAGTAAGGTGAGATCCTACTCAACCTCCTGTTTAGCTCTGAGAAGATGTCACATCTTGGGTTACTGAGAGTCTTCAGTACCCAATGTGAACAACCAGTACCATGGTACTGTTGAAAACAGACGTTTGATACTGCACCAATCAATTTCACTAAGTTCTAGACATTGCCTCTTCCAGACAATTGTTTGAGTCAATTACATTGTATTTTTCCCCAGACACATTATTCATTCCGTATTCAAATCCTCAAACTTATAGATAACAGAGAAGATCATCTCTAAATTAATTTGATCAGTCTGTTGTCCAAATGAGTCTCTCATAAACACCTGGATTCACAGGTGAGAAATCATATTCAAAACAATGCACCTGATAACCAGGTCCATTAAGAGACTGGTTCTCAACTCTGGTCCTGGGGAAACAAAGGGGGGCACATGTTTGTTTTTGCCCTAGCACTAAACTCCTGATTCAAATCAACAACTCCTCATCAGGCTTTAATGATTTGAATCAGGTGTGTAGTGCTAGCGCAAAAACAAACATGTGCCCCCCTTTGTGTCCCCAGGACCAGGATTGACAACCACTGCATTAAGGTGAGACAAACAATCCATTTGTATGCCGCCAGTCCCAGTGCACATTCATTTTCTACCTCACGTTGGCCCTTTTTCCTGTTTGCTAACCGTGTCTTTGTGGTTTAAATAAAATATGCCAAGTGAAATTTGTATACATGGCAGCCTAGCGAAGGTGAGCCCTGTCTCACTCTCAGCCCCAGTCTTTCTGTACAACTTGCACCTCCGTAGCCTTTCAACTGGGAGGAAATGTGCTTAATAATTCACAAGTCGCTGCTAGCAGACCTGAAAATAAAAGATGGCATGACTTTGCTGATGTTCCCTGTTCAACCCCCAGGTGAACCCGACCTCTCCATTCCTCTCTGTAACCCACAGGCTCAGCATGGAAGCAGACAGACCTACGCATCCAGCAATGAGGAAGAAAAAGTGGTACACCAAGATTATAACTTCTATGTCCCTATCAGAAAGACTTTTGCCTTTCCAACGGTGAGAGGAAATATTGAACATGTTCTATAAATGCAGGAAGTACCCAACAAGTGCCACTACTGGAGATGATTATTAGAAGCTGTATGATTACAGTGGTATAGCTCAAGCATGAATCCCATTCTGAGGTTAAAATGCAATTAAAGTACAGATTATACATTCAGCCCTTATCTCTCCTTCATTCTCTCTCCTTCTCTCCTGCATATTAACACCTTATCACTAGACATCTTATCTTTGTGCTTAATATTCCCATCCTTTTTAACTTACTTTGATTTAATTTTCTGTGTTTTTTCATTTTGTTCTGCGACCTGACTGGATTAATTTGTGTCTTATCTTTGGAGGAGATGTGCAACAAGCTTAAAGTCTCTGTCTGAAGTGGACTAGACCAAATCACGTTTCACCTCTCCAGCTCCTAGACATTATCTAGCAGACCCTTAGTATAATGCAGTTGGGCCTCCCTAGTGGCGCAGCGGTCTAAGGCAGTGCATCGCAGTCTAAGGCAGTGCATTGCAGTGCTGTGGCGCCACTACAGCCTGGGGTTCGCTCCAGCCATGACTGGGAGCCCCACAGGGGGGCACACAATTGTCCCAGTGCTGTGCGGGTTAGGGGAGGGTATGGCCAGGGGGCTTTCTTTGGCTCATTGCGCTCTAGCGACACCTTGTGGCAGGCCACAAAACAGCAAGCTGACCTCAGTCATCAGCCTAATGGTTTTTCATTTGACACATTGGTGCGGCTGGCTTCCGGGTAAACCAAGCAGTGTGTTAAGAAGCAGCGTGGCTTGAAGGGGCATGTTTCGGAGGATGCACATCTCGACCTTCGCCTCTCCCGAGCCCCTTGAGGAGTTATAGCGATAAGACAAGATCGTAACTACCAATTGGATATCACGAAATTGGGGAGAATAATTGGGTACAATTACAACAACAAAAAAATATAGAAACACTACTGGTCAAAAGTTTTAGAACACCTACTCATCTAAATGACTTAAATGTAAATGTAAATGTAATCATACACATCTATTTTCTACATTGTAGAATAGTAGTGAAGATATCAAAACTATGAAATAACACAATGAATCATGTAGTAACCAAAAAAATGTTAAACAAATCAAAAGATATTTTATATTTGAGATTATTCAAATAGTCATGCTTTGCCTTGATAACAGCTTTGCACACTCTTGGCATTCTCTCAACCAGCTTCCAGGCATTCTCTCAACCATTTAGTAATCTGGACTGTATTTCAATTAACAGGTGTTTGTTCTTAAAAAAGTTAATTGTTGAATTTCTTTCCTTCTTAATGCGTTTGAGACAAGCAGTTGCGTTATGACAAGGTGGTGGGGGGTGGGTGGTGGTGGGGGGGGTATACAGAAGATAGCCCTATTTGGTAAAAGACCAAGTCCATATTATGGAAAGAACAGCTCAAATAAGGAAAGAGAAATGACAGTCTATCGTTAACTTAATACATGAAGGTCAGTCAATACGGAACATTTAAAGAACTTTGAAAGTTTCTTCAAGTTTAGTCGCAAAAACCATCAAGCTCTATGATGAAACTAGCTCTCATGAGGAACGTCACAGAATTGGAAGACCCGGAGTTACCTCTGCTGCAGAGGATGCGTTCATTAGAGTTACCAACCTCAGAAATTGCAGTCCAAATAAATGCTTCACAGAGTTCAAGTAACATCTCAAGACACATCTTAACATCAACTGTTCAGAGGAGAGTGTGTGAATCAGGCCTTCATAGTTGAATTTCTGCCATGAAGCCACTACTATAGGACACCAATAATAAGAAGAGATTTGTTGGGTCAAGAAACACAAGCAATGGACATTAGACCGGTGGAAATTTGTCCATTGGTCTGGAGTCCAAATTTGAGGGTGAATTTGTGGGTGAACGGATGATCTCCGTGTGTGTATTTCCCTTCGTAAATCATGGAGGAGGACGGATGATCTCTGCATGTGTATTTCCCTTCGTAAATCATGGAGGAGGACGGATGATCTCCGTGTGTGTATTTCCCTTCGTAAATCATGGAGGAGGACGGATGATCTCCGTGTGTGTATTTCCCTTCGCAAATCATGGAGGAGGACGGATGATCTCCGTGTGTGTATTTCCCTTCGTAAATCATGGAGGAGGACGGATGATCTCCGTGTGTGTATTTCCCTTCGTAAATCATGGAGGAGGACGGATGATCTCTGCATGTGTATTTCCGAGGAGGTACGCCATCCCATCTGGTTTGGGCTTAGTGGGACTATCATTTGTTTTTCAACAGGACAATGACCCAACACATCTCCAGGCTGTGTAAGGGCTATTTGACCAAGAAGGAGAGGGATGGGGTGCTGCATCAGATGACCTGGCCTCCACAATCACCCGATCTCAACAGATTGAAATGGTTTGGGACGAGTTGGACCATAGAGTGAAGGAAAAGCAGCCAACAAGTGCTCAGCATATCTGGGAACTCCTTCAAGACTGTTGGAAAAGCATTCTAGGGGAAGCTGGTTGAGAGAATGCCAAGAGTGTGCTAAGCTGTCATCAATTTTTATTTATTTTTATTTTATTTCACCTTTATTTAACCAGGTAGGCTAGTTGAGAACAAGTTCTCATTTGCAACTGCGACCTGGCCAAGATAAAGCATAGCAGTGTGAACAGACAACACAGAGTTACACATGGAGTAAACAATTAGCAAGTCAATAACACAGTAGAAAAAATGGGCAGTCTATATACAATGTGTGCAAAAGGCATGAGGAGGTAGGCGAATAATACAATTTTGCAGATTAACACTAGTGATAAATGATCAGATGGGCATGTTAGAGATATTTGTAAATAAATAAAAACAGTATAAAAACAGTATGGGAATGAGGTAGGTTGAGCTATTTACCTATAGACTATGAGCTTCTAGCTTTGTGGCAACGGGTGGCTATTTGAAGAATCTCAAATATAAAATGTATTTTGATTTGTTTAACACTTTTGGTTACCATATGATTCTGTTTGTGTTATTTCATAGTTTTGATGTCTTCACTATTATTCTACAATGTAGAAAATAGTCAAAATAAAGAAAAACCCTTGAATGAGTTGTTGTTGTAAAACTTTTGACCGATAGTGTATATAGAGTATATAATACAGTTGTCACAAAGGTGACAGTGGCTATAAAATCCTAGAAGAAACCTTCAGAGAATCCTGGATCTATAGAGAAAGCGTGTCTTCTTCTGATAGACCACTTAAGAACATATTCTCTTCCAGGCCACAGTGGTTCTTAATAGCATAACATACACATGCTTAGGCCACAGTAAAACTCAGAAGGGGGTATATGTCAATAACCCAAAATATCTCCTGTGCCCATGAAGGCTGCAGCTGCAGTGTAAAACATCCCTAGTGGAAACTTGAGAAACTGCATACACATTCATGCAAAATGCAAAGCAGATTAAAAAAAAATAAAAAATTGCATTCACAAAGACCTGAGTTCTCAGGGGGCAGCACATTTCAGTCACAAGATGCACTTTTAAACATACTTAAAATCACAGTGTCGGCTGAACCACTTGAATCATTTTACAACTCTCCCTCCCCCTGATGGGTATCAAGGGGATGCTTGTGAAAGCAAGTCAGACATGGTTTGCTATCACTATGCTGTGCATGACTGTGTCATGAATGAAAAGGAATTAAAATGTGTTTTTGCCACGCTTTGTAACAACCAATCAGTGGAGTGTATAAATTGCAGAGACATTTTATCGTTGGTTGAAACAGTTTTTTTCTTATTTATTTTATTTTTTATTTCTTTCAAGAGATGCATGTAACAAGAAACTGAACCACAATTTTTCAGATCAATGGCTTTGAACAGAGAGCCACACAAATTAGCTTTATGTTGAGCGGCTTGTGAGACAATGTGATTTCTTTAATCTGAGCTAATTCTTCCACTGAAAGTGTCTTTGTGTTGAAGAAGCATGTGGCTAATGTGATGACTCATATTAAATCATGTAAATTAAAAAAACAAGATACAGTCAAATTGGGTTTACTTTAACCAATAATTGCCTTAGCTATCTGTGCTTTGGTGCAGCATCCTCCATAAGAGCACATTTGGTCAATAATGGAGGCTAGTTTTAATTTGATGGGCATTCAGTCAGCCTCAAAGAGCAGCAGAGCTGCAATAAAATAGTTTTAGTCATTCTGGCAATTGTTATTACATATAGCACTAGCATTTACATTATGAAACTTTAGCAAACAGGACATTGTCAGCCCCCATAAAAACATTATGAAACTTTTCTAAACTCTTGTTTGCATCCTTACTTTTTGGATGGGAGTGGGGGAAGGGGTAGGGAATTCATGATGAGGAAGAAGAGAGGAGATAATTAGTTCATCACAAGAAGACATTTACACAGGAGTTGCTCCTCGCCGCGGGACCGGGTCCATGCTTGGCTCTAATTGCAACAAAAAAAAAATAGATCTAAGACTCCACTTTAAAATAATGCCTGAAAACTCATCGGGAAATAAGATGGGAAAAGACAACACAGTCCAGACACAGCCAAGTCTTTGTTCAACCCAGTCGACAGAACCTCTTCTCTTTCTGTGAGATGTGTCCACTAGTTAGACTTACATTTTTTGTCTCTGTGACACTGTGGAATGTTAAAGTGTCCGGGCACAATTAATATTCACACAGAGAGAGAAAGAGAGAATGAGAGAGAGAGAAAGAGTCTGATATCCCCATTGCTCTGAATGTGTAGTTCCATATCTCATTTCAATTTGGGCTTGTTTTATACTAGTACAGAGACAGGGGAGGGGGAGAATTAGAGAACGAGAGAGAGAGAGGGGGGGGGGGGGTAAAGGGAGAGATAAGGAGATGAGAAGTAGAGAGAGATAAAGAGAATAATAATGTTCAAATGTTCATTATACAGGTGAGATGACTCAACGTTGCAGCGTCATTACTGTGTTAATTAGGCCAGTCCATTTTGCCAGAAAGCCCCAGGCTCGCATTTGTCACTATGATGAGGAGATATCATTGTTTATTTCACTCTTGTATATTATCTACATCACTTGTTTTAACATATGTTTCCCATGCCAATAAAGTTGGATATGCATCAGCAGCAACCTTGGGAAAATCCTCTGCCTTATCGTTAACAGCAGACTTTTACATTTCCTCAGTGAAAACAATGTACTGAGTAAATGTCAAATTGTCTTTTTTACCAAATTCCTGTGCGAAAGTCCACATATTCACCCTGCACACTCTAATTGACAAACAAACAAACCAAAACAAAGGCAAAGTCTTCTCATGCTTTGTCGATTTCAAAAAAGCTATTGACTCAATTTGGCATGAGGGTCTGCTATAAAAATTGATGGAAAGCGGTGTTTGGGGAAAAACATTCAACATTATAACATCCATGTATACAAACAACAAGTGTGTGGTTAAAATTGGCAAAAAACACACATTTCTTTCCACGGGGCTGTGGGGTGAGACAGGGATGCAGTTTAAGCCCCACACTCTTCAACATATAAATCAATGAATTGTCGAGGGCACTAGAACAATCTGCAGCACCAGGACTCACCCTACTAGAATCTTAGATAAAATGACTACTGTTTGCTGGAGATCTTGTGCTTCTGTCACCAACCAAGGAGGGCCTACTGCAGCACATAGATCTTCTACACAGATTCTGTCAGACCTGGGCCCTGGCAGTAAATCTCAGTAAGACAAAATAATGGTGTTCCAACAGGTCCAGTTGCCAGGACCAAAAATAAAAATTCAGTCTAGACACCGTTGCCCTAGAGCACACAAAAAGATATACCTACCTCAGCTTTAACATTAGCACCACAGGTAACTTCCACAAAGCTGTGAACAATCTGAGCAACAAGGCAAGAAGGGCCTTATAAGCCATCAAAACAAACATCAAATTCGACATCTGGCAATTAGGATCTGGCAAAAAATACTTTAATCAAATAAGGCTACCTGCTAATTATCAAAATCCAAGTTCAATTCTGCAACCACCTAAAAGGAAGCAATTCCCAAACCTTTTATAACAAAGCCATCAACTACAGAGAAATGAACCTGGAGAAGAGTCCCCTAAGCAAGCTGGTCTTGGAGCTTTGTTCTTCACAAACAGACCACACAGAGCCCCAGCACAGCAACACAATTAGACCCAACCAAATCATGAGAAAACATAAAGATAATTACTTGACACATTGGAAAGAATTAACAAAAAAACAGAGCAAACTAGAATGCTATTTGGCCCTAAACAGAGAGTACACAGTGACAGAATACCTGACCACTGTGACTGACCCAAAAAAGCTTTGACTATGTACAGACTCAGTGAGCATTGCCTTGCTATTGAGAAAGGCCGCCGTAGGCAGACATGGCTCTCAAGAGAAGACAGGCTATGTGCTCACTGCCCACAAAATGAGGTGGAAACTTCCTAACCTCCTGCCCAATGTATGACCATATTAGAGAGACATATTTCCCTCAGATTACACAGATCCACAAAGAATTTGAAAACAAATCCAATTTTGATAAACTCCCATATCTACTGGGTGAAATTCCACAGTGTGCCATCACAGCAGCAAGATTTGTGACCTGTTGCCACAAGAAAAGGGCAACCAGTGAAGAACAAACACCATTGTAAATACAACCCATATTTATGCTTATTTATCTTCCCTTGTGTACCCTTAACCATTTGTAATCGTTACAACACTCTATATATACGTAATATGACATTTGTAATGTCTTTATTGTTTTGAAACTTCTGTTTGTGTAATGTTTACTGTTAATGTTTAGTGCTTATTTCACTTTTGTATATTATCTACCTCACTTGCTTTGGCAATGTTAACCTGTAGTGACCGTTATCATCATCTGACACTAATTAGCATAACGCAACGTACATATATCTTCCTAGAAAATATTCCTATTCATGAAAATCACAAGTGAAATATATTGGAACACAGCTTAGCCTTTTGTTAATCACCCTGTCATCTCAGATTTTCAAAATATGCTTTACAGCCAACGCTAGACAAGCGTTTGTGTAACTTTTTCATAGCCTAGCATAGCATTATGCCTTGCTAGCAGCAGGCAAACTTTTCACGGAAATCAGAAAAGCAATCAAATAAAATCGTTTACCTTTGATGAACTTCAGATGTTTTCACTCACGAGACTCCCAGGTAGACAGCCAAAGTAAATTTTTTCCCAAAATATTATTTTTGTAGGCGAAATAGCTCCGTTTGTTCTTCACGTTTGGCTGAGAAATCGCCCGGAAATTGCGGTCACCACAACGTCGAATATTCCAAATTAGCTCCATAATATCAACAGAAACATGGCAAACGTTGTTTAGAATCCATCTTCAAGGTGTTTTTCTAATATCTATTCGATAATATATCCGTCGGGACAATTCCTTTTTCTCTAGGACCGATTGGAGTAATAGCTACCTCTGCACTTTACGTGAGAATCTCTCTCGGAGCCACCATGTGACCACTTACGCAATGTGCCCCCATACGGCTATCCTTCAACAGAAATGCGTAAAACTATGTCACAATGCTGTAGACACCTTCGGGAATACGTAGAAAGCGTAAGCTTGTTGATGGTACATTCACAGCCATATAGGGAGTCATTGGAACGCAGGGCTTTCGAAACCTGGGGCACTTCCGGATTGGATTTTTCTCAGACTTTCGCCTGCAACATCAGTTCTGTTATACTCACAGACAATATCTTTACAGTTTTTGGAAACGTTAGAGTATTTTCTATCCAAAACTCAATTATATGCATATTCTAGCATCTTTTCCTGACAAAATATCCCGTTCAAAACGGGAACGTTTTTTTTTTCCAAAAATGAAAATACTGCCCCCTAACACCAAAAGGTTTTAACACATGTTTCCCATGCTAATAAAGCCCCTTGAATTTATGAGAGAGAGAGAGAGAGAGAGAGAGAGAGAGAGAGAGAGAGAGAGAGAGAGAGAGAGAGAGAGAGAGAGAGAGAGAGAGAGAGAGAGAGAGAGAGAGAGAGAGAGAGAGAGAGAGAGAGAGAGAGAGAGAGAGAATCTGAGCTCTCATCTCATCTGGGGCCTGTCTCTTGTTCCTAACAGTGTCAGGCTGCAGCAGCTCCATCTGGTATGTTAGCACCGGGTGCTCAGGGGTTCTTCACCTGATGACAAGAGAGCTGCTGCCTATGGCTCAGTGTTAAGACAGAGTCCCTAACCATCTCACTGGGGATGTCCACACTGCCAGGTAGATTCATGGGGAAAATCTTTTGTTGTTTAGTACATGACCTCACATGTGAATCTTTAAAGAAATGGGTGGGGCTAAGGGGTGTGAACAATGCTGAATGGGTGTAGACAAAAAAGAGCTCTCCAGTAGGCTTACCAAAATATTCAAGGGCCATTTTCTCAAAAGTGAGGTTTATCAACTTTCAAAGCAGATTTACTTTCCCATTGGTCCTCAACTGTAGTGTATGATATATCATATTCTAGAGACTCGACTTTTATCCAATGTAAAAAACACAATTGCAAATTTTGCTACATCAGACCGAATCGAGTCGGTCGGTCACATATATCTAAACCACTACCTTAAAGACAGAGGAGGAGGAGGGACGAATATCTGCAAGACTACCCACTCTGCAGAGTGAAGTACAGACAACATGCATTTGACAGAGCTGTCCTTGCATGATGTGTATGCCTGAGCACACTGCCTTTACACAGCAGCACGACAGCATCGCTCACTTGGTCCTAGTGGACGGCAGCAGGCCACAACATCTCTTGGACACTGCACTGTTACTTTCCATTGCTTTACTGAACCATGCTCGTCATACATTGGCCTATATGGAAGTACAATGAAACTAATGATGATGGCTTGGTCACGCAATGAACCGCCTCTGTCTTCTTTGCTTACGCCAGTTGAATCTGTCAACTAAAAATGTGGCATAGGAGACTCCCTATGTCCCTTGTCCCTGTCAAACTATGTTTATGGTTAGGGATGTGGTTGTGCTCGGTTTTGGGATTTATTGCCATCCTCTTCCTTGATAACAGCATTATAAACAGGTACAGGACAGATGAGAGCACACAACGCCAGAAGCCCAACACAACTTGTCTGGATGTGACACCCATGGATCCTCTCCATTATTCCCCTCCACAGTCCAACGGTGGTGATAGAGGACATTGACAGTGCAGGAATCTCCTGTTAAGCTGATGCTGTGTTCATTAAGTACAGCAAATATCTGGTCGTGATAATGCAATCAGACAAGCTGTGTCCACTGATGGTTCTTCCCAGGTTTGACAGCTGCCATGTCAGCACAACATCAGGTTTATGCCAATGGAGAGGCCAGGTGTGGGGAGGGTTAGGGGAAGGTGATATGGGAGGTGATTGGTTGGTAGATTAAGCCATTGCCTGTGCGCCCTGGAGTTTCTTCCGGTCTTTCTGTATTGGCTGACGAAGGCCAAGTTTGACACGTTGGTCCACCAGAATCTTCACACATTTGAGCCGAAGTGTCTGGGAACGAGATTACTATGAGATCAACCAACACACAATTAATGATGTGTTGTGTTTAACTCATGGAGGAATACTTTGATCTGACAAGAGCTAGTTAGTAGATGGATGTAGGCTAATATTGAACTAATTACCCACTCATACCCCCACTATTCCTGTCTCTTTACCCCCATATGTGTTTTCTAACATGGCTCCAACAGCAAGTTGCCTAATAACTTGGCGGTACTGACTTTGTTTTAAGTGTTGTTCAAACTGACAACATCCAACAGGGAGTGTCGGCTATAGAGGTCACTTGCATACAGCATTCCAGTGTATTCAAAAGCACATGCACCACAACATTCCCAAACTCCCACAATCTTGGTGAAAGAAAGACAAATTATTAAAATCTATCAATTTAGAATCAAACAACGCATTGCACTAAATTCAATGTCAAAGGTTGGAATACAAAAGCACACAGATGAACACCATAGCCAATGCAAAGCTCAATAAATATGCACCAGTAGCTAGATGATTTAATGTTAAAAATAGCATGCATAATTATGTGATCATTCTGGATATGCTATCCCCTCTGTGCTCTGCTGAGCATATTTTGCCCTAGGCATTGCATCAGTGGTTCGCTTGATTGTTTTGGCGGCAGGTATTTTACCGGTTAAGAGCATTGGGCCAATAACTGAATGGCCATTGGTTTGAATCCCCGAGCCGACTTGGTGAAAAATCTATCGACATGCAAGGCACTTTCAACACTAATATTCTTTCTGGATAAGAGCGACTGAAATGTGTATGTAATGGTATTATGAAGCCCTACGCTTTAATTAAAATATCTTCAATAGAATCTCCTGAGTCGTGCAGCGGTCTAAGGCACTGCATCGCAGTGGTTGGTGCATCACTACTGACTCTGGTTCGAACCCAGGTTGTGTCACAACCGGCCGTGACTGGGAGTCCCATATGGCGGCGCACAATTGGCCCAGCATCGTCCCTGTTAGGGGAGAGTTCGGCCGGGGGGCTTTTCTTGGCTCATCGCACTCTAGTGACTCCTTGTGGCGGATTGGTGCGGCTAGCTTCCAGGTTAAGTGGGCAGGTGTTAAGAAGCACGGTTTGGCGGGTCATATTTGGGAGGATGCATGACTTGACCTTCACCTCTCCCGAGCCCATTGGGAGTTGTAACGATGAGACAATATCGTAATTGGATCGCAATTGGTTACCACGAAAAAGGGGTTAAAAAAGATCTATGCTGTTTTAAGGCTGCTACCACCCGTTAGAAGCATGTCTAATGTAAAGCAGAATTCTTTCACTTATTGGTTGTAAACATATTGCTCTGACATGGATGAAAGGACGTTACAGTATTATGGGTTCAGTTTGAGAGTGGCGCCAGCAGGTATAAGAGTGGTCAACAGTCAAGCAGCCTTTCATGTTGTGCTGAAAAATTATGTTTTTGTATGGTTTGTATTTCGTTGTATTTTGTCAATCAGTGTTTTGTTACTTGGCATATTTTGTGTTTTGTGTGGACCCCAGGAAGAGTAGCTGCTGCTTCTGCGAAAGCTAATGGTTATAATAATAATATAGTCTCTAGTAGCCGATTTACTTGCAGTTTCATTAACGTCATGGATGAACTGTAGCACTGCAGTCGTTACAGAGGTGACAAAACTCACATTCTGACTGACTGAGCACCTGCAACATCAGGATGTCTGAAATAACAGTCCTATTTAAACTAGCCATGTGTTAATCAAAGTGAAAGTCGTTTATCTCATGTTTTGCTTTCAATGTCAGACGTACATTTTTTATGTTGCATTTCAAATGAAATCAACTTGTATTTGTCACGTGCCGAGGACGCCAAGGAACTTGAAGCTCTCAACCTGCTCCACTACAGCCCCATTGATGAGAATGGGGGCGTGCTCGGTCCTCCTTTTCCTGTAGTCTACAATCATCTCCTTTTGTTGTTGGAGAGGTTGTTGTCCTTGCACCACACTGTCAGGTCTCTGAACACCTCCCTATAGGCTGCCTCATCATTGTTGGTGACTACAGCTCAACGTTCAACACAATAGTGCCCTCAAAGCTCATCACTCATCACTGTTGTGTCATCAGAAAACTTAATGATGGTGTTGGAGTTGTGCCTGAACGTGCAGTCATGAGTGAACAGGGAGTAAAGGAGGGGACTGAGCACGCACCCCTGAGGGGGCTGTTGAGGATCTGTTGAGGCTGTTGAGGATCAGCTTGGCAGAGGTGTTGTTACCTACCCTTACCATCTGGGGGCGGCCCATCAGGAAGTCTAGGATCCAGATGCAGAGGGAGATGTTCAGTCACAGGGTCCTTAGCTTAGTGATGAGCTTTGAGGGCACTATTATGTTGAACGCTGAGCTGTAGTCAATGAATAGCATTCTCACATAGGTGTTCCTTTTGTCCAGGTGGGAAAGGGGAGTGTGCAGTGCAATAGAGATTGCATGGTGGTGCGGTATGAAAATTGGAGTGGGTCTAGGGTTTCTGGGATAATGTTGTTGATGTGAGCCATGACCAGCCTTTCAAAGCATTTCATGGCTACAGACGTAAGTTCTACGGGTCGGTAGTCATTTAGGCAGGATACCTTATTGTTCTTGGGCACAGGGACTATAGTAGTCTGATTGAAACATGTTTGTATTACAGAATCAGACAGGGAGCGAATGAAACTGTCAGTGGAGTAACTTGCCAGTTGGTCAGCGCATGCTCGGTGTACACGTCCTGGTAATCCGTCTGGCCCAGCGGCCTTGTAAATGTGGACCTGTTTAAATGTCTTCCCCACATCGGCTGCGGAGAACGTGATCACACAGTCATCCAGAACAGCTGATGCTCTCATGCATGTTTCAGTGTTACTTGCCTCGAAGCAAGCATAGAAGTAATTTAGCTTGTCTGGTAGGCTCGTGTCACTGGGCAGCTCTCGGCTGTGCTTCCCTTTGTCGTCTGTAATAGTTTGCAAGCCCTGCCACATCCGACAAGTGTCGGAGCCGGTGTACTACTATTCGATCTTAGTCCTCTATTGATGCTTTGTCTGTTTGATGTTTCACCGGAGGGCATAGCGGGATTTCTTATAACCTTCCGGGTTAGAGTCCCGCTCCTTGAATGCGGCAGCTCTACCCTTTAGCTCAGTGTGAATGTTGCCTGTAAACCATGGCTTCTGGTTGGCACTGCTAAAGCTAACTCTCTCTCCTCTGTATGTACAGTCACTGTGGGGACGGCCCTCTCATCCACCAAGTCACTTGGCTCTGTCATAACCGATGCACTTAAGAATCGATAAAGCCAGTGACTGATGTGGGGTGTTCAACCTTCCCAAGTTCTCTCCTCAATGCCATCGGTAGAATCCCGGAAAATATTACAGTCTGTGCTAGCAAAACGGTCCTGTAGTTTAGCATCTGCTTCATCTGACCACTTTTTTATAGACCGAGTCATTGGTGCTTCATGATTTGATTTTTACTTGTAAGCAGGAATCAGGAGGACTTAGTTTACAGCATCTTCGGCTGCCATGTATTGTATCAATCGTAAAAAGAAATGTAAACTACATGGCATCCCAATTACGTATACAAAAGTTATTAGTAGTAGTTGTAGTAGTAGTGCTAGTAGTAGTAGTAGTTCCAGTAGTATCAGTAGTAACAGTAGAGGTAGCAGTAAAAGTATTAGTAGTAGTAGTAGTAGTAGTAGTAGTGTAGTAGTATTAAAAGTAGTAGTAGTAGTAGTAGAAGTAATAGTAGTTGTAGTAGAATAATTAGTAGAAGAAGAAGTAGTAGCAGAGGTAGTAGTAGTAGTAGTAGCAGTAGTAGTTGCAGTAGTAGTAGTAATAGTAGTAGTAGTAGTAATAGTAGCAGTGGCAGTAGTAGTAGCAGTAGTACTAAAAGTAGCAGTGGCAGTGGTAGTAGTAGAAGTAGTAACAGTAGTAGTAGTAGTAGTAGTAGTAGTAGTAGTGGTATCAGTAGTAGTAGTAGAAGGAGTAGTAGTAAACGTAGTAGCAGTGGCAGTAGTATCAGAAGTAGCAGCAATATCAGTAGTAGTTGAAGTAGCAGCAGTAGCAGTAGCAGTAGTGGATCATTGGTCTTGGGAGGATAGCTCAGAGCATATCTGGAACAATGCTCTTTTTCCAAAAGGGATTAAGAAATCTAAAGAAAACAATATGTTCTATTGTGGTTTTGTTACAATAAAAAAACTATAGAATATACATGTATCCCTTCAGAGTTCATTTGTCAGGTTGTGAAATTTCTGATAGAGGCAGCGGACCAATCAAACTAACCAAGGCGCTTTTTCTTTCCCCAGATTTAAGGCCTCCACATTATGGCTGTTTCTCTCGCTCCTCATTCTCTCCCTTTCTCTGTGGATTTCTTGCTACTCACAGGGCCTTTGAAACAACCTTCCGCCTAATGATCCAACGTGACCTTAGCCGTCTTAAATTGAATAACAAATGACCAGATCTTATGGAAGGCTCCCCTTGAGGAGGCTTGCTTTGAATAGGCATAGCGAGTGGACATGTAGGCAGACAGGAGAAGGTGAGGCTGGGCACCTTCTATGACTGCTAAGGAGAAATGGAGGGTGACTAACTCTCAGAGAGCACCTAAACCGTGCATTAATGCCATTTAAAGTGTGCGTGTTGATGTTATCTTTATTGCCATCATTATAATGCAGTAGTGGAGGTAATAATAGTGTAATATTGTGCAATAGTGTGAGAGGAAGCACTATTTTGTTCGTCGTGATGAGAAGAAAAACGGCAGGGAAATTTTTTCCCGTTTTCCGTTTTTTCTTCTGCAGCAAAGAAAATATACATAGATTTTTGTGAGCAGTCACCCCGCACTGATTCAGCAACATACATACTGTAGCTATGGTTTGCATATATCCAACATAGGCCAAAACATAATGGTCTGAAAACCCTGACTCATACAGTACTTAGCCAATTAGCATTTGTCTTGCTCTCGTACCAAGTCGATGACACACCGACACAGCACACAGTTTGCAAAGTCATTGGTGCAGATGTTGTATTGTATGTAGGGCATGCTACAGTAGATGGGGGAATGCCCAGTCCAAGCTTTTGGAGAGGATGAGTTTACATAAGAAGAGAATTGAGAATTGTGTGAGGAGGGGAGGGTGAATGAGAGATGGCCAGCTAGCACTTAAAGGAGGGGAATTGGGGGGATCCAGTTTTATCTGAGCAGCTCAGTGCCTTATTACAGCCCCATAATCGGATTTCCAGGCCAGCTCTTAATGGACGGATGGGGGCTTTCGTCCCTGTGCCATCTTTCCCCACACATCTCTTAGTGCCGTAAGCTGACTGGGCACAACACATATGCACCATTCAGGGACATAAACAGAACCTGATGCTGGGAGAAAGCATTGCATTTTGGATAATGAGAGTAGCAAAAGGGGACCAGTGGGCTGAGAGCTTCAAGTAGGCTTGGCATAAACATCACTGATGAAGTTCGCCATGGGTTGTGTCCAATCCCCTCCAAAAGACAGACCCAGTCCTGATGCACACACTCAAGGGCAACAGTGACTTCTTGTGACGCACTTCTGAGATTTTCTCTTATTAAAATTGGACAGTGCTCCTCCGATAGAGGGGGATGTTCCCTTATTATGCCCAATGCCAGATGTGTAGCCCTCAGCTTTGATGTTTGTTTTTATACAGTAGCATTTAATTTTGGCCCAAAACTCAAAGTGAAAGCAGCAGCTGGGTGGAACCGATTCAACTCACACGTCCAGTCCCAGCCTGTTTGCCCACAAATGCTAACCTTTTCCCCTCAGATGCACACTCAGTGAACCAGTCATAGTTACACAGCTTTGGGCCAACTCCCTTAGAATACATTACTGGACAGAGGTTGGGCCAAGTCACTGTTATTCAAGTCACAAGCACGTCTCAAGTCACACGGTCCAAGTCTCAAGTCAAGTGCCAAGTAGAACGGGTCAAGTCTCGAGTCAAGTCCAATCGTGCATTCTAAGAGCGAGCCAAGTAGCGTTAGGTCACACGTTTTTCCAAGTCAAGTCTCAAGTCAAGTTTAAAAAATCTATATATGCAATTACTTGTTCAACTACAAATCGAGACCTTGGGACTATAAGGTTCTATCTGACATGTTTGACAAAAATGATTAAGTCACATATAATAGATATTTAGAAGGTTCTTAATGTGTCTGCAATGTTATAATTTTGAAAAAGTTACTCTTGGCGCTAAAAGATTCGATCTGCAATCCAATCACAAGCCTAAATAAATACAGATGAACCAGTCAGAACACGTCTTTGCCATCTCCCTCTAAATATGGTCAAGGCTTGTCTAGCCAGCAGTAATGGTGGTTCGCAGGGCAAATAACAGCACTGTTAGTAATCTTAAAGTAAATGATGTCACATTGTTTGATCATAATACATTTCCGTATTTGATGATGTGTACTGACTATCTTTATTCTGTCATTTATGTATTCAAATAGCTACAGTCGTCTTAAAAACTGAACATGTCGAATTCAGAAGTGTCAGACAGAACCTTATGGTTAAACCCAGATTGACATTTCAGAGCCATAAGGTTCTATCTGCTATTGCACCCCCCTTGATACTCTGCACTTTAGGTACCATTAAAGTGAGGACCTTAATGGGTTATGAAAAAAATATTCACTACAAAACAGTTCTGAGATGTGAAAACTGATGCTCAATATCTCAGAACTACGCTTAGTGCAGATAGAACCCTAGTGTACATAGGTCACAGTATCTTTGTCTATTTATTGAGGCTACCAGACAACCCTTTTCAATATTTTGTCTATAACAGATTTTGTTTTTTTAATCATTTATTTTAACAACAAATGCAAGCTTCATAACTCAATTATCAATTTCAAATAATTTTACATATCTTAGTCCAGATTGAATCTATCCCATCGATCAACAATCTAGATTATTTACTATGAAAGTTAGTTCCAATGACATCATTTGGAACACCTAACCTTTACTTTCTTACTTCTGCAATCAAATTGCTTTTCAATTCATTCCATTCTTATAACCAGTGGGGCTTGAAATAAATACAAAAATATCTAATCACAGTAGCATCATCCTCATCACCACAAGTTAAGTGTATTAAGTCTTGAGTTCTGGAACAAAGTCTTAAGAGAATTCTCTACCCCCCCCACTCCCCCTTTGGTGCAGTGAAACTCCAACATGGTTACCATAGCAACCACATTCCCGGTGAGGCGTATTGGCAATGTGTCTGCAGGAGGCTTATCTACACCTAGTTCCTCCCCATCTTATCTGAGGAGTGTCTGTTAATATCCTGCTAATACGAGCAGCTGTAGGACACTGTGACAGCGATCCACTGGTCCCCTACTAGTCTTCAGTGGTATCAGCCAGCGTGCACAGCCAGGCACTGATCTCTCTAATGATGATCAGAGGCTTTAACCCACATCCATGTCAGTGTTCAGAAAAGCCAGTCAAAAGCATCACGGATTGATCTGCAGCT
Source organism: Oncorhynchus keta (assembly GCF_023373465.1). Classification (NCBI taxonomy): domain Eukaryota; kingdom Metazoa; phylum Chordata; class Actinopteri; order Salmoniformes; family Salmonidae; genus Oncorhynchus; species Oncorhynchus keta. The sequence continues at coordinate 21,702,710 of NC_068456.1, forward strand.
TATGAACAAACTTTCACACACGTAACACATGAATCGCTGGTATTGGCTTTCATAAAAGCATCTTACACTCAACAATGAAATGCATACAGTAATTAGTCGTAGACTCACAACATGCAAACACACATATTCACATGCTGACATTCTCCACAGCAACTGGAATGTACATCTATCGTGCCTCCGCTATATGTTGTATAAACATTACATTACAATACACTAACCAGTTTCAGCAGAATAGTATACCCTGTACAGCCTCCTTAAATACATCCCCTGAAAATCCTGCTGTTCTTTGCTGTAATGACAGTGCTATCAACACTTTCTTTGCATAATGTACAAAGATGTCCTCTGGAAATAAAATGACACTCAAAATCCATTCTGTCCCTCATCAAAACAACAGAACATTGTGTACTTAGTTCTCCACACGAATAAAACCACTGTCCTTCATCATTTTGGGAACATCTTAATTTTTCATTCAGCCTCAAGGTTTTCTTTTGGTTTGAAAGTTTTATTCCATCAACGAAAGTAATTGTAAGTACATTTACAAAACCAAAACACAATGCTTGAAACTCAAGACAAAAGTGCACTTGAGAAAGTGAAAAAGTAAAGATGAGTGGGCTGGGGTTTGGGGCAGGGAGTCAGATAAAGAGTTAAGTGCATTTAAAAGACTGGTACCAAAACAGTGAGGTCAGGTAAGAGGGGACACATTGCTAGTACTGAAGGCCTGAAAAGCTAGGCCCTCATCTTGAAGGTGGTTTTAATCAGTCAGTGTTGTGGTTGTTGCTGTGACAGCCTTCAAAACTGATTTCCCTGGTGGTTGTTAGGTATTGTAAGGTCAGCACTGAGGGATAGTATCAGGATAGTGTACTGGCCACAGGCTCAGGAAAACAGATGGGACAGACAGGTGTTACATTACTAGTGTCATACAGGGTTGGGGTAGCCTACATTATGTTTCAATTCTGTCAATTCTCTTTGAGAATATCTTTGAATTGACAGATTGACCCCAGCTGCATACTCACTATAGTCTTGATACAGAAAACTTCCCCATTAGATGAACCAATCATATGTTGTAAAAAAATCTTCTTCGATCCACAACGTGAACATATCATAACTTATCTGCAGAGCTCTCAACATGAGCAATATTGGCAGCAGCAATGCTATGCCAAGGGGACAGTTATAGATGATGCGCCAACAGGGACATTATGTAACCCTGGAAGAGATCATGTTACCGATCATGCTTACGAAAATCCTGTCTGCAGCAGGAGATTACCGTGCGGCCAAGGGCATTACGCAAAAGTATCTATTTACATGCAATTGTCCAAGGAAAGCCCCCCCCCCTCTCCTTATCTCTGTTTACTAGGTTTAGCTGTCACTACCATGGGGCAGAGAGAAGAGCGGGCAGATCTAGTCCTCTCACGGCTTATTCAAATGAGATGCATTTTCGCATGAGGTACAGTGAACAGATCTACTTGGGCAACAAAGGCCTGTTGAAGGAAGGAAAGCCTCTAGGGTTGGAATATCTAAGGAGAGTAATCGGCTTAGTTCATGACATCAGTGGGTTCATAGTGTGACATAGGGCCTCACTGCCTGAATGGTTGGTGTTGAGTTTTTATGGGTGACTACAGTGAATGGTGGTCTGTCTGACATGGTGTTACAGTGCTGCTGTGTTTGGCTCGTCATGGTTTCTGGACCAGTGGGCTAAAACAGTTCAAATGGGTTGAAAGATTGGCCAGGACAGGCAGAGTGAGGATAGACAGAGGTAGCTCAATGGCACCAACCAGTGGGATTGATACATTTACATTTATAATCATGTTGTAGTCATGAAAAACAAACTATATGTATAACTATAGCTAACATAAGCCTACTGTATCTGATTATCATACTTTGGGAGACAACATTTTGAAAATTGAACTGAATCTAACACAGAAGAGCAGTGTGCCGGAAGAAGGGGGTGGTCACCAGAAGGGGTGCTGGTGGCAGAAGGGGCAGAAGGGGTGCTGGTGGCAGAAGGGGCAGAAGGGGTGCTGGAGGCAGAAAGGGGGAGGGGGCAGAAGGAGAGCAAGTGGCAGAAGGAGTGCGGGCGGCAGGCCTTCTGATTACACACAATTGAAGAGTGTGTATTTATCTTTGGCTGCAAGTGATTTGTTAGGAATAACTACTAATTAGCAGACGAATTACTGTTTTCATTCATGAGTAAACAGTGTATGTTCTCGGCAGAGGTTTGAGTTGATTACTCTTGTTTAAAGTTGAGCTGACAGACGTTTTGCACTGTTTCGCTATGGTTTTAGTCATCAATCTAGCAAGAGTGCAATATTTTATTAATGTAGTAGTGTCCCTCCCCCCGAACCCCCCCTCCCCCTAGAAAGCTGTGGCGTTTGGCTTTCACCAAGAAATGTTTATTTATGTCTGAGAAAAAAAAACACTTTTCAACCCATGTGATCTAGTACACAATACAATAATAACAAAACATAGATTTTTTTTTAAATGAAAAACCCTTTTCATACATTATAATATGTCCATATATAGTTATCATCTATTTTACAGAACATCTACCCAAAATATTACAACTTCTTTATTGCTTTACCAAACATATCATGCATGACATTAGTGTAGTCAAAATCTGTTACATCTAAACAAACATTTGGGCTATTTAAACAGTGTGTTTCCTCCTATAGACAAGGGGAGAAGGGCTATGTGAAGGGCTAGATTTAGTTGTGGAAGTCAAAACAAATGTTTGAAAAAGGACTTCCTAACTTATTTTAGGTTTAAGGAAGTGTGTAGGTTGCAATCTTTATCGTAGAGCTATGAAAGTTAATTCTTTAAATCCGCCTGCTTGAGACAAATTCAGCGATTGCTTTGCCATGTCTGTGCTGTGAAGCAGTCGAGCTGGATAAATGTTTTTCTAAAGATTTGACGTAATGTTGCAGTGAAGTGATATAAATTGACGTATTGATGCAGCTGACCACCAGAGGGAGGCAAATACAAGTTTATTCAACAGAGGACATTTACATGGTCTCAGGAAGCTCTGGATGAAGTTCTTCTAACTTATAAAACGTTGGAAAATTAATAAAACAAGTAATGTTAAGATATATTTTAAAGAAATTCTAGTGCCCGATTTCGGGGACTGTCAGTTTAAGAGGTTAGCAGCCAATCCAGTACTAATCTGCTAACCTTGTCAGATGTAGTAGGACTAACAATGTGCTTTAGACAGCATAAGACTGCCTTAAGTTTGGCAGCCCAAATTTCAGCTTCCACACTTGCATGGAGAAACTCATTATCATCTCATTGTTGTTATAGATACAGATAGCCACCAGGGAGAGTGTGAGACAAGATGACAATGTTGTCCTTTTGCACTTTTGCCTAAAACAGCATTGGGGAAAGTAGGACATTATCCCAAAGACCTTACCAGACCTTCCAAAATTTTAAATAAATATTTAAAGCTCTGAATACAAAGCTCCAAGTTCCACGATAGACAATTATCCCAAAGGTCTAGGAAGTAAAATGGAATGGGGCTGTGTCACAGTGATTTATCCCTGAAAGCTGATGTGATGTTCACAGTCCGCTAAACGTTGTTTTTGCCGCAAGCGCATTCCTTCTGATCAGTATTACGTTAATCACCTGTCACACGTCTTAAGGTCTCAATCACACAATTTCTCCATTCGTGTAGATATACTGTATGCTCACAGTGGCATGTATTCACGGCTGGTAATGGAGGCCAGCCAAATATTGACCAACAACAAAATAAAAAGGAGAAAGGAATTTATCTTTTGTCTCTCTGTGTTTTCATAATTTTCCGTCATTCACTGAATCTATCTCACTGGAGAAATCATCTGAGTAAAGGAAAAAGCACCCCTCTGTCTAAGCAGCCCATGTTTCTGATGCTGTCTGGACAAAAAGAGAATTGACATGTTGCAGCCGTAGCAATTGATTGATTGATGCCAGAAAGCATTTGCATTTGGCCCCCCCTTGATATATATATATAAAAAGAAGACCAATCAGCGTTGAGCTGAGCTCAACTGTGGGTTGTCCTGGTGCAACAACTCCAGCACCTCCCAAGGGAGGCCAGATTGGGTTTGGCTTCACAACAATCAAATTACATCAAAAGCAACACATATTTTTCAGAAAAACATGTCTGTTTCTGGTCCACTTGTGTTGTTGTCCTGCAGTAGTTAGCTTGCTGAATTGGCCATTTCCTAAGCCATGGATGGGGATTTGGACTTGTGGTTTTGACTTAATTGTACAGGCCAATGATTATAATCAGAATTTTGATCTACTCATTAATTCATATGTTGTACCACTGGCCTGAGACGATTGAAGTTCAATATGTAGCTTAGATGTAGCCTAGTAAGCTCACATTAACTAGCTAGCTAACATAGCTGGTTCATTGTTTTCTATGCGAGGAAGTTATGCTAGCAAGTATTTTAGCTAGGTTTTCTATGACAACAAAAACTAAAAGTGTATACTACTGTATGACAGTCATAGACCGTTTTGCCAACAGGAAAGAGAGGACGATGGCATTGGCATTCAACTAATCTTCATGTATGGTGAGTCAACATGTTTTTTCTACTTGTATGCACACAGACACACATACAGTATGCACACACACACACACACACACACACACACACACACACACACACACGCATACAAAAACTAAGCATATACAGTGCATTCGGAAAGTAATCAGACACCTTCCCTTTTTCCAAATTTTGTTGCGTTATAGCCTTATTCTAAAATGTATTAAATATATTTTTTTCTCATCAATTTACACACAATACCCCATAATGACAAAGCAAACATAGGTTTTCAGAATTGTTTGCACATTTCTAAAAAAATAAATACAGAAAAATCTTATTTACATACGTTTTCAGACCCTTTGCTTTGAGACTCGAAATTGAGCTCAGGTGCGTCCTGTTTCCATTATTCGTCCTGGAGATGTTTCTACAACTTCATTGGAGTCCACCTGTGGTAAATTCAATTGATTGGACATGATTTGCAAAGGCAGACACTTGTCTTTTATAAAGTCCAACAGTTGACAGTGCATCTCAGAGCAAAAACCAAACCATGAGGTCGAAGGAATTGTCCGTTGAGCTCCGAGATAGGATTGTGTCGAGGCACAGATCTGGGGAAGGGTACCAAAACATTTCTACAGCATTGAAGGTCCCCAAGAACACAGTGGCCTCCATCATTCTTAAATGGAAGAAGTTTGGAACCACCAATAGTCTTCCTAGAGCTGTTCTCCCAGCCAACTGAGCAATAGGGAGAGAAGGGCCTTGATCAAGGCAGTGACCAAGGACCCGATGGTCACTCTGACAGAGCTTTAGAGTCCCTCTGTGGAGATGTGAGAACCTTCCAGGAAGACAACCATCTCTGCAGCACTCCACCAATCAGGCCTTTATGGTAGAGTGGCCAGAGAGAAGCCAATCCTCAGTAAAAGGCACATGACAACCCGCTTGGAGTTTGTCAAAAGGCACCTAAAGAAGTCTCAGACCATAAATAATATTACTTGGTCTGAAGAAACCAAGATTGAACTCTTTGGCCTCTTTGGCCTGAATGCCAAGCGTCACATCTGGAGAAAACCTGGCACCATCCTTATGGTGTTGGCAGCAACATGCTGTGGGGATGTTTTTCAGCAGCAGGGACTGGGAGACCAGTCAGGATTGAGGGAAAGAAGAACAGAGAGATCCTTGATGAAAACTTGCTCTTGAGCGCTCAGGACCTGACAACGACCTTATGTACACAGCCAAGACAATGTAGGAGTTGCTTCGGGACAAGTCCTTGAGGGGCCCAGCCAGAGCCCAGACTTGAACCCGACCGAACATCTCTGGAAAGACCCGAAAATAGCTGTCCAGCGACACTCCCCATCCAACCTGACAGAGCTTGAGAGGATCTTTTTATTATTATTTTTACCTTTATTTTACTAGGCAAGTCAGTTAAGAACAAATTATTATTTTCAATGACGGCCTAGGAACAGTGGGTTAACTGTCTGTTTAGGGGCAGAACGACAGATTGTCAGCTCAGGGATTCGAACTTTCAACCTTTCGGTTACTAGTCCAACACTCTAACCACTAGGCTACCCTGCCGCCCCACTAGGCTACCCTGCCGATCTGCAGAGAAGAATGGGAGAAACTCCCCAAATAATGGTGTGCCAAGCTTGTATCGTCATACCCAAGAAAACTCTGTAATCACTGACAAAGGTACTTCAACAAAGTACTGAGTAAAGTGTCTAAATACTTATGTAAATGTGATATTTCAGTTTTCTTTTATTCATACATTTGCAAAGAAAATATTTAAAACTTGTTTTGCTATGTCATTATGGGGTATTGTGTGTAGATTGATGGGGGAAAGGGGAAAACAACTATTTAACCCATTTGAGAAAAAGGCTGCAATGTTAAAAAAATGTGGAAAAAGTCAAGGGGTCTGAATACTTTCCCAACGCACTGTATAGCCTAGTTGATTTGGTTTAGTAAACTGTTTTTGTTGGCTCGTCCTTATTTTATAATACGGTTCTGTATGAACGAATGGGTTATAGAGCAAACAAAGAACACAATTATCACAACATAGGTTGTAATATGGCTTTTTCTCCTGGCTTGGCTTCCCCAGTGATTTTACCCACGCATCGCTACTATAATTTTTCTCCAACAGATGTTTCTCTCCAATCGTGGTGTACACGGATCTTAACAGCCCACGTCAGGAAATGAAAGAAGACATTCCTACATTGTAATCACCTCTTGAACATCTGTTGGTGGCTGCATGGTTGGGCACCAACAAGCTGAGAAACACAGGGATGATCACACCCAAGCATTCCGAAGGACCACAGCAAAGATAAACCAGGAACTGGAGATGGTCTATCTAAGAATCCATGTGACCTTCAAGCTGAGAAATATGACTGATATTAAGAGCATTGTTGCCATTCCCAGTGGTCTTGATGGACACAATTTATTCATGCAAAATAAATCATAGAGAAAAGCAAATACATTATAGAGAACCGACATGTAAACCCTGTAGCTGTCCTGGATGACACTCAGCTGATGGAGGTCTTGTGGGCTGAAATGTTTTGTGTTTAGTCAAAACAAAAAAATAATATATAACTGTGAGTGAGAATCATGTCAAGAATAGTCGGGTGTTTATTTATGTGCATGAGCACATGCACAATTGTTTTTTTCCCCCCCTCAACTATCAATAGCATAACCTGCTTTCTATCAGGGACCAATGGAGGAGCATGGACTATCCCTGACAGGTCTCCTTTTAAAAAGTCTTTCTCTACCCTCTGCTTTCTCCTACCGTACTGCCAGACGGTCCTGGCTGAATAATTCAGACCAAGGAGCATTCTCAGAGATCAGACAAAAAAAAGAGAGAAGAAATAAGAAAAAAAGAATTTACAGAATTCTTGAAGAACGAATGAATATTTAAAGGGGGCACTAACTTAGCTGTGCCCGGCCTCAATTTATTTATTTGATTTGCTCCAGCAAGCGTTGGCATCATGACGGAAATAGCAGGACACTCTCATACAAATTTAGAGTTAAAGGCCCAGTGCAGTCAAAAACGTGTTATCTCTGTGTTTTATATATATTTCCACACTATGAGGTTGGAATAATATTTTGAAATTGTGAAAATTACCTTTTAGTGTAAGAGCTGTTTGAAAAGACCATCTGAAATGTCAGCCTGTTCTGGTGGGATGGAGTTTTAGCCTGCCTGGTGATGTCACCAGACAGTAAATTAGTTAATAGACCAATAATAAAGAAAGTTCCAAACCTTTCTGCCAATAACAGCTAGTTTTCAGTTTTCCCTCCCAACCCAGACCACTCACAGACAGTCCTATCAAAATCATTGCTTGAGAAATGTCTCTTTGCCAAGAAGCTATTTTATTTGAAAACAATCTCATTAAGGTACTTTTTTTTACCCAGAAAGTATTTGATTTTTAGAGAAAAATGTCTGCATTGGACCTTTAACACTCACTGCAGCCCTCCTCGTCCCATCGGAATTCATTATCGCTTCTGTCGCCTGCAGTTCAAAGTCACCAGTCAAGCTTGACAATGTGGTCGGCACATTCCAAACACTGTGCTGGGGGATTACATTTCCATCACAGAGCCATTGCTCATTGCTAGTGCAGTTAGAGGAGTATTGTGCAGCAACAGAACAGAACAATCATTCCCTCTGCACAAAACCCTTAGATGTTTTGGGTCAGGTGTGACACTACAGCTAAAAGTATTTGTTGTAGAACATGTCACCTTTTTCTTAAACTTAATTTTTCTTAAAACAGCCCAAAGATCTGTCATTTATGTCATTAACCTGAGGCAAGACCTGCCTCAGAAGTTGGACAGAGAGGCAGGTCTATGAAGCACTACCTTAGGAGTTCACGCTTAGCTGAGTTGATATTACAGTGCGTAGGGTTAATCTCTTCCCCCACCCCTCCCATGCTCCACGGGGCCATAGGCCTACATGAAACATTAAAATGAGTTTTAAAATCACTCCTATCTGATAAGGTTCACACCAGGGGATGAACTATGTGCCCACATCAGCGCTTTTTGATGACACATACACCATGATATAACTTACGCTTTCTAGGAGCTTCTATTTGCACAGTGATACACAGTACAAGTCTCTTTAGCTAACATTCCACTCCTTAAAACACACCTTGTTGTTGCCAAAGAGACTGGCCTTTCGGCAATCTCAAGGTTCAATATTCGCTGGATTTACAGCGGAGATGCTCCTTGGTTCACTCATATTTTCCATGACAACAACATGTGGAGCCTCAAAAATAGAATTAGAATGCATAACAAAGTCAAAAACATTTAGCTGTTAGCTAGGCAAGTTGTTGTATTTTGAGGCTTAATATCTAAACTAAAACAGTTTGTGGTTGGAATTGCAGTATGTATTTAGTTTGAGAATTTAGAAGTGAGCTAGCAACTTTTGACAGACTGGTTTCATCTGGACAAAAAATGGTTGCTAACAACCGGATACCAACATGTTCTGTGGAGAAGAAAAGCTATAGAGTTCCAATATTTGCATAATTTGCATTTTGTTGAATAGTCATGACTGGTACGAGCTACCTGTCAAGTCATAAGACAATGCCGGTGAAGGATATGATTGCTACTTAACGCGGATCCAAGATCCACTGGCATCATTGGCGTAGGGTTAGCTAGACGTTTCTGACTGGTTTTGGAACTGTGACAATGGGCTGCCTCTCCCCTCTTGACACGATGGGATGTATAGTGCTTTTGCCAACACAGCCAGAAATGTACACAGTACTCTTGTACCCTTAAACATTTTTTAAATTACTATAATATTTGTTGATTAAATCAGACTTTATTAGTACAATGAGTAATCCTGTAAGTTGACTGACATGAGACAACTCAAGGAAATAGCAACTCTACAGAGCGCGATGGCAACAATGAATGGCTAAATTACTTCCGAACATGAAGGGTTCGAGGAGCTCTTCTTCCTCCTCACCACTCTATTACCCCCAGCAAAATTTGCCTACATTTATGATATTGTTTATATGTGTATCTCACATTATGTTGAGGTAAAAATCAGAGTATAATGCTTGTATGGATATCAACCCCAACACATGTTCATGTCATCGTTACCAATGAACTATTTTACAGACAATTCTTAAGGCTAGGCGTCCCAACACCTGTCGACAATTTCCTGCGAAATTGGAGGGCGTGCAATTCAAATAAATAATCATAAAAAATTATGGATATTAACCATCTAGGTACATACAAGTGTCTTATATCGGTTAAAAGCTTACATTCTTATTAATCTAACTGTAATAGGCTTTACAGCGAAAGCATGCCATGCGATTGTTTGAGGACGGCGCCCCACATCAACATATTTTTCAACCAGCACAGGCTTCATAAAATCACAAATAGCGATTAAATAATCACTTACTTTTTGAAAATCGCCCTCTGATTTGCAATCCAAAGGGTCCCAGCTACAACATGCATGGTCGTTTTGTTAGATAAAATCCTTCTTTATATCCAAAGAGTATGTTTAGTTGGCGCCATCGATTTGAGTTCAGCATGCAGACAAAGGAATCCAAAAGCTACCGCTAAACTTTGTTAACCTCTTGCTCCTACCTGGCACGCAGGCGTCCCATCTAGAGCTCTGGAAATGCAAATGCGCTACGCTAAATGCTAATATTATTAGTTAAAACTCAAACGTTCATTAAAATACACATGCAGGGTATTGAATTAAAGCTACACTCGTTGTGAATCCAGGCAACAAGTCAGATTTTTTAAATGCTTTTCGGCGAAAGCATGAGAAGCTATTATCTGATAGCATGTAACACCCCAAAAGACCCGCAGGGGACGTAAACAAAATAATTAGCATAGTCGTCGCTACACAAACCGCACAAATAAAATATAAAACATTCATTACCTTTGACCATCTTCTTTGTTGGCACTCCTAGATGTCCCATAATCACTATTGGGTCTTTTCTTCGATTAAATCGGTCCATATATAGCCTAGATATCGATCTATGAAGACTGTGTGATAAACGGAAGGAAATAGCATTTCATAACGTAACGTCATTTTTTAAAATTCAAAAAGTCGACGATAAACTTTCACAAAACACTTTGAAATACTTTTGTAATGCAACTTTAGGTATTAGTACACGTTAATAAGCGATAAAATTCAGCAGGAGGCGATGTCAATTCTATAGGTGTCCGTCTCGAAAACATGTCTGGAGAGAGCTCGACCAAAACATCCGGTCGAGCTCGGTTAGACCAAGAATCAAAGCTGAATCAAATGACAAGACTCTAGACAACGTGTGGAAGCTGTAGGCACTGCAACCTCGGCCTCATTTAATTCGGTTCACGTTGAACAATTCCTGGAAGTAGCGTAAGGATATTTATTTCCATTTTCAGTGATCAGATTTTCCTGCGCTTTTCGATGAAACGCACGTTCTGTTATAGTCACAGCCGTGATTTAACCAGTTTTATAAACGTCTGAGTGTTTTCTATCCACACATACTAATCATATGCATATACTATATTCCTGGCCTGAGTAGCAGGGCGCTGAAATGTTGTGCGATTTTTAACAGAATGTTCGAAAAAGTAGAGGGTCGACTTAACAGGTTAAAACAAGTCAAACTACATTTCTAGTTATTCCTCAGGTACCCTAAAATGTAATAAAACTATAATATTACATACGGAATGAAGTATTTTCAATAGAAAAGTTAAATTAGCAAGTGCGTGTCCTCTTTGTCGCAAACCCACAGACTGATTTCCAACTCTGACTCCCTGTACCAAAACTCTAAATTCTTCCTATTTTTGGAAGAAACAAGCCTAAAACCTTGAAGTAAGACTGTTGACATCTAGTGGAAGCCATAGGAATTGCGATCTGGGAGCTGGACTTGCATAGGACCCATAGCTTTCCATTGTAAGAGAATGGGATCTCAAAAAATATATATGTTTGGTTTTTCTTTGGATTTCCTCCTACCATATCAATTGTGTTATAGTCTCATACATTATTGTAACATTTCTACAAACTTCAAAGTGTTTTCTATCTAATGGTACCAATTATATGCATATCCTGGCGTTTAGGCCTGAGTAACAGCTCTAACAAGTGACTACCACCATCGATATCTGTATGCTAGCTATTCTAACCAGTTCATATGAACTGGAGTTAGCATTTAGCAGTCACTTCTTCTAAACCTGAAAATTGACAACTTCTACATGTTATGCAGTGAAAATAGCTACATATATCCAAATCGGACTTAAGTAAGCACATCATGACAGATTTGATGACTCTCCACTTTGTTAGATCAGATTTGTTGAATGTGCACCAATCTGGTCAATGGAACATCTGCTTTCCATTGACTCCTTTACCGCATCTATGGCAGAAAGGCCAGTCTCTTTGGCACATGCCATGGAGTACAGGGAGTGGATTAGCTAAAGAGATTGGCACCCAGGCTAATAAAACTGTATCTGACTTGCAAACCGTAATAATTGTTTTACAGTACTTATGGAGAGGAATTACTACATTCCAGATATTTCAGAACCAGGACGACAATGGGCCAATTCTGCGCTGCCCTATGGGACTCCCAATCATGGCCAGATGTGATACAGCCTGGAATTGAACCAGGGACTGTAGTGACTGACATGCAGTGCCTTAGACCACTGTAAAACTGAGGATCCCTGTACTTGAAGAAACTTAAAAAGTTTCAAACTTTGAAAGAATGCCAAGAGTGTGCAAAGCTTTCATCAAGGCAAAGGGTGACCACTTTGAAGAATCGCAAACATAAAATATATTTCAAATTTTTTGGTTACTACATGATTTCATATGTCTTATTTCATAGTTTTGATGTCTTCACTATTATTCTACAATGTAGAAAATAGTACAAATAATGAGTAGGTGTGTCCAAACCTTTGACTGGTACTGTATATATAGAGAGTTAAGTCAGGTTTTATGCTTCCATGTTAGCAGCCATATACAGTGCCTTGCGAAAGTATTCGGCCCCCTTGAACTTTGCGACCTTTTGCCACATTTCAGACTTCAAACATAAAGATATAAAACTGTATTTTTTTGTGAAGAATCAACAACAAGTGGGACACAATCATGAAGTGGAACGACATTTATTGGATATCTCAAACGTTTTTAACAAATCAAAAACTGGCGTGCAAAAATTGGGTGTGCAAATTGGGCGTGCAAAAATTATTCAGACCCTTTACTTTCAGTGCAGCAAACTCTCTCCAGAAGTTCAGTGAGGATCTCTGAATGATCTAATGTTGACCTAAATGACTAATGATGATAAATACAATCCACCTGTGTGTAATCAAGTCTCCGTATAAATGCACCTGCACTGTGATAGTCTCAGAGGTCCGTTAAAAGCGCAGAGAGCATCATGAAGAACAAGGAACACACCAGGCAGGTCCGAGATACTGTTGTGAAGAAGTTTAAAGCCGGATTTGGATACAAAAAGATTTCCCAAGCTTTAAACATCCCAAGGAGCACTGTGCAAACGATAATATTGAAATGGAAGGAGTATCAGACCACTGCAAATCTACCAAGACCTGGCCGTCCCTCTAAACTTTCAGCTCATACAAGGAGAAGACTGATCAGAGATGCAGCCAAGAGGCCCATGATCACTCTGGATGAACTGCAGAGATCTACAGCTGAGGTGGGAGACTCTGTCCATAGGACAACAATCAGTCGTATATTGCACAAATCTGGCCTTTATGGAAGAGTGGCAAGAAGAAAGCCATTTCTTAAAGATATCCATAAAAAGTGTTGTTTAAAGTTTTCCACAAGCCACCTGGGAGACACACCAAACATGTGGAAGAAGGTGCTCTGGTCAGATGAAACCAAAATTGAACTTTTTGGCAACAATGCAAAACATTATGTTTGGCGTAAAAGCAACACAGCTGTCAAACATGGTGGTGGCAGCATCATGGTTTGGGCCTGCTTTTCTTCAGCAGGGACAGGGAAGATGGTTAAAATTGATGGGAAGATGGATGGAGCCAAATACAGGACAATTCTGGAAGAAAACCTGATGGAGTCTGCAAAAGACCTGAGACTTCCAACAAGACAATTATCCAAAACATAAAGCAAAATCTACAATGGAATGGTTCAAAAATAAACATATCCAGGTGTTAGAATGGCCAAGTCAAAGTCCAGACCTGAATCCAATCGAGAATCTGTGGAAAGATTCAGTCTTTACTGTGTTGTAGTGTCACAAAATTGCATATATGCTTTCACTTGACATCTTCATAGGTTTTGAAAAGAATCAGAAATTAACAGCACAACGTGGAAGCGGAAATTATCACTTAACAATGGCTATGGAGGAGAAAGAGTCTCTATCCGAACTTTCAACCGCATTGATGCTTCTCTCTATATATGCTGTATGGCTCTGAGAACAGTTGGCTAAATCAGTGGTTGTAAGTTCTCTCCTTAGGGACCCCCAGCCTTTCCAGAGCTAGCATACGTGACTCAACTTGTCAATCAACATAATAACAACACCTAAGGAATTTTAACAATAAAATATGACTAACCAGAGTAAAAAAAAATGTAACTTCAAAGAACTTTTGAGATTGAGGTAGGTTCTTTGTAGAACCATAAAGGTTCTATAATGAACCATAAAAAGGGTTCTACTGTATATAGGTTGTAACCTTAGGAACACTTTTCAGGTTTTATATAAAATATTGTATTAATGTTTTATTATAGAACCTAAGGAAAGTATTTTTTTTATAGCACCATAACGGTTCCATGAATAACCCTATGAGCATTGGGGAGGCAGGGTAGCCTAGTGGTTAGAGTGTTGGACTAGTAACCGGAAGGTTGCAAGTTCAAACCCCCGAGCTGACAAGGTATAAATCTGTTGTTCTGCCCCTGAACAGGTAGTTAACTCACTGTTCCATAAGAATTTGTTCTTAACTGACTTGCCTATTTAAATGAAGGTAAAATAAAAATTGCTCTTTATAGAATGGTTCCATAAAGCACCAAAAAGGTGCAACATATAGAACCTTTTTTTTTGCGTGCGTACATATTGTTTATGGTTACACAAATCTCTCTCATTTCTGAGTATGGTTTTAATCAAACTGAATTGTTTGCACTGAAGCACAAGGGAGTTGTGAATATCTGATCCATGGCTTGAGTCCTGTATATGGAAAAACATTGATTTGTAATTTTTCACATTGGTTATATAGAGAGGGCAGCTGATTAGCAGACATTGTGTTTGGGGGCTTGGTGGGGCAGAGCCTGGGGGAATGGTGGGTGAGAGGCAACAGAGCGAGGCCAAGCCTAGCCTAAGCAATCACCCAGCCAGCAGGAGCTCCATTACAGCAACCCATCAGGACGGGAGCCTAACCAAGCCTAACTGCTATGCACTCGCATAAACTCTTCAATTACACAACCCCTGATGGGTGCTTCGTTCTATGACTTGCCATCTAGAATGGATGTAGAGAGAGGACAGACTGGATAGAGGGTGTTATAAGCTGTTTATTACAGCATTGTCATCTTTAAATTGAATTTATACTGTACAAGGTTTCCAGACCTTAAATGAATTATGAGTCTGCTGCTGACATTACACATTTCCTCGCTTAGACTTTAATGTGTTGGTTCAATAATGTGTGTTAGAGTCACCCAGAAAGATACGACCAATTAGAAGTAGCTATTAGCATATTATGGCACATCTTTGGGGATGGGTCTGATAATATTCTGGCAATATTTGGACAGTTTCAAGGAAAAACATGGGTTTAGTTTCAAAGCTGTTTTCCTAATTATTTTGAAATGTAAAGAAAAAATATCTGACATTTATGACACCACCATGAAAGAAATGTATATGGGGTATGGTTAACGTTAAGATGTTATGCAAGGAAAAGATAACAACATCAAACATCTCAACTATGTTGAAAACGCTAAATTCTTCACACTTCCAGCAATGAGCTATTCGACCTTTGATCCTTGTCAAAATTCTGCCCTTTGGCAGGGCTACAACTTCTTCAAAGTTTGGACCTAGTTTATTGGCCATCACGGACACCATTCATCAAACATGGTGTATGTATCTCCATGGAAACAGCTTTCCTCTCGGTTTCTATTTAACCTGGACTTGAGATGCAAAAGGTCATGGTGACATTGGAGTATGATGTGTGCATGTGTGTGTGTGTGTCAATGAACCATGACCCCCATGAACAGTCTCAACAGGTCACTTATTTGAGATTTGAGTCAACTCAGTTGGCCTGGTTGGGAGATAGAACTTATCATGAGGCTACATGGATGACAAGATCCTACTGAGCTTGACAGGATATGTGGGGACTGTTACAGTATGACTGTGAGCCTACAAACAAATTAGATACTTCTACTGACTGACACTAGAACCTGGCCAGGTAGTGTAACCCAGTTAAACTTCTGTTCTTGTCCTTCAAAAGGACTTCAGTTTTTATGGTGCTATATTTGTTTTCTCTTGTTTCATCTGTCCTACTTTCATACGGCTAGACACATTCTGTTCAGTTTTGACTAGATGCTTTCTGTACTGCTGTGCTGGTTGCTCCTACCAGTGCTCGTGCATTAGCTATACAGCCAGCTTTCTGCAGGGTTTCTTTAGTACAATGACAGTATGAGTTTGGGAGAGATGTGTTTAGAATAAGCTTAAGCTCATTAGATCAGTGGTGTAAAATATGTAGAGTGAGCCAGACACATCAAATATTTAGCTTGTAAGCCCCAACCCTACCCACACACATTACTGCGTTTGGTATACCCTCATTCTCCTTCTTAACACACACACTGACTCTCTCTTTTCCACACGCATCCACATATGCACGCACACAGTCAGTCTATACAGGAAAGCCAGCTTCCACATTGCCATTACTCAGGATCATTGGCCTCACCAAGTCCCATGAACACTTTATGTTTTTATGGTAACCTCTATTAGTGATAGTCAGGAGTAGGATAACGAGTCAGGCAAACCTCTCTGGTGTCAACTTCTGCTTTATTCATCCACCTAGGATGGAGTTCTCACAGTTCATAGTTGGTTATTGTTATGACTAGTAAAAAAAAAATCACAGACAACAAATCGGATTGGTTTGGCCATCCTGAACCTGTCAGTAGTGACAACCAGCTAGGGCATTTTGGATTACTCCTTGCGTGCCCGGCCGGCTGCTGTTATAATACTTCAGATGGAGGGACACTGCTGGGGTTGCATTTTTCCCTGCCTGATTTTAATTGCAGTGTCACTGAGTCTGCAGAGAGCAGTAGTGTATAGCTCTGACCCCAACGCGCCATCGGTGGCTTGGAGCCGGCATGCTCAGTCGGGCTTACTCTAACTGGATATACCCAGGCAGCACCCTGTAGCACTGACATCAGGGGGGACTGCCAAGGGGACAACTCTGCCATGGCAGGATAATTAGGAGCAGGCAAATTAAGTAGCTATAATTCTCGTGTAAAAGTAATGAAATAAATTAATCTAGTGGAGGACGAAAGGAAGAGACTATATACCTATTGACAAATTGGATAGTATAGACCCTTATGGAAAAACCACATTAATTTCACATGTAAACATATGTGAAGTGTTCCAAAAACACATGTTTTCATGTTTTCATGTGATCTTATGTGACGTTAATGTGATAATATGTGACAACACGTAAACATGTGATGAAATGAAACTACATATGTGAAAACGTGATCACATGTGAAATGTTCCAGAAACACATGTTGTCAAAGATTTCATGTGAAATTTCACGTGGATTTTCCGTAAGGGGTGAGAGAGGGAGGGATGTTCTCTATATATAGAGAATAATATAGAGAAAATGATATAAAGGAAGAAGCAGCCCTTTTCTCTTTACGCGACAGAAGGGTGAGGAAAGAGGGAACAGCAGAGAGCGGGAGAATAGAAATTGTAAATGGAGATAAAGTGTTTCATAGGGAGGGGTATTAGGAGAATTTTGAAAAAGCCCCAGCCTATCGATCGCTGCACTGCAGCTGAATTGAACACGTTGCATATCAGAGGGATTCAATTACGGTCCAATAATCAGCTGTGATTCTCAGGACCCTGAGCCAGAGAGGCTGGTTTGCTGTGCCATGCTGGTGCTGCACCCCTCTGCCTCCTCTATATGGTGATCCACTCTGTGTTCACTCCTGTTAGCTACTCATCACTCTCCCATCTCTCTATCCATCTCCCTTCGTCTCGCTTCCTTTCGTCTCTCTTTCCATCTATAATGTCACTGTCCATCTCTCTCCATCTCGTTCACTTCTGTGTGGAGTGGAGTATTATGGCATCTTGTTCTTATTCTCTCTATCCTGTTTTTCATCTGCACAATACTTCTCTCACTCCAAAAGGCAATGTGTGCTTGTGTTTTTCCATTTGTCACCCCCTCTCACCTCCTTGCAATCATTTCCCACTTTTTCGTCCCTCATTTCTCTCTCTGCTGTTCTCGACCACTTACAGTCACTACTGAATACACCTCATTCTGTTCTCTGTTAAGAAGGATTACTCTCCCTGCCACACATTTCTAGTCACCCTAAAGGGAAGTGTTAATAGTCATAGGTTTAGCTCAGACTCCAACATGATGCACTTTTAGTCTCCTTACTGCACTTTTTACCTGACCACTATTAGCCTCCTTACTGCACTTTTTACCTGATCACTATTAGCCTCCTTACTGCACTTTTTACCTGATCACTATTAGCCTCCTTACTGCACATTTTACCTGATCACTATTAGCCTCCTTGCTGCACTTTTTACCTGATCACTATTAGCCTCCTTACTGCACATTTTAGCTGATCACTAATAGCCTCCTTAGTGCACTTTTTACCTGATCACTATTAGCCTCCTTACTGCACTTTTTACCTGATCACTATTAGCCTCCTTGCTGCACTTTTTACCTGATCACTATTAGCCTCCTTACTGCACATTTTACCTGATCACTATTAGCCTCCTTACTGCACTTTTTACCTGATCACTATTAGCCTCCTTACTGCACATTTTACCTGATCACTATTAGCCTCCTTGCTGCACTTTTACCTGATCACTATTAGCCTCCTTACTGCACATTTTAGCTGATCACTAATAGCCTCCTTAGTGCACTTTTACCTGATCACTATTAGCCTCCTTACTGCACATTTTACCTGATCACTATTAGCCTCCTTACTGCACTTTTTACCTGATCACTATTAGCCTCCTTACTGCACATTTTACCTGATCACTATTAACTTCCTTACTGCACTTTTTACCTGATCACTATTAGCCTCCTTACTGCACTTTTTACCTGATCACTATTAGCCTCCTTACTGCACTTTTTACCTGATCACTATTAGCCTCCTTACTGCACATTTTACCTGATCACTATTAACTTCCTTACTGCACTTTTTACCTGATCACTATTAGCCTCCTTACTGCACATTTTACCTGATCACTATTAGCCTCCTTACTGCACTTTTTACCTGATCACTATTAGCCTCCTTACTGCACATTTTACCTGATCACTATTAGCCTCCTTGCTGCACTTTTTACCTGATCACTATTAGCCTCCTTACTGCACATTTTAGCTGATCACTAATAGCCTCCTTAGTGCACTTTTTACCTGATCACTATTAGCCTCCTTACTGCACATTTTACCTGATCACTATTAGCCTCCTTACTGCACTTTTTACCTGATCACTATTAGCCTCCTTACTGCACATTTTACCTGATCACGATTAACTTCCTTACTGCACGTTTTACCTGATCACTATTAGCGTTCACGCAACAAAGGGAAAAGGGAGATTTCTTTGTGATTGACAGGTGACAAGTACAGGTTACATCATTTAATGCCATCCAATTGATCACCTGCATGTGTTAGAATTCGCTTTGACACTACTCTTACCAAGATAGATTATGCCGTGGGATAAATAGATCATGGAACTGGATGATCATTTATGAAACGGACTAGCTTACTCCATCCCTCTTTCTCCCATTCCTTTGACTCCCATCCATCCCACCATTCTAATGCAATTTCCGTTCATTACTTATTCATTTCTCAGATTTATTTAAGCGGCTTTTGGCTAGTGGGATGAATGCCTTATTTACCGGGGAGTAGTTAGGAATGTTAAGGACTAAATCTCTAAAGGCCATATCTACTTCGTGAAAACTGCTATAACACTTTAACAATAACCCAATATATCAAGGATAATCCATTTGCTGGTACCTGGTTCGTGGGACTCAGATTATGAGCTAAAACGAAGGAAAGAAAGGAATCCTGAAGGTCTTACTATTGAGATGAGACTGCAAGACTGTACAATGACTGTATTTTTTGTGTCCCTGTACCTTCACTGGTGACTGGATGATTCTCCTTTTTTGACATGTTCTTTTCTTTTCTTTCCCTCTTTCTTTCTGTCTTTTCTCCGACCTGCGTACCGAGATTCAATTACTACCATATAATCACTTTTCATCCCCAAGGCTTAAAGTGTCCCTTGGTCTGGAGAGAAAAAACTTTTAATCTCTGACCTTGACACTCACTCACTCACTCACTCACTCACTCACTCACTCACTCACTCACTCACTCACTCACTCACTCACTCACTCTTATATTGTATTCTCAAGCACAGACACTTAGCTACATACAACGCCATACTCACACAGATGTGGCAGTAAAGCATGTTTTAGCTTTTTACTTACTTTATGATGCATTAAAACAGATTTCTCGCTCTATGGATTTGTAATAGTCACCAATAACTTGTAGTCATCATTTACACCAACCTAATACCACCACTCTTAGGTGTAGGGGTGATAGTGACAAAGAAACTCTTAAGAAAGGATGTCCTCGGGCCGAGTGGCGCAGCGGTCTAAGGCTGCGCATCGCAGGGTTTGTTGCATCACTACAGCCTGGGGTTTGATCCTATGTTGAGTCATTACCGGCCGTGACCGGGACTCCCATAGGGCGGCGCACAATTGACCCAGTGTCGTCCGGGTTAGGGGAGGGTTTGAACGGGGGAGCTTTACTTGGCTCATTGCGCTTTAGCGACTCCTTGTGGTGGGCCGGGCGCCCGCAGGCTGATCATCAGTTTAACGGTGTTTCCTCCGACACATTGGCTGTTCTTTTGCTCACTTGGACAAGACGATGTTGATCATTTCAGACCTTTGATGGTAGGGTTTTGTGTTGTGGACCTCAGGAACCTTTCTGTCTATTCTAGATTCTAGAGTTCAGAGGGGTGAGAAGCGCAACAATTAACATTCTTAATAGTCATGGATCTTGCACGTGGAATTTAGGTCATTTATAGACCTCCATATAAACTGTATTGTGGGAACTTTTCTGTAACTTTTTGTTGATGCTGATGTCATGGGACAGCTGTAACCCAACAACTGGAGGAAGGACAAATCTGACTTGTTTAATTTGCTGATTGGCCAGTTTCCAGTAAACTGTAGAATAGTGTGATTTAAGCTGCATTGGATTTTAGCATTGTGGTACAGTCTCCTTCATGACATTCAAATGAAATTAAATGTATTTATAAAGCCCTTCTTATATCAGCTGATATCTCAAAGTGCTGTACAGAAACCCAGCCTAAAACCTCAAACAGCAAGCAATGCAGGTGTAGAAGCACGGTGGCTAGGAAAAACTCCCTAGAAAGGCCAGAACCTAGGAAGAAACCTAGAGAGGAACCAGGCTATGACGGGTGGCCAGTCCTCTTCTGGCTGTGTCGGGTGGAAATTATAACAGAACATGGCCAAGATGTTCAAATGTTCATAGATGACCAGCAGAGTCAAATAATAATAATCACAGTGGTTGTCGAAGGTGCAACAGGTCAGCATCTCAGAAGTAAATGTCAGTTGGCTTTTCAACGCCGATCATTCAGAGTATCTCTACCCCTCCTGCTGTCTCTAGAGAGTTGAAAACAGCAGGTCTGGGACAGGTAGCACGTCCGGGTGAACAAGTCAGGGTGAACATCCGGTGAACATTCTCTGAAAGGATACAATTTACTTATACAGCAAGACAATAGACCATGGATTCAAAAGGCATAGCCATGTTGACATTATATTCTCCTGCGAATATGGGACTATGGTGTCCAAGAATGAATGGATTATGCTCTTAATCTCTTCTGCCAGGCCCTTGCAGCTCCCATCTCCAGGAATAGAGAGGTAGCATCTGCCGAAAAGAGAAGCCAACACACATGACACCTCTCAAATAAACACAGACTTGATATCAATTCAGAATGCTCTTATTTCTAGTTGCTCGTCTCCAAAACAGTGTTAATTTCGATGTCATAATGGAAAAATCTAATTTAAAATCAGGAAAGCACCCTTTTTTGGAATGCCTATGGAAAAAAGTTTTAATATTGCACAAAGGCAAAAGGTGACCATGGCTAACGTGTTCAGAATGCCACCACACTACCGGTCAAGCGGGTCTCCATCGACTCATAAATAAAGATAACACGCCACAGATGAGTCTAGGTCAGTGGATGTTCAGAACCTCGAGCCACGTGGGCTTCTGTTTAAAACAGGGAAAAGATTTGAAATCCTCTTGAAAAAGGAGAATAGACAGATAGTCTGGGAGATATCACACACATCAGAGTGCCTGTGTAGTCACTTGTCTGTGATAGAGCCAAAGGATATCCTGACGATGAAAGAATGACAATATGTTCTTTGGCAAAGCATCTCCCAGTGGTCATTATTCGGAGAGAGATCTATTATGTAGGAAAAGTGATGTATATAGACTGAAACAAGACTATGCCAACTAGGATTTCAACATTTATGCATACTGAAGGTGTAAACTGTACTACTCTGTCGTCTGTGTAAGTGTGGTATTTCGGAACATCCTCAGGAAACATTCGAAATCTTAGAAGTGTACTGTATCGTTCATTTTATGCAGTTTTTCTCTTTTCATGAGCAACTCTTTGATTCCTCCACAGGAAAGCTGACCTTGTTCTCCTCATTTCCTCTCCCTCCATTTCCCCCTATCTTTCACGCAGAGAAACCCAAAGGATCCTGCCTCTATCTTTGCATAGAGCTATTTTCTCATGGATGACCTATAGGAGCAAACCCATCTCCATCAGTTCACTCTCTTCTCTTCCTGTCTCTTCCTTCATCGCTTGAGCACTGAACACTCAAGTCAAGGGCAGACGCCTGGAAAGCCCTCTAATCTGATGGACGCAGACTGTGTGTGTGTGTGTGTGTGTGTGTGTGTGTGTGTGTGTGTGTGTGTGTGTGTGTGTGTGTGTGTGTGTGTGTGTGTGTGTGTGTGTGTGTGTGTGTGTGTGTGTGTGTGTGTGTGTGTGTGTTTGACACAGAGATAGTGAGAGAAAGCTTTTGTGTGTGACCTTGCCATCAGATAGTTAGAATACAGCACCTCTTACTGTCCTAGTAGTGCTTGTGGGGTGAAGAGAGAGCACAGGATGAGATAACCAGGGAGACACATGCAGCGTGGTGGTGGTGTTACCGACATAGAGAGCTCTGACCCCCAAGAGCTCTCGAGTGGCACAGTGGTCTAAGGCACTGCATCTCAGTGCTTGAGGCGTCACTACAGACATCCTGGTTTGATTGAAGACTGTATCACAACCGGCTGTGATTGGGAGTCCCATAGGGCGATGCACAATTGGCAAAGCGTCGTCCAGGTTTGGAGGGTGTAGGCCATCATTGTAAATAAGAATTTGTTCTTAACTGACTAGCCTAGTTTAATAAAGGTTCAATAAAAAATATAAAAATAGGAGACATGGTTGTGACCCTGACATTCACAACTCTCTTACAAACCTTAACCCTTACCTTAACCATTCGGAATTCATGTCTAAACTTAAAGCTGCAATATGTAACTGTTTGCGTGACCTGACCAAACGCACATAGAAACATGATTTATAGATCTGTCATTCTCATAGAAAGCAAGTCTAAGAAGCGGTAGGTCGGTTCTATGTGCGCAATTTCTATGCTCCCCTCTTAAGTTCCATTTTTGCATCTTTTACTTTCGGTTTATTACATCAACTTCAAACAGCCTAAAATACAATATTTTTGCTTATGGAAAATATATTTCACAGCGGTTTTCATTGTACACTACACTTGCTTGTTTGGTCAAATAAACTGAAATTAGGTTGTACTCTTTGAATTTCAGCAACAAGGAAATGGCAGAGCAATTTCTGTATAGTGCACCTTTAAGAACCCTATCACTAACCTTAACCCTAACCTAAACCATTCAGAGTTAATGCCTGCCTTATGTTTTGTTTTCACTTTTGGGCAGTTTGACTGACAGCTAAGACACAAAATGTGCCGTATTTAATATGGCAACACATGTAGTAATCTACAGACGGCACCACAGATGGCACCACACAGTGTAATTAAAACGGCAAGCCATGTTGTAATTCTGTAGCTGCAATTACGATGAGGGGGGGTTATTTGGAGATTGAATTGAAACATCATTAGTAAGGGCCCAACAAGTTGTAACACTGTAAAAGCTGTATTTCGCACAGTAATTGAAAACGATTGTCTAGATAAGCCTCTCTACAAATGCTATCTAAAATATAAATAATATACAGTTGAAGTCGGAGGTTTACGTACACTTAGGTTGGAGTCATTAAAACTCATTTTTCAACCACTCCACAAATGTCTTGTTAACAAACTATAGTTTTGGCAAGTCGGTTAGGACATCTACTTTGTGCATGACACAAGTACTTTTTCCATGACACAAGTACTTTTTCCAACAATTGTTTACAGACAGATTATTTCACTTTTAATTTACTGTATCACAATTCCAGTGGGTCAGAAGTTTACATACACTAAGATGACTGTGCCTTTAAATAGCTTGGAAAATTCCAGAAAATTATGTCATGGCTTTAGAAGCTTCTGATAAGCTAACTGACATAATTTGAGTCAATTGGAGGTGTACCTGTGGATATATTTCAAGGCATACCTTCAAACTCAGTGCCTCTTTGCTTGACATCATGGCAAAATCAAAAGAAATCAGCCAACACCTCAGAAAACAATTTGTAGACCTCCACAAGTCTGGGTCATCCTTGGAAGCAACTTCCAAATGCCAAAAGGTACCACATTTATCTGTACAAACAATAGTATGCAAGTATAAACACCATGGGACCACGTAGTTGTCATACCGCTCAGGAAGGAGACTCATTCTGTCTCCTAGAGATGAACGTACTTTGGTGCGAAAAGTGCAAATCAATCCCAGAACAACAGCAAAGGACCTTGTGAAGATGCTGGAGAAATGTCCTCTGGTCTGATGAAACAAAAGTAGAATTGTTTGGCCATAATGACCATCATTTTGTTTGGAGGAAAAAGGGGGAGGCTTGCAAGTCGAAGAACACCATACCAACCGTGAAGCACGGGGGTGGCAGCATCATGTTGTGGGGGTACTTTGCTGCAGGAGGGACTGGTGCACTTCACAAAAAAAGATGGCATCCTGAGGAAGGAAAATGATGTGGATATATTGAAGTAACAGCTCAAGACATCAGTCAGGAAGTTCAATCGTGGACAATGACCCCAAGCAAAATGGCTTAAGGACAACAAAGTCAAGGTATTGGAGTGGCAATCACAAAGCCCTGACCTCAAACCTATAGAACATTTGTGGGCAGAACTGAAAAGCACGTGCGAGCACGGAGAGCAAGGAGGCCTACAAACCTGACTGTTACACTAGCTCTGTCAGCAGGAATGG
The DNA here is from genome assembly GCF_023373465.1 of Oncorhynchus keta. Taxonomy (NCBI): domain Eukaryota; kingdom Metazoa; phylum Chordata; class Actinopteri; order Salmoniformes; family Salmonidae; genus Oncorhynchus; species Oncorhynchus keta. The sequence goes on from NC_068456.1 coordinate 21,727,765, forward strand.
GCCAAAATTCACCCAACTTATCGTGGGTAGCTTGTGGAAGGCTACCTGAAACATTTGACCCAAGTTAACCAATTTAAAGGCAATGTTACCAAATACTAATTGAGTGTATGTAAACTTCTGACCCACTGGGAATGTGATGAAAGAAATTAAAGCTGAAATAAATAATACTCTTTACTATTACTCTGACATTTCACATTCTTAAAATAAAGTGGTGATCCTAACTGACCTAAAACAGGGAATTTTCACTTGGACTAAATGTCAGGAATTGTGAAAAACTGCATTTAAATGTATTTGGCTAAGGTGTATGTAAAATTCCGACTTCAACTGTATATGCTCCATATAAATACTAGCATTAACCTGTTGAGTGTAGGTGGCAGTATTTTGATGTTTGGATGAAAAATGTACCCAAATGAAACTGCCTATTTCTCAGGCCCAGAATCTAGAATATGCATATAGTTGTCAGATTAGGATAGAAAACACTCAAAAATTTCCAAAACTGTCAGAATATTGTCTGTGAGTATAACATAACTGATATTGCAGGTGAAAACCTGAGGAAAATCCAACCAAGTGCTGTTTTTCCTGAAAGCTCTCTGTTCCATTTCCTGCCTTCACTCCATTTAAAGGGATATCAACCAGATTCCTTTTCCTGTGGCTTCCCCGTGGTGTGAATAGTCTTTAGACATAGTTTCAGGCTGTTATTTTGAAAAATGAGCGAGAAAGATCACATCGCGTCATTGTATGGATGGGTGCCAGCAACGTTTTGCATGCGCAACAGCTTGGAGCAGACATTTTCTCTCTCTCTCCTATTGAAGAAGCTACAGTCCCGGTTGATATTTTATTGATTATATATTGTAAAAGGAACCTGAGGATTGATTATAAAAAACTTTGACATGTTTCTATGAACTTTACGGATACTTTACGGAATTTTCGTCTGCCTGGTCGTGACCGCTCGAGCCTGTGGATTTCTGAACATAACGCGCCACCCAAATGGAGGTATTTTGGATATAAAACCAATCTTTATGGAACAAAAGGAACATTTATTGTGTAACTGGGAATCTCGTGAGTGCAAACATCCGAGGATCATCAAAGGTAAGCGATTCATTTGATTGCTTTTCTGACTTTCGTGCCCAATCTACTTGGCTGTTTGTAATGTTTTGTTTACTGAGAGAGATGCCCTTACATAAACGCTTGGTATGCTTTTGCCGAAAAGCTTTATTGAAATCTGACACACCAGGTGGATTAACAATTAGCTAAACTGTGTTTTGCTATATTGCACTTGTGATTTCATGAAAATTAAATATTTGTAGTAATTTAATTTGAATTCGGCGATCTGCAATTCAGCGGATGTTGACGAAAATGGTCCCGCTAACAGCATGGGTGCATCAAGAAGTTTTTAAGTATATACTGTACAGTATAAGCTCCTTTCTATAAATATCTCAAATAACACTTAGGTTATTAGTCTTTGACATACCGTTGAAATTCACATTATTGTGAAGTGATTATTAATACATTCATTAACTGCTATAGTAGTTGATACTGTCATTAGTTTTGACTATAAGTGGAGTCCTGAAGATAGAGAAGTTAAAAGAGTCGAATTAAACAATATAACAGGGAGGTGTTCTATAGTTACTGTGTTCTATAGTTTCTGAGTTCTATAGTTACTGTGTCCAACAGTTACAGTGGTCAATAGTTACTGTGTTCTATAGTTACTGAGTTCTATAGTAACTGAGTTCAATAGTAACCGAGTTCTATAGTTACTGAGTTCTATAGTTACTGTGTTCAATAGTTACTGTGTTCAATAGATACTGTGTTCAATAGTTACTGTGTTCTATAGTTACTGTATTCTATAGTTACTGTGTTCTATAGTTACTGTGTCCAACAGTTACTGTGTTCCAAAGTTACTGTGTTCTATAGTTACTGAGTTCTATAGTTACTGTGTCCAACAGTTACTGTGTTCCATAGTTACTGTGTTCTATAGTTACGGAGTTCTATTGTTACTGTGTTCTACAGTTACTGTGCACAGCAATTAGGTGTTTGTCTGTTTGATTTAACTAAGACCAGTATGTCCATAGAAACCCATGGAGGGCATGAAGTATGGTTCCTGAATCTGTGATTGGACAGTGATTTTAAGAATCTCTATATGTTTTTACATTTTTCCTTAAAAATATGTGTCTGGGTCCTCATGATAGCTCATAAGAGCCTGCAGGTCTAGACATACATAATCAGATGCCCTCCAATAGCTACAGTCCTTCAGTATCTTGGACTGCTTTACACATGTAGCCCAATTATGTTTTTTCCCCCACCACTAATTGGAATTTTGACCAATAACATCAGATCTATGCACATCTTTTATTTTTGTTGATCTGATTGGTCAAAAGACCAATTAGTGGAAAAAATATCAGAATTGGGCTGCCTGTGTAAACGCAGCCTAGCTGATTTACAGTGCTTCATCAACCGTTCCACCTGCACAACATATCGATTGGCTCCTTATACCTCCATAAGCCACGCTGCCATTCACTAATAGGCTGTTATAAAGTAACTTTGTGACCCTAATAAAACCTTCAGGTCTGGCACTCTGTCTGCCCGTCCTGCTTAATCCTGGCCCATTGGCACCTCCACACATACGCAAACAAGCCTCTTTGTCTTTATTGACAGTCGTAAATCTGACGCGGTTCGTCTTTTTACTTTAATGATGTTCTGAATCCCACAGTCCCATAAAATTGCTGACTTGCTGTGACCACTGGGACCAAATGGTGTAGTGGCTCACTCAGAGGGGCAATATGGAAACATATCTCATTCTATTCTGAATGAAAGAGCTCTTAAGGGCTTATATTGGTGATTCATAAAAGAAAACAGTTTCAGCAGGTTTTAAACTTGACCCTGAAGAAGTGTGCTTGACACTGGGGGTAGTGAATGGTGCCTTCCATGTGACCTGGGTCAAGTCCAAACCACAGCTGCATCACAGCACTCAGTAACACAGGCTTTACCAGGCCACATAATTACCCTGCCTCTGTCATCTCATAGCACCATTACTACACCACACCAGCAATTACTGTCACACACATTCCCCAGGCCCTAACAGCCCACTAACAACCAATGTTCTCCAGGTAACAGGGGGACCTGTCACATATGTGTGTGTGTGTGTGTGTGTGTTAGTGTATGTTTGTTTGTTACAGTATGCAGAGCATATGTTTGTACAGTATGCAGAGCATGGTGTGTGTCTGTATTGCCATTATAGAGTAGGGATGTGTGTGTGTGTGTGTATTTGTATTGCTCTGGGAAGCCTAGCAACAGTCAAGGAGACATCTTAATAATGTTCAAAACCTTAACCACAGTACTGATGGGGTTCCACTTGGAAACACAGCCTTGTCAGGCTCGCTAATAATTATTCTTGTTGTACATTATTTTCTCCAGGCTATTTTTGGCAGACTGAAGAGCGAGGGGAAAAATGCAATTAACACATTTTTGGGCTTTTCATTTCATCTTCGCACAGCCAAAGAGGAAACGATTTCAGCCAAGGGATATTGTTTCGCTTCTCATTCTCAAGAGCCCCTTTGATTCCACAGCCACCCTTCTGTCACTCCCCTTGGTTTAAAAAGGGGAAATGATTTCCTTGGGCCGTTCTATTCTCATTATCCTCTGTGAATTAGTGCAGAAAAAAACTAAATAAGATAAACAAAAGCAAACATCTTAAATATAGGATTCTATGAGGTGATGTCACAGTTTGTGACATCAGGTCACCCACACTGGGATTGAGGAAATCTGGATTGAGAAGATTTGGGATTAGCAGATACACCCTCACATACCTACACACACACACACACACACACACACACACACACACACACACACACACACACACACACACACACACACACACACACACACACACACACACACACACACACACACACACACACACACACACACACACACACACACACACACACCTCTACACACATACATACACACACACCTACACACACCTCTACACACATACCTACACACACACACCTCTACACACACACACACACACACACACACACACACACACACACACACACACACACACACACACACACACACACACACACACACACACACACACACACACACACACACACACACACACACCTCTACACACATACCTACACACACACCTACACACCTACACACCCACACTTACACACCTACACACACACACCTCTACACACACACACTTACACACCTACACACACACACCTACACATACACACACACACACACTGAAATTGACTTTAACGCAACTGGTCAGTGAATGTAGCAGACCAAAAAGTCAAACTGAATGAAATGAGTAAAGTGAAACTCTCATTCAGGTTGTTTAGATTTTCCCGTTATGTCCATGAGGAACCTGTATATCATTACATATCTGTCATATGCCCTATGCCTTGCACTTGATGTCTGGCATGTGGCTGCACAATTAACATTAGCACCACTCCTAGGTCAGCTGTTGAATGATCCCTCTAACTCTCTCTAACGGGTTGACTAGAGTGAGGCATAGAGAGCACAGGAAATTGTTAGCAGATTGGAGAGGGATAGAGAGCAGAGGCAATTGTTAGCGGATTGATACCATCTCAACCATTTTGGCATCATCGTCATCACTCAATGACAATAACAGACCCTGTTTGAGTCCAAGCACAGAAACAACCTGGGGCTACGTCAAAAAGATCCTCCTCTTGTAATACCCCAACATCCCAAACCAAATGAAAAATGATGGCTATGTTTCTGGAGAAGATGATTATCCCTTCATAGCGTAAGCAATGCCAGGAGTTATTTTGCTCCTGTTTGATCATTGTCCCAGCTCCAGTTGACGTGGTTATGCTTTCATTAATCACACATTAACATCTCCATAATTGCAGTAATCAGTGATAGGATGTAGAAAGTCATCAATAATTGAATAAGCAGCAGGTTTCATTGATAATGTTTACATTTCCCTTGATTTGATATTGTCTACATTCCCCTTGATTTGATAATGTTTACATTTCCCTTGATTTGATGTTTACATTTCCCTTGATTTGATCATGTCTACATTTCCCTTGATTTGATCATGTCTACATTTCCCTTGATTTGATGTTTACATTTCCCTTGATTTGATCATGTTTACATTTCCCTTGATTTGATCATGTTTACATTTCCCTTGATTTGATAATGTTTACATTTCCCTTGATTTGATCATGTCTACATTTCCCTTGATTTGATCTTGTCTACATTCCCCTTGATTTGATAATGTGTACATTTCCCTTGATTTGATGTTTACATTTCCCTTGATTTGATAATGTTTACATTTCCCTTGATTTGATAATGTTTACATTTCCCTTGATTTGATCATGTCTACATTTCCCTTGATTTGATCATGTTTACATTTCCCTTGATTTAAAATCACACAAGGTGATCATAAAGGTTCACAAGATTACCACATACAATTAGCATCTTCCACATAAGCACTTCAAGATTAACGTTTGAAAATGACAACAACATGTTTCCTTCTCTGATCCCTTTTGATTTGGGGGGTTCCTTTAAACCACTTTGCCATTATCTCTGAACCTTCAGTTCTCTAAAGTATTTTACTATTTAACTGTACTGTAGGTAAGACCAACCTACCTGTCAGTCAGACCAACAGTGAGTCAGATGAATGGAGAAGGAGTCCTTACTCTGCGTGGTGCTAACAAACCACAATAGATAGATGCTGTGCAGCAACGATAATGATGGACATGTAGCCTAATCTACACAGGGAAAACAAATGTGGAGCTTTAATTTGAGATGAGTATTGAAAATCAATAACTACTCTAAAATGGCCATCAAGAGGAATCTAAGACATGGGGCTCAGATTGCTAGTGTTCCTGTATTCATAAAGCATGGTGCTATCTCTTGGGGAAAGCAAGCAATCACAACGAAGTGACACAATAGAACATGTCCTGAACTAAAGCAAGGGAAGATATCAAACTGTCCAGTTTGAGGGGCATCACATTATAGTGGATGAAAACTGAGAAACGGTCAATCATTGAAGCCCAAACAGTAGGGTAAGGATTTTGAGAGGAGAGAAAATATAAATCCAAGAGCAAAACATATACCTAAATATACATTTTAAATCTCTGGGACACATTTAAACTTTTACCCAGAATTAATAGCCTGTCATATCCTTGACCTTGACTGGTGTTTCAACCCAGGTTAAAACCTGCTTAGAGTTGATCTACGAGAGTCTGGTCTAGAGTTCTAGCAGTCTGTAACAGGAGTCGTTACATAAAGCTAGAGAAGCACTGCTGCCCCCTCCAGCTTGTCTTCCAAACAACTTATATAATGCTATCTGTAGCCGCCCACAATCACAACTCATACATGAAAGGCACAAGACACTTTCAAATGACCTCCACAATGTGCATACTAATAATACAGCTCGCAGCCATCCAGGATGTACCTGCCAGGCAGTGTCTGAGAAAGGCCCTGAGACATGGACTGTTCTCCATGCTCCCGTCCAGAAGGCGGTACCGGTGCATCAAGGCTCAGACAAACAGACTGCTAATCAGTTTATTATCTATCCTGTTGCCTAGTCACTTTATCACCTATATGTACATATCTACCTCAATTACCTTGTACCCCTGTACATAGAATCTGTACAGGTTATTGTTACTCATTATGTACCTATTCTTCGCGTTATAATGTTTTTCACAAAATGTTCTCTCTGCGTTGTTGGGAATGGCCCGTAAGCATTTCACTGTTAATCTACACATGATGTTTACGAGGCATGTGACAAATACCATTTGATTTGATTTGTTAAATGGCTAGCAACTACTACTCCCTCTCCCACAGACTATCCACACTGACTCTATGCCCATACACAGGTCTCTACCCACTCAGACATAACCTACAGGGTAGCCTAGTGGTTAGAGTGTTGGATGAGTAACCGGAAGGTTGCAAGTTTGAATCCCTGAGCTGACAAGGTACGAATCTGTCGTTCTGCCCCTGAACAGGCAGTTAACCCACTGTTCCTAGGCCGTCATTGAAAATCAGAATTTGTTCTTAACTGACTTGCCTAGTAAAATAGAGGTAAAATAAAATAAAAAACACTGCTGCTAACAATGATTATTGATTAGATGTATTACTCCATTACACTGCTGCAGCACAAGCACTTCGCTACAGCCGCAATAACATCTGCTAAATATGTGAATGTGAACAATAACATTTGATTTGATTGGCAGTCCATTGATTATTGATTGGCATTACCATTAGACTCTTTAGGAAACAGAACAGCAGGAAGGCTGCCGGCCGGGACAAGATCTCTCCAGCCACACTGAAGCACTGCGCTGACCAGCTCTCCCCTGTTTTCACGGACAACCAGTCACTAGAGCAGTGTACTGTTCCTGCCTGTTTCAAATCTTCCATCATTGTTCCAGTCACGAAAAAACTAAAGGTGTCGTGCCTGAGTGACCACAGACATGCAGTGCTCACATTGGTCATCATGAAAACCTTTGAGCGCCTGGTACTGTCCCTTCGCCAAATCATCACTGACACCTTACAGTAGCCACTGCAGTTTCACTACAGAGCTGACAGGTCTGTGGAAGGCGCTGTCAACATGGGCCTACACTACATCCTCAAACACCTTGATAACCCAAAGACATACGCAAAGATATTGTTTGTGGGCTTTATCTCTGCGTTCAGAACCATCATTCCAGAACTACTACAGGACAAACTCTCCCAGCTGAACATGTCCAGCTCCATCTGTCAGTGGATTTCTGACTTCCTGACCTACAGGACTCAACACGTGAAGCTGGGAAGAAACCTTCTTTTCACTCAGCACCAGAGCGCCGCAGGATGTGTGCTCTCACCTCTACTCTACTCACTCTACACCAATGACTGTATCGCCGACAATGCATCTGTCAAGCTACTTTGTTTACAGATGACACCACCCTGGTCAGTCTCATCACTGACGGCGATGAGTCCATGTACCGTGGAGAGGTCAACCGGCTATTGGCCTGGTGCAGTCGCAATAACCTGGAACTCAACACAGATAAAACCGTGGAAATGGTGGTTGACTTCAGAAAACTCCCCCCCCACCATCTCTCCACCTTGGGATTTATGGCTCAGCTGTTAGCATGGCTGAATCAATCAAATTCCTTGGGGACTATTGGCTCCCATAACCTCAAGTGGGAGGACAACATCACAGCAGTCACCAGGAAGGCACACCAGTGGATGTACTACTTACGGTTTTATGCATCAATCGTTGAGTCCAACCTCACCTCCTCCATCACCGTCTGGTTTGTGTCTGTGTCTGCCTGCTGCAAGGGCAAACTGCAACACATTGTCCGGTCTGCAGAGAGGGTCATCGGCTGCCACTTGCCCTCCATTGAGGTTCATGGTTGACTCCAAAGCAAGGAAGCGTGCAGGAAAGATCATCTCCGTTCACTCCCACCTCGGTCACCCCCTCCGCCAGGCGGTTCATGTCACCCATGACCAAAACCTCCCACCACCTGAATAGTTTCTTCCCCCGGGCTGTGGGCCTCACCAACTGGCCCATAGAGACTAAAGGACTATGCTGTGGGCCTCACCAACTGGCCCATATAGACGAAAGGACTATGCTGTGGGCCTCACCCACTGGCTATCTGGCCCATAGAGACTAAAGGACTATGCTGTGGGCCTCACCCACTGGCCATCTGGCCCATAGAGACTAAAGGACTATGCTGTGGGCCTCACCAACTGGCCATCTGGCCCATAGAGACTAAAGGACTATGCTGTGGGCCTCACCCACTGGCCATCTGGCCCATAGAGCCTAAAGGACTATGCTGTGGGCCTCACCCACTGGCCATCTGGCCCATAGAGCCTAAAGGACTATGCTGTGGGCCATCTGGCCCCCACTGGGGCCATCTGGCCCATAGAGCCTAAAGGACTATGCTGTGGGCCTCACCCACTGGCCATCTGGCCCATAGAGACTAAAGGACTATGCTGTGGGCCTCACCAACTGGCCATCTGGCCCATAGAGACTAAAGGACTATGCTGTGGGCCTCACCCACTGGCCATCTCTGGCCCATAGAGCCCTAAAGGACTATGCTGTGGGTCTCACCCACTGGCCATCTGGCCCATAGAGCCTAAAGGACTATGCTGTGGGCCTCACCCACTGGCCATCTGGCCCATAGAGTCTAAAGGACTATGCTGTGGGCCTCACCCACTGGCCATCTGGCCCATAGAGTCTAAAGGACTATGCTGTGGGCCTCACCCACTGGCCATCTGGCCCATAGAGACTAAAGACTATGCTGTGGGCCTCACCCACTGGACATCTGGCCCATAGAGCCTAAAGGACTATGCTGTGGGCCTCACCAACTGGCCATCTGGCCCATAGAGACTAAAGGACTATGCTGTGGGCCTCACCCACTGTCCATCTGGCCCATAGAGCCTAAAGGACTATGCTGTGGGCCTCACCAACTGGCCATCTGGCCCATAGAGCCTAAAGGACTATGTTGTGGGCCTCACCCACTGGCCATCTGGCCCATAGAGCCTAAATGACTATGCTGTGGGCCTCACCCACTGGCCATCTGGCCCATAGAGCCTAAAGGACTATGCTGTGGGCCTCACCAACTGGCCATCTGGCCCATAGAGACTAAAGGACTATGCTGTGGGCCTCACCCACTGGCCATCTGGCCCATAGAGCCTAAAGGACTATGCTGTGGGCCTCACCAACTGGCCATCTGGCCCATAGAGACTAAAGGACTATGCTGTGGGCCTCACCCACTGGCCATCTGGCCCATAGAGACTAAAGGACTATGCTGTGGGCCTCACCCACTGGCCATCTGGCCCATAGAGCCTAAAGGACTATGCTGTGGGCCTCACCAACTGGCCATCTGGCCCATAGAGACTAAAGGACTATGCTGTGGGCCTCACCAACTGGCCATCTGGCCCATAGAGCCTAAAGGACTATGCTGTGGGCCTCACCCACTGGCCATCTGGCCCATAGAGCCTAAAGGACTATGCTGTGGGCCTCACCCACTGGCCATCTGGCCCATAGAGCCTAAAGGACTATGCTGTGGGCCTCACCCACTGGCCATCTGGCCCATAGAGCCTAAAGGACTATGCTGTGGGCCTCACCCACTGGCCATCTGGCCCATAGAGCCTAAAGGACTATGCTGTGGGCCTCACCAACTGGCCATCTGGCCCATAGAGACTAAAGGACTATGCTGTGGGCCTCACCCACTGGCCATCTGGCCCATAGAGCCTAAAGGACTATGCTGTGGGCCTCACCCACTGGCCATATGGCCCATAGAGCCTAAAGGACTATGCACTCTATCCTGTACACCGCATCAAGGCATCTCTTCACTGTACACTAAATAACTGACCTGTATATACTGTACAGCCACTCCAGTACCCCTGCATATTGAATAAGGTACTGACACTAACCTGTATATACTCTACAGCCACTCCAGTACCCCTGCATATTGAATAAGGTACTGACATTGACCTGTATATACTCTACAGCCACTCCAGTACCCCTGCACATTGAATAAGGTACTGACACTAACCTGTATATACAACCACTCCAGTACCCCTGCACATTGAATAAGGTACTGACACTAACCTGTATATACAGCCACTCCAGTACCCCTGCACATTGAATAAGGTACTGACACTAACCTGTATATACAACCACTCCAGTACCCCTGCACATTGAATAAGGTACTGACACTAACCTGTATATACAACCACTCCAGTACCCCTGCACATTGAATAAGGTACTGACACTAACCTGTATATACAACCACTCCAGTACCCCTGCACATTGAATAAGGTACTGACACTAACCTGTATATACTCTACAGCCACTCCAGTACCCCTGCACATTGAATAAGGTACTGACACTAACCTGTATATACAACCACTCCAGTACCCCTGCACATTGAATAAGGTACTGACACTAACCTGTATATACAACCACTCCAGTACCCCTGCACATTGAATAAGGTACTGACACTAACCTGTATATACAGCCACTCCAGTACCCCTGCACATTGAATAAGGTACTGACACTAACCTGTATATACTGTACAGCCACTCCAGTACCCCTGCACATTGAATAAGGTACTGACACTAACCTGTATATACAGCCACTCCAGTACCCCTGCACATTGAATAAGGTACTGACACTAACCTGTATATACAACCACTCCAGTACCCCTGCACATTGAATAAGGTACTGACACTGACCTGTATATACTGTACAGCCACTCCAGTACCCCTGCACATTGAATAAGGTACTGACACTAACCTGTATATACTCTACAGCCACTCCAGTACCCCTGCACATTGAATAAGGTACTGACACTAACCTGTATATACAGCCACTCCAGTACCCCTGCACATTGAATAAGGTACTGACACTAACCTGTTTTTACAACCCCTCCAGTACCCCTGCACATTGAATAAGGTACTGACACTGACCTGTATATACTCTACAGCCACTCCAGTACCCCTGCACATTGAATAAGGTACTGAAACTGACCTGTTTTTACAACCCCTCCAGTACCCCTGCACATTGAATAAGGTACTAACCTGTATATACAACCACTCCAGTACCCCTGCACAATGAATAAGGTACTGACACTGACCTGTATATACTTGCTTTCTCGCGTTTCTTTAACTCACATCATAGATATTCTGTGGTTTTTATTAAGACAACCTTTCAAAAGTTTGGGTTCATTTACACATGTCCATGTTTACGAAAGAAAAGCAAATTTTTTGCGCATTAAAATAACATCAAATTGATCAGAAATATAGTGTAGACATTGTTAATGTTTTAAATGACTATTGTAGCTGGAAACAGCTGATTTTTAATGGAATATCTACATATGCGTATAGAGGCCCATTATCAGCAACCATCACTCTTGTGTTCCAATGGCAGGTTGTGTTAGATAATCCAAGTTTATAATTTTAAAAGGCTTATTGATCATTAGAAAACTTTTTTGCAATGATGTACTCATTAGAGAGTGTACTCTCAACAGAATACATAGTATCAGCATTTGTGGGTTCGATTACAGGCTCAAAATGGCCAGAAACACAGAACTTTCTTCTGAAACTCATCAGTCTATTCTTGTTCTGAGAAATGAAGGCTATTCTATGCAAGAAATTGCCAAGAAACTGAAGATCTCATACAACGATGCGTACTACTCCCTTCACAGAACAGCACAAAATGGCTCTAACCAGAATAGAAAGAGGAGTGGGAGGCCCTGATGCACAACTGAGCAAGAGGACAAGTACATTTGTGTCTAGTTTGAGAAACAGACATCTCACGATCCCTCAACTGGCAGCTTCATTAAATAGTACCCGCAAAACACCAGTCTCAACGTCAACAGTGAAGAGGCGACTCCGGGATGCTGGCCAGTTTGCGCTGTTCTGTGAAGGGAGTAGAATATGTAGATATTCCATAAAAAATCTGCCGTTTCCAGCTACAATAGCCATTTACAACATTAACAATGTCTATACTGTATTTCTGATCAATTTGATGAGATTTTCATGGACAAACATTGTGCTTTTCTTTCAAAAACAAGGACATTTCTAAGACTCCGAACTTTTGAAGAGTAGTGTATATTTTGTATTCTATTTTCTTTTATTATCTATATTATTATTATTACTCAAGGTAAGAATTTCACTGTACTGTTTTACACATGTATGCCGTGCACATGGCAAATAAACTTTGAAATTGAATACAAAAAAATGGTTTGTCTAATATTCTAAACTAATGGACTCAAGTTCTTGTTGTCTTCTCTATGGTGCTCTCTCAACCATAAATGTCTTTGTTGTGTTTCTGTATGTACATGACCTCAGAATAATGTTCATTATGTAAGTGCAGTTCAAAAACAATTTCATAACCACCACAAGTGCCCGTGGAGGCATCTGCCATAGCGCTGAATGGAAATCACTGTACAGTGTGGAAATGGTGCCAATCCTGCTGCCCCCCCAATGCAAGCAACCTTTTAGCGACATCAACCAAGCACTATGTACTCTGTGTATGCACTCACTTTAACATCATGCGTCAAGTGATGATGGCAAAACAAAAGCCCACCTCTAACATAGTAGGAGCTCATTGTTCCTTCTTGGACACAGGACTTTGATTAGATCATAACATGAAGACAGTGACAGATGTGAACACAGAAGCAGGAACATGATGAATAAGAAGACAGGTAGACAGAAGCAGACAGGCCTCCACGCCATGAAAAATCAATCCCCCTCTTCTCTTCGCGCCGAAATCTCGAAAAAAGACCTGATAGATAGCTACACTGCTTGATAGATACGTCTAACCTTTTGGCGATGCACCGTCTCAATGTAATGGGCCTCAAATTAAAACCTACATCTGAAGATAGCTCTAAGGGAGCAGTTACTATGCTTGTTAAATATTTCAGCATCTGCTGTCTTCGTTTCCTATCACTGTTAAACAAAGTCTCCTGGCCTGTAATCTTTCATGAAAGTTCTCTCCCTGCTTTCCCAATATCTCCTTCTTCCCAATATCTCTAATTCTCCTTGTCTGCTGTAGGCTACAATGCACCTCTGTTTCTTCTAGGATAACGCTTCTCGAGGTCTAATGTTTTTTTTTATATATATTTTTTTAGGTTTGTGGATGTTTGCCCCAATTTTTTTTATTACTACTTCTCCCCCTAACTGTGTTTATTTTTAGTAAAAGCACTCTATCTTGCAAAGGGGCTATACTAACTCAATAAGAGTTTGGGCAAAAGGAGGGAACATTTGCATACATTTGCATGTCATTAGCACATCAAACCTTCTGACTTGAAAGGGACGCCTTGATTATAAACACCACAAAATTATGTCTCCATCCTCTCTCTCTCTCTCTCTCTCTCTCTCTCTATGTATGTGGTTTTCTGCATGTCTGAGTGAGACTATATGAATAAAGTCTGCTGCTTAATGTTATTCCTTAACATCTAATACATCTTTCTCCATTGCTATGACGAACTCTCTTCAGCCCTCCTGATGACAGCAGTGGGGTTGACAGCCTAGAAGGTAATTGAGAGATAACTACTAGTTGTCAGAGGAAGGTTCAACTAGACAATCATCAGCACAGTTCTCATGTTGAAGAATATCTCTAAAGCGATAAGGATGGATACAGATACAATGCCTGTTCAAGCATGAGACTAAGCTACATCCAAGTGAAGGATGAATGTAATGCAACACGTGCAGTGGGTGTGAGTAGGTGTGAGCATGCAAACACATTTCTCTCTGTCACGCCCTGACCTTAGTATTCTTTGTTTTTTCTTTATTATTTTGGTTAGGTCAGGGTGTGACATGGGTGATATGTGTGTTTTTGTCTTATTCTAGGGTGTTTGGACTGTCTAGGGTTTTTTGTAGATTTATGGGGTTGTTTTCATCTAGGTGTTTATGTTGGTCTATGGTTGCCTAGATTGGTTCTCAATTAGAGTCAGGTGTTTATCGTTGTCTCTGATTGGGAACCATATTTAGGCAGCCATCTTCTTTGGGTATTTCGTGGGTTATTGTCTATGTTATGTTGCACATTAGCCCATTATATAGCGGTCACGGTCGTTTTGTTGTTTTTGTTTTATTGTTCTTCATGTTCATTAAGTAAAGAAGAATGTATTCTAACCACGCTACGCTTTGGTCTACTCCATACGATGATCGTGACACTCTCTCCTTGTGTTTGTAGCCTACTTAACAAGTAATAACTAGCTTTCCAATGAGTGCAGATAAGGAAGGTCGTTCAAAGGCGCAGAATAATTCCTTTAGTGAGCCTCATGGCCAAAGAACCTAATATTCTGAATCACCTCAGTTGTGGGTGTTAATTGGAAATGCCCTGCTATTTATCAAACCCAGCATGTTAACACACTTCCACAATTATCTTGTTGAATCATATTAATTAGAAAGAACAATGACGTCAACACTAATCAATTGAAACTTCAAGAGGTGGGGAAATTGCATTCTGACTGAACTCTCGCCTTGAGCAGGAAACAGGCCTGAAATAACACAGTGATCTTAATCTCAGGCTAATCAGGTAGAATGATTAGCCAAAGTGGATTTGTTGAGGAGGGTCATGATAATTTCACGCCCACACATTCCCCACCGGTTATTAGAAAAAGGCTCTCTGTCTGTAGTTTGCCTTTACTGCTTGTAGTCCATATTAAATACAGTATATACTGTACACAAATGCATATACAGTGGCAAGCACATATACTGTATTTATGTAGAGTGGGAGCTTAGTCACTGTTCAGGTAAGAGGGCAACATCATCTTGGTCGTTGCTCTGAACAGAGGGGTTTCAATTACTGCCATGAAGACCTTTTTCTATAGTGAAACAAGTCTGTGCAGAGAATGAGCCTCAGCGGAAGTGTTTAAGGGATAGTTTGCGGTTTTGGCAATGAGGCCCTTTATCTACTTCCCCAGAGTTTCATTTTTTTTATTACCAATGCTTATTTGAATTTAAAGGGATATTTATGGATTTTGGCAATGTCAGAGAAATGTTTATGTCTCTGCTTTCATGTATGACGGATGTTAGTGGTAGTTTCGTGGCCAATGCTAACTAGTGTTAGCGCAAAGACTATAGACTTCCAGTCATTACGCTAACACTAGTTAGCAATTGCACTAACACTAGTTACAGTAGCAACTTCCTTCAAACTTCACACAGATAAATAAAAGTATCCACAAGTTCATCTAACTCTGACTCATTGCCAAAATCCCAAACTATCACTTTAAACTCAAATAAGCACTGATAATAAAAAATAAATTAAAAAGAGGTATGACTCCTTACACTTGAGTGTGTTGATCTAACCTTGTACAAAGGGCTGATTACAATAGGCAAGTGAACATCAGGTATTTAATTACCAGTAATTGCATTTGCTTTAATCAGAGTGTCTCTGATATACAAGACTATGAGCATGTGCTCTGCAAACATTACCATACTTAAATCAAAATGCAGATAAAGCTGATTCTACCCTCCCTCTCCTCTGTCTATTCCAATCCCGGTCGTCTCTCCCTCTTCCGTTTTGCTGGCATACTGAGTGTACTTAATCAAGTCTGTGAGGGTTAATTTACAGACACTCTCTGTCTAGCTACAATATTTGGACTCTTATCCTAATTTTCTCCAACCTTGAAAACATGCATCTGCATCAGAAGCACTCATTACTCAGAGAGGGCTCAGGCGAGCCCCCACTGATACACAATCAATTTCACGCTCCGATGGCATTAAGAACAGACAAGAAAAAGAGGGGAGATATTTTTTTTTTTTTTACTGAAGCAGATGGGTTTTTCATGCAGCCGGGATACAGACAGGGAGCAGAATGGATCTGCTGTTTGTTTACCACTCATGGCGCTCACACACACACACACACACACACACACACACACACACACACACACACACACACACACACACACACACACACACACACACACACACACACACACACACACACACACACACACACACACACACACACAACCTCAAGGCTGACTATATGGAATAACAGGGAGTCAAAAAACAGTACACCACATAATACAATTGTCCCCCTCCATATACCGGACACACTCTTGTGCTCAGGTGCATTGTGGGTACTCAGGAGCTCCCTGTGGAAATTATCAGGTGAGGGAAAGAGAGGTTATATATTTAAAACGAGCAGCTTCACTTAATGTCCTCTAGGCTGGCGTTAATCAAATCACTGTCTGACGTCCCTGAACACACATGGAAATTCCAGGGTTATGGTAAGTGTGAATGGAGAAATGTTGAAAGAATTGGAATTGAATCCTTCTCAATGTCTATGGCAACAGTACACAGTTAGAAAACCATCAGGAAGGAAGATCCGAACACATACATATGTAGGATCTTCATTTGAGCCAATTTGCTAGAGCAGGAAAAAAATCCTACAGCAAGAGGAAATGTGAATTATTATAATTAATGGACATTTTTGTAGGGGTTGATAAATTTCAATTTTGAAGAGGAAATTAAAAACTTCAGAAGCCTTTTTAAACCTCAAATATGTTAGCAAATTAAGATTCTATATCTGTGTGTTTTCCTTCCCTCCCTCTACGCCCTGATCTTTGGTGGAGTGTAAAAAAAACTGTTTTCTGGAACAGCAGTTTGCTCCAGGAGTTACTCTGCTTGTTATCTAACTCAAATGTCAATCGAGATGATGAGTGCTGTCAGACATGACTGAAAGGAGCCCAAACTTTCTCAGAAAAACAGTATATCATTATTTTATAGAGAATGCAGGTTTTTTTTTTGCCAGAGGCTGCACAACACTGATTGTCCTCAAAGGACCTCCTCGGGGCATAGGACTTGTCCTTTGGAGTGAAACCGTTGCAATGAACCAAGTCATTGACTTAAATGAAGCTAAGGCTTCACATGCCTAGTTCTCGGAAATCATTTTCTTAGCCCTTTTATCATGGACACAGACTCCTCGACACCACTACCGTTCCAGTCCCCCACATCAGTCTAAAATAAAACGTAAGAACTCAAAGTAGTTGTAGGCCTAGTTACTTTGTGTAAGCCCAAGACACCACTGTCCTGTCCATACTGCTATCCCTCAGTGCAACTGATCAATGAATAACAAATGGCTTGGTGAGGCAATAGAAAAGACAGCCATCTGTTTAGATTTTCTCAACATTGATCTTAGCCTGGTCCCAGATCTGTTTGTGCTTTTGCCTTCTCCATTGTCATTGTCAGGGAAAAGAAACAGACCGGCAACAAGGCTACTAAATTCTTGCTCAGCGTACTGGATATTTTGTAACACTGCAGACTGACTGTCTGCGTCAAGTGTGTGTCTGTGTGAGCATGTGTGTAAGTGTGTAAGTGTGTGTATAAGTATGTGTGTGTGTGAGAGAGAAAGATAAGCCAGAAGGCATGTACATGTAAAGTTCTCTCCAGTAAGCTTAGGTTTTGTAACATGTTTGCAATGTATGTTGGAAACAATATTTAATTGCTCCAAAATTATGCTGAAGTTTGATCATTCATTTCAGATAAAACCCCTTTTCTACCAGGGAGAAGCAAACAGCCCCAACTGCATGGCGTCTCAGCCTCAGTAATATTGGCAGGGGCTTTGCAGGGATCTCAGCTCTCGTTTCCAACCTGCACTGCCGCACAGTGACAGACGGGATTGCCTTTTTCCGTTCCACGGCAGCGAGGAAGGCTTAACGTCTCCTTGTTACTAACTAGACGGAGGCCCTTACAGTCGGTTGACGCTGAAAAATAAATCGAATTCCCGCCCCAAAGATATAATAAATAAACACGGTTGTGTGTTCAAGCCCTGGGTCTCTCTTATCTTAGACCAAGCCTGGCCTGGCTGACACACAATTAGGGACTGATTGTTATTCAAGTAACCACTAGGGGGTAAGAGAGAGAGAGAAAGAGAGAGAGAGAGAGAGAGAGAGAGAGAGAGAGAGAGAGAGAGAGAGAGAGAGAGAGAGAGAGAGAGAGAGAGAGAGAGAGAGAGAGAGAGAGAGAGAGAGAGAGAGAGCATCCACAAAGCAACACTTTTTCATTGAAATTCATAACAAAATAAAAATACAAGTTGCATTACTTGCCTCAGAGTGAGTTCATCCCCTCCGGTTGACAAACAACATCATTGTTCACTAAAGCTGTCATTACAGTCAATAACTGTAATTTCGATGTGAAGCCAACTGAAACTGTTAAACATGAGCTGTGTTTAGCTAGCAAATGTGTTGCTAGCTTGGTTATCTCCTTGCTAGCTATCTAATTGATCAAACAGAGCTGGCAATTGCATTTTGTCTAAACCAAAACGGTTGGATACACAAATAATAATAATAATAATAATTTGTGAAATCACAATGTAATATAGTAGATGACATGGGGTGAGTTTAAAGTTCTCAAACCATATGACAGAAGCAGCTTTAATTTGATTGGCTGTTGCATGCCATTTTAATCACGTTTGAGTTGCTATACGTAACAGCAAAGTTGCTTGAGATGATGTTACTCGTAACCTGCAACTGCAACTAAAAATGCGTGACAGTTGCTTCGTGTAACCCCAGCCTAACAGTAGTAAATGGTGGTTTGATAAACTGAATTAATAGTTTGGGATGCGGTTTTCAGCTACTATATAATAATAATAATAACTTTGAGACTTAGGGAAAGGGAGTTGATTGTTAATTTATGATTCTATGGAAAATTGTTGAGTTGAGGATTGTGGCTTATGGTAGAGAAATTAACATCTGTTGGACATTCCTGCAGTCAGCATGCCAATTGCACGCTCCCGCACAACTTGAGACATCTGTGACATTGTGTTGTGTGGCAAAACTTCAAATTTTAGAGTGGCCTTTTATTGTCAGCAGCAAAGGAGAACTACTCACTAACAGAAATGTAAACACATTTGTATACAACAATTTAGGGAAATGTGCTTTTTGTGTGTATGGATGTTTTATGGTTTCAGCTCATGAAACATGGGACCAACACTTTACATGTTGGTTTATATTTTAGTCAGTGTACATTCTCATTCTTCCATTTCAGATGCACTGCAGTGTTCTGTCCCTGACCTTCTCAGTCTGCTGAGGCTATTGCCTAGGGATTGTTCAATGATATACCCTTACACGTGCAGCTAGAATAGACCTCATTAACAATGTTGAGAGATGAAACTGAAATGGTAATAATATTACTTCATTGACTGGCCTTTGACTGGAAACCATGCTGATAGGCCTGATTGTTGAGAGTGCTTTCATTTCAAAGGCAAATAACAACCAATAATTCTATAATTTTCCCCCAACAATCAAATCAGCCCTATCTCACTTAATGTTATAGAAATCATCCACACCCAGTATCTGGAATCACTGTATAATATACAACACAGTTACAGTGACTCCATGTTCTTTTTGATGCAAGGGATGTTTTATGTATTTAGGACCAAGGGACATTCCCATCCCATAAACTTAATAGAAATAACAAAGATAATCAAATCAAATAAAATTGTGTTATTGCGGGTATAGCGAAATGCTTATAATATATATATAGATACATATTTTTATATAATACAGTGTATACATATGAAATGACTAAAGCAGTATGTAAACAGTATATCAACATCATTAAAGTGACTCGTGTTCCATTATTAAAGTGCCATTGTATATAGGACAGCAGCCTCTAAGATGCAGGGCTGCGTAACCGAGTGGAAGCCGGCTAGTGATGGCTATTTAACAGTCTGATGGACTTAAGATAAAAGTTGTTTTTCATTATCTCGGTCCCAGCTTTGATGCACCTGTGTTGACCTCGCCTTCTGGATGATAGCGGGGTGAACAGGCCGTGGCTCGGTTGATTGATGTCCTTTTTGGCCTTCCTGTGACATCGGGTGCTGTAGATGTCCTGGAGGGCAGGTAGTTTGCCCCCTGTGATGCGTTGGGCAGACCGGGTGCTTTCGGAGGAACCTAACCCTTGATGTAAACTCTCCATCTCCCATCTGGTGCGAAGAATAATATTTTCAAGCCTTTACTGTCCGCTTGTATCAATGTGTTCAAGGTCCAGCAGCCTGCACTGCAATCTCGGCCTCCGAAAGTCTCCAGCAGTCCTTTCAGACTGTGTTGCCACGGCAACAGGTGGCAACGAAGAACAACCATCACCTGATTGGTCTTGAAAATATACCTAAAGTTATAGTACTCCGACTGGAGAGGACAGGTTTACGAACAGGAGGCACTGTTTTGATGCCAGTGCACCTCCATCTTGACACTCCCCTGACTGTTGTATTGGGCAGGTCCAATGGTGAGAAATGTCTCAGTCCCTGGAGCAAAAACGTTGTGCTATCCAGGAGCACGAGTACAGGACATTAAATAAGCGGCTCCCAAACGTTTTAAACCAGCATCAGGAAATATTGAATTTCATAGTTTGTATGGGATTCAATGACATTATGAAGGGCAGCTCAGAACAGTTGAAGATGGATTTTAAACAACTGATTGTGTCACGCCCTGACCTTAGAGATCCTTTTTATTCTCTATTTTGGTTAGGTCAGGGTGTGACTAGGGTGGGCAATCTAGTTTTCCTATTTATTTGTTTGGCCTGGTATGGTTCCCAATCAGAGGCAGCTGTCTATCGTTGTCTCTGATTGGGGGATCATACTTAGGCAACCTTTTTCCCACCTTAGTTTGTGGGATCTTGATTTTGTATCGTTCCTGTGTATCCTACTGTCACGGTCGTCATAATGAGGAGACCAAGGTCCAGCGTGATGAGCGTACATAACTCTTTTAATTAAAGAGAGAACACTGAACGAAACTATACAAAACTACAAAATGAACCGCGAAGCTACGTATATGACAATTGCATACAGGGAACTAAACATAGAATAACAACCCACAAACTATCCAAGGAATATGGCTACCTAAATATGGTCCCCAATCAGAGACAACGATAAACAGCTGCCTCTGATTGAGA
This sequence comes from Oncorhynchus keta, assembly GCF_023373465.1. NCBI lineage: Eukaryota > Metazoa > Chordata > Actinopteri > Salmoniformes > Salmonidae > Oncorhynchus > Oncorhynchus keta. Next base: position 21,749,161 of record NC_068456.1, read on the forward strand.
ACCAATCCAGGCAACCATAGACATAAAAATACCTAGACTAGAAAACCCCCATAAACATACAAAAAACCCTAGACAATACGAAAACTACACAAACCACCCTTGTCACACCCTGACCTAACCAAATAATAAAGAAAACAAAGATAACTAAGGTAAGGGCCTGACACCTGCAGAACTTCACGTTCGTTTTGTATTTTGTTGTTTTTTCAGTGTTCATTTTAATAAAAGTAAGATGTTCGCCTACCACCCTGCACCTTGGTCTCCTCATTCAAACGACGAGCGTAATAGATTGGGTCACTGCTTGACACCAACAAACTCCTCATAATATATGGCCATTTGCCCTCCCTAAATTGAACGTTTCAGCAGACTTTTAGCCCTCCATAACTGGCTCTGAGACTTCTGCAGCTCTGTGGGTATAACATTTATTGACCATTTTGATACCTTCTGGAAACAAAGCTTGTATTATAAGGAGGAAGGGATCCACCCAGATCATTTGGGTTCCTGGATCCTTTCACAGCATTATAAGGCTGCGTTGAGACAACGACTTATCAATGACCCAAGCCCAGCTCAGTTAATCCCAACCATTGTGTCTCTGAGTTGTCATAATGCTTCAGCAAATGTACATCATCCCAGGGGCATTGGAAGACACAATGTAAGTGACCTAATTACTGCCCTGAATGTCTCTGCTGATCCCACTGCTATTGTATACAGTAATCATGTGCCTATGAACCAGAGTGATGCTGTAGGCACAGAGGGGGTGTGCCCTAGTAGGAAGTCCACTGTGTGCAGCTCACCCTGACCTAACATAAATAGCATGAGCATGTCCACTTCTGCTAAGCTTCCTAGTAAAGCAATGAAAATAATCAAGCATCCCAGAAAAGTGCAAAAAATAGCTCATGTTAACATATGTAGCCTAAGAAACAAGGTTCATGAAGTCAATAACTTGCTAGAAACTCACTTAGATAAGTACAGTGGTAGCAATACATGGTTATAACATCTACAGAAAATACAAACATGACAATGGGGGTGGTGTTGGGGTCTATAATAAGAACCACATTATTGTAAAGCTTAGAGAGGATCTCATGTTAAATACTGTTGAAGTCATTTTGTTAATCTGCCTAACCTAAAGCCCATTATTGTGGGAAGCAGCTATAGACCATCAAGTGTTAACAGTCAGTATCTTGATAATATGTGTGAAATGCTTGATAATGTATGTGATATCAACAGAGAGGTATATTTTCTAGGTGATTTCAGTATTGAATGGCTTTCATTAAGCTGCCCACTCAACAAAAATATTAAAACTGTAACCAGTGCCTGCGACCTGGTTCAGGTTATCAGTCAACCTACCAGGGTAGTTACAAACAACACATGAATGAAATGATCAACATGTATTGATCACATATTTACAAATGCTGCAGAAATGTTGCTTTAATGCAGTGTCTAAATCCATCAGATGTAGTGATCACAATATAGTAACCATATCTAGGAAAACCAAGGTTCCAAAGGCTGGGCCTAGTAGAGTGTATAAGAGGTCTTCTTACGTTGATGATGTAAATAATATTTGTTGGTCTGTGGTGTGTAATGAGGAGCAACCAGAGGCTGCACTTGACACATTTATGAAATTGCTTATTCCAGTTACTAACAAGCATGCACCCATTAAGGAAATTACTTAAATTGTTAAATCCTTTTGGATTGATCAGGAAAATTGTATGGTTGAGAGGGATGAGGCAAAGGGTATGGCAAATAAGTCTGGCAGCACAACCGATCGGCAAACATACTGCAAATTGAGAAATCATGTGACTAAACTGCAAAAAAATATAAGAATAAACTATGCTATGAAACAAAGATAAATTATATAAAAAATTATAGTGAAAAATGTTTTGGTGCTCCTTAAATACATTTTGGGGCAAAAATGCAAACTCAGCTCATTGAATCAGATGGCTCATTCATCACAAAACCCACTGATATTGCCAACTACTTTAATACTTTTTTCATTGGCAAAATGGTGATACTACACATCCAAGTATATCTGACCAAATTATGAAAAACAAGCATTTTCATTTTGAATTCCGTAAAGTGAGTGTGGAAGAGGATTTTTTTTTTTTTGGGGGGTCTATCAACAATGACAATCCACCGGGGTCTGACAAATTGGATGGAAAATTATGAGGATTATAGCAGACAATATTGCCAATCCTATTTGCCATATCTTCAATTTAAGCCTACTAGAAAGTGTGTGCCCTCAAGCCTTCAGGGAAGCTGTCACGCCTTGGTCTTAGTATTTTGTGTTTTCTTTATTTGTTTGGTCAGGCCAGGGTGTGACATGGGTTATTGTGGTGTGTTTTTGTCTTAGGGGTTTGTGGGGTGTCTACGTAGTCTATGGCTGCCTGAGGCGGTTCTCAATCAGAGTCAGGTGATTATCGTTGTCTCTGATTGGGAACCATATTTAGGCAGCCATATTCTGTGAGTGTTTCGTGGGTGATTGTTCCTGTCTCTGTGTTAGTTGTTCACCAGACAGGCTGTATAGGATTTCACGTTCCGTTTGTTGTTTTGTATATATTTATAGTTATTTCATGTATCGTTCAGTTTCATTAAAGAACATGAGTAACCACCACGCTGCATTTTGGTCCTCTCCTTCGACAGACGAACGCCGTTACAGAAGCAAAAGTCATTCCGCTACCTAAGAAAAGTAAGGCCCCCTTTACTGGCTCATGCAGCCAACCAATCAACCTGTTACCAACCCGTAGTACATTTTCTGAAAAAAAATGTTGTTGACCAGATAGAATGCTATTTAACAGTAAACAAATTGACAACAGACTTTCAGCATGATAATAGGGAAGAACATTCAATAAGCACATCACTTACACAAATGACTGGTGAAATTTATGATAAAAAGATTGTGGAGGTTATTTTGTTAGACTTCAGTGTGGCTTTTGACATTATCAGTCATAGTCTGCTGCTGGAAAAATGTATGTGTTATGGCTTTACACCCCCTGCTATATTGTGGATAAAGAGCTACTGTACCTGTCTAACAGAATACAGAGGGTGTTCTTTAATGGAACCCTCTCCAACATAATCCAGGTAGAATCAGGAATTCCGCAGGGCAGCTGTATTGGCCCCTTACTTTTTTCAATCTTCACTAATGACATACTACTGCCTTTGGGTAAAGTGTGTCTATGTATGCGGATGACTCAACAATATAAACGTCAGCTACTACAGCAACTGAAATGACTGCAACACATAACAAAGAGTTGCAGTTCATTTCAGCATGGGTGGCAAGGAATAAGTTAGTCCTAAATATTTCAAAAAGTAAAAGAATTGTATTTGGGACAAATCATTCACTAAACCCTAAACCTCAACTAAATCTTGTAATAAATCATGTGGAAATTGAGCAAGCTGTCATGGTCAAAACATAAAAAACAGATACATAAAAACATTTTCCTTAAAGTATATATTTATATAAGTTTTAATATTACTCTCCCCACTTCAACAACAAAAAAACTTAAATAGATGCAATTTTGTCCTTGAAACATTTAATTAAAGTAATGTAGAATTCCATTCATTTCTATGCAGGACTGATTCTTCTGGGGAGTTCCAATATGCCCGACAGGTGGCTTTAAAACCTCCCATTACATAGCATCAGCAATCCTGGGTTTATATAGATCATTGGGCCATACCTAAGGTGAGTTTTGACCCGAGTCAAATAACCATAAAGTAGCACTGTCTAAAACCCAGAAAATCCACTACTCTCTGAGATTCCCTTTGATGTGTTTGTGACTGTGTGTGTGTAGTACTCTTGGCAGCATTACTTCTGTGTGACATACTTTCAGAGAATTGCCATGGCTGGCACAGTAACAACTCAGCATTAAAACATCAGTCCTTCGGTGACCAGGTCCCTTCAGAGCAGGTGACATAACAGAAGTTTTGAACAGCCAGCCGACTGGAATTTCTCAGGTTATGATTTGGAAGGAGTTTGTTCTGGGACGTAATTAGAGAGGCCCAGTGTTTGAAAAGGCTAAGTGCCTCGGAGTAGTAGTCAAATAAGTACAACGACTTAAACTACTTCACCATTTACAATTCAAACGTGGACCATGTTCTCTTCATTTCTTGGCTCATCAATTAGGAATATTAACTTATTCATTCCTCTATGCCATTGTACCTTGGGGTGGGTAAATTGTGAAGGACCTGTTCCAATGATCACTTGCACTCAGAAATGTCTTTGCTGAAATGCACAGGAGGTCTTAGATTTCAAGCTTTGAATAACAAGTGTTGCACACGATTGTAGTTGTTTTCTCTGACCACCCTTTGGGGACAAACTTCTGTAAAAATGCCACTTTAAATCGGACAGAAAAGGGACTCTATGCACCACAGCTGGTCAACTAATAGTCACCATCAAACTCACCACCTCACAGACATGGTCCCAGATACTGTTTCTTGGAAAAAATAATGTGGAACACTTATCAGTCTATAACAGTAAACTATCTCAATCTACCCACTCTAATGACTCTGTCACACACACACACACACACACACACACACACACACACACACACACACACACACACACACACACACACACACACACACACACACACACACACACACACACACACACACACACACACACACACACACACACACACACACACACACACACACACACACACACACACACACACACACACACACACACACACACACACACACGCCGCACCTGCAGTGTTTGTGTGGGCCACTCAGCGTCTCGATGACGAAGCATTCTCCATCGTTCAAGCAGTAGGCCAGGTCCTTCTCGTGACATTGCTTGAAATGCTCTGAGACCAATGGAGGAATGGTGGGTGATGCTGCAGGGAAAATAGAGAGATGACAGGAAAGGGAGTCCGAGAAAGAGAGAGAAAAAAGAAAGAGATAATGTTAGTAAAAAAAAACAAGGAACACACTTCATCAGTTCAAATTCACACGATAAGACATGTGTTTCCTATCCAAGACTGAGTCGTAAACGACCATGCACACCACGTGTCACAAATGCAATACATAGGACTCAACAAGGCACTCCAAGAAAATAACAAATCCTCCCAACAAATTCCCCAGAAATGCCCAATAATGCCAAGCCGCGCTCTGCTGCAGCAGGAGTGGCCATGTGAGTGTTTTCCTATTTGCCTCCTCTGCAGGTTTCAGTAGAAGTGAAAGTGAACGTGCTGTAATACACTGTATGGAAAGTTAATACAAGACCCAGAGTGTTTGCCCAGCTCCTGGTACATCACTGAGAGAAGATAAATGAGGAATGCTGATAATCTGACCTGCTGTGAATGTCTCCAGCGTTTGGAACATGACTCCTCTCAATTATCAATAACACCATGCCTGATGTACACAGAGCTTACGCTGTGGGGAGAATATCAACTTTGCCTAAGTGATGACAGTTCTATTAAAAAGCTAGGCCATGCCTCAATGGTCCTTCATACATGGGGAGTTAGCCTAGCTAAACTGGAGTTGAGCCGTGCTGTTGTGTTTTTCATTTTACGTATGCTGTTTATTATACAGTGACAGTACACATTAATCAACATTTCAGCTTACAAATCCACGTAAATGCGTTGGAGTTACGTAGCTAAGGAACCAATGTACATCTGTAGTCCTGCAAAGAGTTGTAAGTTAGCAGACCTAGGTTGAAATAGTATTTGTTTTCTTTCAATTACTTTCATTACACTTGATTGAGCTTGTGTGGTGCAATATAACCAATGACTTATAACCTAAAGTGCAAATCCCACCCATATTTAGACAGTATTTGAAACAAAACAACTCCTGAGGATTTAGTTCATCACACCTGGGCCTGTATCCACAAAGCATCTCATAGTAGAAAATGGATCATAAGTGCTGAGAATAGAGACATTTTACTCCTACTCTTATGGATAAAAATAAAAGCTATGCATGAAGCCTCTTTAGTCAGGAGAATCCCACCTAGTCTACAGACATTTACGACACCTCATGAGCTGTCCCAATCAGTAAAGTGTTACCAGCAGGTGTCTTAATAGTAGAACATTGCATCAAGTCAGTGGTTCCGGTGCCACATACAGTTGCTTTGATGTTGTTTCTATATGATCATATTTCTACACTGAACAGAAATATAAATGCAACATGTAAAGTGTTGGTCCGATGTTTCATAAGCTGAAATAAAAGATCCCAGAAATGTCTTGTATGCACAAAAGCATATTTCTCTCAAATTGTGTTATTCTGTTTGTGAGCATTTCTCATTGCCAAGATAATCCATCCACCTGACAGTTGTGGCATGTCAAGAAGCTGATTAAACAGCATGATCATTGCACAGGTGCACTTTTTTTCCACAACCACAGGCCATGTGTATGGGCAAATGGTTTTAAGATGTCAACATTCTGAACAGTGCCCCATGGTGGTATGGGCAGGCATAAGCTATGGACAATGAACATAATTGCATTTTATCCATGACAATTTGAATGCATTGTCACGTTCTGTCCAACTGTTCGTATGTGTTTTCCTTGTTTTAGTGTTGGTCAGGACGTGAGCTGGGTGGGCATTCTATGCTGTGTGTCTAGTTTGTCTATTTCTATGTTTGGCCTGATATGGTTCTCAATCAGAGGCAGGTGTTAGTCATTGTCTCTGATTGGGAACCATATTTAGGTAGCCTGTTTTGTGTTGGGTTTTGTGGGTGATTGTTCCTGTCTCTGTGTTTGCACCAGATAGGACTGTTTAGGTTTTCACTTTTCTTGTTTTGTATAGTCTGTTCATGTATAGTCGTCTTTATTAAAAACATGAATAACCACCACGCTGCATTTTGGTCCACCTCTCTTTCACCAGAAGAAAACCCTTACATGCATAGAGATCCCGTGACGAGATCTTGAGGCCTATTGTCGTGCTACTCATCCGCTGCCAACAACTCATGTTTCAGCATGATAATGCATGGCCCCATGTCGCAAGGATCTGTACTCAATTTCTGGAAGCTAAAAATGTCCCAGTTCTTCAATGGCCTGACGTGTATTGACGTGTATGATAGCGTGTTCCAGTTCCCGCCAATATTCAGCAACTTCACATAAACATTGAAGGGACAACATTTCACAGGTGACAATCATCAGCCAGATCAACTCCAATGAGAAGGAGATGTGCCACACTGCATGAGGGAAATGGTGCCTAAACCAGATTTGTTATTTAACTAGGTAAGTCAGTTAAGAACAAATTATTATTTACAATGACAGCCTACCCCGGCCAAACCCTCCTGACGCTGGGCCAATTGTGCGCCACCATTGTTGTGATACAGCCCGGGATCGAAACCAGGTCTGTAGTGAAGCATCTAGCACTGCGATGCAGTGCCTTAGACCACTGCGCCACTCAGGATACTGACTGGTTTTCGGTTCCACGCCCCTACATTTTTTTTAAAGTATCTGTGACCAACAGATGCATGTCTGTATTCCCAGTCATGTGAAATCCACAGATTAGGTCCCTATAAATGTATTTCATTTGACTGATTTCCTTATATGAACTGTAACTCTGTAAAATCTTTTAAATTGTTGCATGTTGCATTTTTGTTTTGTTCAGTGTATTTATGCTCCATCCATAAATAATATAGACCTACATACAACAGTAGCCAATCTCTTGTGCTTTTGACAATGATTTAATGTGAAGCCTATTTCCCATGATATGACTAAAAACGTATGTTATGACTAAACTAGACTAGGCTAATAAATAAACGTGTTTCTTTCGATTATTTAATGACCTACATCATGTTCTTTCAAGTTATCCATTTAGAGACCAACATCACGTTGTTAAAAATATATATCTATATTGGGCATGCAACAATATCGGCAAGTGACTTGATGCCTCCCATGTTGCAGTGATGTAGAGTTGTTAAACGGGGGTGGCCAGTGAGTGTGTTGATATAATGGTAACATTGTAAAAATTTAGTTTTTTACAACCATCAGAATTGGTTAAAAAAAGGTTATGCATGCCAACATATTAGTTAAGAGTAGGCAAAGTGATCGTGTCAGGCGGAAATGATGTCAAACGTTTTACCATGACAACGTTTGATGTACAGTCACAGTCACTGTGGTTGTCAGAAGTGTGCCATGTCGAGTTTACAACTGCTAATGCCTCATTGTGATTGGTTATTCCCCATCATTTGCAACCATGTCAATTAGTGTCATCGCTATATTTCCTTTGCGGTGCCTCAAAATGTCACGATTACCAGCTAAGATAAAACTTTTATGAGTTGGTTTTACTAATGGCTCAGAATTGTCTTATTCAGCTCAGCGGTGTTTTATTAACATCAACCTAAACCCGACTATGAGCTGGGAGTTTTTTGATGAGTTTCCGAGGGATCAGAAATACAATTAAGTCTAATTCTGCTGTTGTTCATAGAGGAAGGAGTAGAACGGAGTAGATTCAGAAAGGACATTATTATATTCATTATCACTGAATAAAGCTCACAACGACATAATGTCCATGTCCATTCTAATTTGTTCTTCTACAAGCAATGCTTTGGTGTTGCTCCAACATCATCCCTACAGTATAATGTCCCCTGGGCCTTGCCTGAGAGTCCTTCCCATTGGCTCTGGTGATGTTACACTTAGATTCCCTGGCGTAAAAATATATTTAATTTGTGGTTAAGAGCAATTCCCTTGCTGTGCCAGACTTTGAGAGGCACTCTTACTGGAGATGTTCCCCTCTGTGACAACACACCCAGTGAAACAAGCCTCAGTTCCTCTGGATGATATTGTCTGTGCATGCAGAGAGTCTCTCAACCAGAGGTCCACATCGTCAAGTAGCCAACATCCATGAAGCACACTGGAGAGCCTCTATTGTTTTAAACAACCTAGACCTGATTTTAATGCTAGGCTTGTTGGCTTTTCAGCATCACAAACTGCCCAAAGACGATGGCAGTACAACAGCTATTTTCTCTTTTTGTAATGAATTATGGAGATATCACAACTCTTCAAAAGAAAGTTGGGAATCGAAGGACAGATGACTTCATAAGGAGACAGCTGCCTGTCAATCTCAGAGGAACCCAGGTGACATCTAGACCAGTGTTTCCCAACTCCAGTACTCCAGTACCCCCAACAGTACACCTTTTAATTGAAACCCTGGACAAGCACACCTGATTCAACTTGTCAGCTAATCATCAAGCCCCCAATGAGATGAATGAGGTGTGTTTGTCCAGGGCGACAATGAAAATGTGTACTGTTGGGGGTACTAGAGGAACAGGGCTGGGAAACACTGATCTAGACTCATCTGAGGAGAGTCCCTCCCATCAGATCAATGCACCACTATTAGGTCATGGATAACACGGATAACATGGATAACACAGGTTTCCACTCTCCCCCCCCAGTGATAGGGTAAAAACTAAAACGTGCATGTGGGGGACAGGACCGAATTCGGGAAACCCTGCTGTATGGAACTGTGATAATGATTGAGGCATTGACACCCAGGGCTAAAACTATAGAGCTCCACTTCAGGGAGTTCCTCAGGGCACTCCAAACTGCAGAGATCGTTCTGTTTGGTCAGTATGTCAGCTCAGCGATTTGAGTGCTTGGTTTGAGATGGGTGTAGTGTTTCACTGCTCACATAGAGAGGTGATGTTGTGATGGCAGGGTGTGAAGAACACTTTAGGACATTGTGATTTCTAAGTTGAGAAATAGACCTTATGCTGTCTGTCGCATCCTTCAGTCTCGGTTTGTCTTTGGGAGTGTGTTTGTGTTGTGCAAGGAAGCGTTGGAGGAGGTTAAGGGATGAGATTCCCGTGGGCACCGTGGTAATAGCGTCCTTCAAAAGTGACATTCCCCCGATGCATTGCCTGGGAGTCTGACTGATAGTGAAGGTCGCTGAGTATCGATCGCCCAAGGAACAGAGAGTATAACGACAACACAGAACGAAGTGGGCCAAAAATGGGAAACAAGGGCTCCTGTAGTGAAATAGTTGTTATAGTAGGAATGCCCTGTACTGTCCTCTCAGTACTATATCTTTCTTTGTGGCACGCTAGTTAGCAATGCATATGACAAGCATTCCATTTACGTTTTAGTCATTTAACAGACGCTCTTACCCAGAGCGACTTACAGGTGCATATAGTGTTAAGTGCCTCGCTCAAGGGCACATCAACTGATTTGTTTCATTTAGTCTGCTCGGGGATTCAAACCAGCGAGCTATCAATTACTGACCCAACGTTCTTAACCGCTAGGTTACCGCCCTACATCAGACGTTTCATTTTTAAAGCCTTTTTCATTTGAAAAAGGGGCGGGTTAGATGGATGTCCCCTGAGGGTACAGGAACAACCTGGAATAATTCTGCTGTAGGCTGTTTCTTGTTTGGTTTAGTGACAGTAGAACTGGCTGTGGTCTAAACCCCTTTCATAGCCCATGAGTCTCAGTGTAGCAAGCATTTCATATCTCAAATTACACCATTAGCTGAATAGTAGTCTCAAGATAATGACTCAAATGTCCAAACTAACAATTAGCTTCTTCAAATGAAGGGGATCCAGTGCTCCCTCCACTGTTCTGTGGGATGTGTAGTAATCCGTTATACTTATATTGTACTGTATGTTTCTCTAATGAAATGTTGGTATTTCTTACCATGTTAATTGTTGGTAATTCTTCTATGTTAATTGTTGATAAAGATGACCAAGATACCCATTTAATATGGAAAACTTCAAGTAACATGTGTTTCTAATGAATGAGGAGTGTAGCATCTATCAGCCCCATGACCAGTATTCCACCTGGCTCACTTCAATTAAAAACTCACGTGCTAATGTGCCTAATGACATCATGATATTATACAGTTTTAGCTCAGATTGTAGCCTCTGTTCCACTGAGAAGAGTTGCCACTGACCTGCCCCACTCTGAGGTCATGCCAATCACTGAAGTCACACAGAGGCAAACACTTAGGGATCCAGAACAGCATGCACTGGGTGGGGGGAGGGACTTGTTTGTTTGTTATGTATGTTTTGTGCTCCTCTTTCACCCTCCATCCTTCCTGCTGTCATCCCTCGTTCCACCATTCACTACCTGCTATCCTGTCCACCTCAAACTAGCCTCCCATTCGGACTAAGGGGGTCAATGGCAATTTCCTAGTACAAAAGGAAGGGCATCTCTCATCCCCTCTCTCCCCAGGCTACACTGAGTACATGGCCCACTCTCTCCAGATTGGCCCCCAGTCTATTTATGCAGCCAATGATGGACAAAAGAACAGCAATCTCCCTAGCACAATGGTTAGGTCTATAGGTACTGAGAGGTGTGCGTGTGTGTGCGCGTGTGTGTGTGCGTGTGTGTGTGTGTGTGTGTGTGTGTGTGTGTGTGTGTGTGTGTGTGTGTGTGTGTGTGTGTGTGTGTGTGACACTGGTCAGCGGAGTATGGGGAATTCAATTACACAGAGGCAGTGTAAAGCCATGACTGCTGCAGCATGGCATATTTTCTGTCTATAGCATGACGTGTCTGACCAGGAATGCCTGGTTCACGCTGCACAGTGGGACCCTGAACAAACTAATACATGGAAGGAAATATACATTCAAACACACCTCCATTTGCATTCACTGACTACACCCCCCACAGAGACACAGTCACATGCACATGCTTTCAGTGACATCTGGCAGGTAGGGATATTCTGACTGACTAATCTGTCTCTATCTGTCTTTCCAGTCTAGCCACAAAGCTGACCCCATATCTCTCTCTCTCTCTCTGTTGCTCTCTCTCTCTCCCAGCCTACTGACGATACATCCACCTGCACCGCCACAGTTAAATGTCCTTTAGCTTTGTTCCATCCCTGTTCTCATCACTCATCACTCATCGACATTCACATGGCAGGCTTTTCTCTGCAATATCACATGTCAACAGTGCATTAGGTCCAGCCGTCGTAAATATGCCAAGAGCTCTTTAATACCTCTATCTACATGCTGACACCATGCACGTCTGGTCTCCTTTTATCTGGCAGAGTAGTCACACCTTGCTCACACCATCAGGCCAAGGATTATAAAGCGGAGGGACAACACGGTCCTTCCATCAGGCCAAGGATTATAGAGGAGAGGGACAACATTGTCCTTTCATCAGGCCAAGGATTAGAAAGGAGAGGGACAACATTGTCCTTTCATCAGGCCAAGGATTAGAGAGGAGAGGGACAACACTGTCCTTCCATCAGGCCAAGGATTAGAGAGGAGAGGGACAACATTGTCCTTTCATCAGGCCAAGGATTAGAAAGGAGAGGGACAACATTGTCCTTTCATCAGGCCAAGGATTAGAGAGGAGAGGGACAACACTGTCCTTCCATCAGGCCACGGATTAGAAAGGAGAGGGACAACATTGTCCTTCCATCAGGCCAAGGATTATAGAGGAGAGGGACAACACTGTCCTTCCATCAGGCCAAGGATTAGAAAGGAGAGGGACAACATTGTCCTTTCATCAGGCCAAGGATTAGAAAGGAGAGGGACAACATTGTCCTTTCATCAGGCCAAGGATTAGAGAGGAGAGGGACAACACTGTCCTTCCATCAGGCCAAGGATTAGAGAGGAGAAGGACAACACTGTCCTTCCATCAGGCCAAGGATTATAGAGGAGAGGGACAACACTGTCCTTCCATCAGGCCAAGGATTAGAAAGGAGAGGGACAACATTGTCCTTTCATCAGGCCAAGGATTAGAAAGAAGAGGGACAACATTGTCCTTTCATCAGGCCAAGGATTAGAGAGGAGAGGGACAACACTGTCCTTCCATCAGGCCAAGGATTAGAGAGGAGAAGGACAACACTGTCCTTCCATCAGGCCAAGGATTAGAGAGGAGAGGGACAACACTGTCCTTCCATCAGGCCAATGCTTATAGAGGAGAGGAACAACACTGTCCCTCTATCAGGCCAAGGATTAGAAAGGAGAGGGACAACATTGTCCTTTCATCAGGCCAAGGATTAGAGAGGAGAAGGACAACACTGTCCTTCCATCAGGCCAAGGATTAGAGAGGAGAGGGACAACACTGTCCTTCCATCAGGCCAATGCTTATAGAGGAGAGGAACAACACTGTCCCTCTATCAGGCCAAGGATTAGAAAGGAGAGGGACAACATTGTCCTTTCATCAGGCCAAGGATTAGAAAGGAGAGGGACAACACTGTCCTTCCATCAGGCCAAGGATTATAGAGGAGAGGAACAACATTGTCCTTCCATCAGGCCAATGCTTATAGAGGAGAGGAACAACACTGTCCCTCTATCAGGCCAAGGATAAGAAAGGAGAGGGACAACATTGTCCTTTCATCAGGCCAAGGATTATAGAGACAACACTGTCCTTCTATCAGGCCAAGGATTAGAGAGGAGAAGGACAACACTGTCCTTCTATAAGGCCAAGGATTAGAGAGGAGAAGGACAACACTGTCCTTCCATCAGGCCAAGGATTATAGAGGAGAGGGACAACACTGTCCTTCCATCAGGCCAAGGATTATAGAGACAACACTGTCCTTCCATCAGGCCAAGGATTATAGAGGAGAGGGACAACACTGTCCTTCCATCAGGCCAAGGATTATAGAGGAGAGGGACAACACTGTCCTTCCATCAGGCCAAGGATTATAGAGGAGAGGGACAACACTGTCCTTCCATCAGGCCAAGGATTATAGAGGAGAGGGACAACACTGTCCTTCCATCAGGCCAAGGATTAGAGAGGAGAGGGACAACACTGTCCTTCCATCAGGCCAAGGATTATAGAGGAGAGGGACAACACTGTCCTTCCATCAGGCCAAGGATTAGAGAGGAGATGGACAACACTGTCCTTCCATCAGGCCAAGGATTAGAGAGGAGAAGGACAATACTGTCCTTCCATCAGGCCAAGGATTAGAGGAGAGGGACAACACTGTCCTTCCATCAGGGCAAGGATTAGAGAGGAGAGGGACAACACTGACCTTCCATCAAGCCAAGGATTAGAGAGGAGAAGGACAACACTGTCCCTCTATCAGGCCAAGGATTAGAGAGGAGAGGGACAACACTGTCCTTCCATCAGGCCAAGGATTAGAGGAGAGGGACAACACTGTCCTTCCATCAGGCCAAGGATTAGAGAGGAGAGGGACAACACTGTCCTTCCATCAGGCCAAGGATTATAGAGGAGAGGGACAACACTGTCCTTCCATCAGGCCAAGGATTATAGAGGAGAGGGACAACACTGTCCTTCCATCAGGCCAAGGATTATAGAGGAGAGGGACAACACTGTCCTTCCATCAGGCCAAGGATTAGAGAGGAGAGGGACAACACTGTCCTTCCATCAGGCCAAGGATTAGAGAGGAGAAGGACAATACTGTCCTTCCATCAGGCCAAGGATTAGAGAGGAGAGGGACAACACTGTCCTTCCATCAGGCCAAGGATTAGAGAGGAGAGGGACAACACTGTCCTTCCATCAAGCCAAGGATTAGAGAGGAGAAGGACAACACTGTCCCTCTATCAGGCCAAGGATTAGAGAGGAGAGGGACAACACTGTCCTTCCATCAGGCCAAGGATTAGAGAGGAGAGGGACAACACTGTCCTTCCATCAGGCCAAGGATTATAGAGGAGAGGACAACACTGTCCTTCCATCAGGCCAAGGATTATAGAGACAACACTGTCCTTCCATCAGGCCAAGGATTATAGAGGAGAGGGACAACACTGTCCTTCCATCAGGCCAAGGATTATAGAGACAACACTGTCCTTCCATCAGGCCAAGAATTATAGAGGAGTGGAACAACACTGTCCTTCCATCAGGCCAAGGATTATAGAGACAACACTGTCCTTCCATCAGGCCAAGGATTAGAGAGGAGAGGGACAACACTGTCCTTCCATCAGGCCAAGGATTAGAGAGGAGAAGGACAATACTGTCCTTCCATCAGGCCAAGGATTAGAGAGGAGAGGGACAACACTGTCCTTCCATCAGGCCAAGGATTAGAGAGGAGAGGGACAACACTGTCCTTCCATCAGGCCAAGGATTATAGAGGAGAGGGACAACACTGTCCTTCCATCAGGCCAAGGATTATAGAGGAGATGGACAACACTGTCCTTCCATCAGGCCAAGGATTATAGAGGAGAGGGACAACACTGTCCTTCCATCAGGCCAAGGATTAGAGGAGAGGGACAACACTGTCCTTCCATCAGGCCAAGGATTAGAGAGGAGAAGGACAATACTGTCCTTCCATGAGGCCAAGGATTAGAGAGGAGAGGGACAACACTGTCCTTCCATCAGGCCAAGGATTAGAGAGGAGAGGGACAACACTGTCCTTCCATCAAGCCAAGGATTAGAGAGGAGAAGGACAACACTGTCCCTCTATCAGACCAAGGATTAGAGAGGAGAGGGACAACACTGTCCTTCCATCAGGCCAAGGATTATAGAGGAGAGGGACAACACTGTCCTTCCATCAGGCCAAGGATTATAGAGGAGAGGGACAACACTGTCCTTCCATCACGCCACGGATTATAGAGACAACACTGTCCTTCCATCAGGCCAAGGATTATAGAGGAGAGGGACAACACTGTCCTTCCATCAGGCCAAGGATTATAGAGACAACACTGTCCTTCCATCAGGCCAATAATTATAGAGGAGTGGAACAACACTGTCCTTCCATCAGGCCAAGGATTATAGAGACAACACTGTCCTTCCATCAGGCCAAGGATTATAGAGGAGAGGGACAACACTGTCCTTCCATCAGGCCAAGGATTATAGAGACAACACTGTCCTTCCATCAGGCCAAGGATTATAGAGGAGAGGGACAACACTGTCCTTCCATCAGGCCAAGGATTATAGAGGAGAGGGACAACACTGTCCTTCCATCACGCCACGGATTATAGGGGAGAGGGACAACATTGTCCTTCTATCAGGCCAAGGATTAGAGAGGAGTGGAACAACACTGTCCTTCCATCAGGCCAAGGATTATAGAGACAACACTGTCCTTCCATCAGGCCAATGATTATAGAGACAACACTGTCCTTCCATCAGGCCAAGGATTATAGAGGAGTGGAACAACACTGTCCTTCCATCAGGCCAAGGATTATAGAGACAACACTGTCCTTCCATCAGGCCAAGGATTATAGAGGAGAGGGACAACACTGTCCTTCCATCAGGCCAAGGATTATAGAGACAACACTGTCCTTCCATCAGGCCAATGATTATAGAGGAGTGGAACAACACTGTCCTTCCATCAGGCCAAGGATTATAGAGGAGTGGAACAACACTGTCCTTCCATCAGGCCAAGGATTATAGAGACAACACTGTCCTTCCATCAGGCCAAGGATTATAGAGACAACACTGTCCTTCCATCAGGCCAAGGATTATAGAGACAACACTGTCCTTCCATCAGGCCAAGGATTATAGAGGAGAGGGACAACAATGTCCTTCCATCAGGCCAAGGATTATAGAGACAACACTGTCCTTCCATCAGGCCAAGGATTATAGAGGAGTGGAACAACACTGTCCTTCCATCAGGCCAAGGATTATAGAGACAACACTGTCCTTCCATCAGGCCAATGATTATAGAGACAACACTGTCCTTCCATCAGGCCAAGGATTATAGAGGAGAGGGACAACACTGTCCTTCCATCAGGCCAAGGATTATAGAGACAACACTGTCCTTCCATCAGGCCAAGGCTTATAGAGGAGAGGGACAACACTGTCCTTCCATCAGGCCAAGGATTATAGAGACAACACTGTCCTTCCATCAGGCCAAGGATTATAGAGAGAGGACAACACTGTCCTTCCATCAGGCCAAGGATTATAGAGACAACACTGTCCTTCCATCAGGCCAATAATTATAGAGGAGTGGAACAACACTGTCCTTCCATCAGGCCAAGGATTATAGAGACAACACTGTCCTTCCATCAGGCCAAGGATTATAGAGGAGAGGGACAACACTGTCCTTCCATCAGGCCAAGGATTATAGAGACAACACTGTCCTTCCATCAGGCCAAGGATTATAGAGGAGTGGAACAACACTGTCCTTCCATCAGGCCAAGGATTATAGAGGAGAGGGACAACTCTGTCCTTCCATCACGCCACGGATTATAGGGAGAGGGACAACATTGTCCTTCTATCAGGCCAAGGATTAGAGAGGAGTGGAACAACACTGTCCTTCCATCAGGCCAAGGATTATAGAGACAACACTGTCCTTCCATCAGGCCAATGATTATAGAGACAACACTGTCCTTCCATCAGGCCAAGGATTATAGAGGAGAGGGACAACACTGTCCTTCCATCAGGCCAAGGATTATAGAGACAACACTGTCCTTCCATCAGGCCAAGGATTATAGAGGAGAGGGACAACACTGTCCTTCCATCAGGCCAAGGATTATAGAGACAACACTGTCCTTCCATCAGGCCAAGGATTATAGAGGAGTGGAACAACACTGTCCTTCCATCAGGCCAAGGATTATAGAGGAGTGGAACAACACTGTCCTTCCATCAGGCCAAGGATTATAGAGACAACACTGTCCTTCCATCAGGCCAAGGATTATAGAGACAACACTGTCCTTCCATCAGGCCAAGGATTATAGAGACAACACTGTCCTTCCATCAGGCCAAGGATTATAGAGGAGAGGGACAACAATGTCCTTCCATCAGGCCAAGGATTATAGAGACAACACTGTCCTTCCATCAGGCCAAGGATTATAGAGGAGTGGAACAACACTGTCCTTCCATCAGGCCAAGGATTATAGAGACAACACTGTCCTTCCATCAGGCCAATGATTATAGAGACAACACTGTCCTTCCATCAGGCCAAGGATTATAGAGGAGAGGGACAACACTGTCCTTCCATCAGGCCAAGGATTATAGAGACAACACTGTCCTTCCATCAGGCCAAGGCTTATAGAGGAGAGGGACAACACTGTCCTTCCATCAGGCCAAGGATTATAGAGACAACACTGTCCTTCCATCAGGCCAAGGATTATAGAGTGGAACAACACTGTCCTTCCATCAGGCCAAGGATTAGAGAGGAGTGGAACAACACTGTCCTTCCATCAGGCCAAGGATTATAGAGACAACACTGTCCTTCCACCAGGCCAAGGATTATAGAGACAACACTGTCCTTCCATCAGGCCAAGGATTATAGAGACACCACTGTCCTTCCATCAGGCCAAGGATTATAGAGACAACACTGTCCTTCCATCAGGCCAAGGATTATAGAGGACAGGGACAACACTGTCCTTCCATCAGGCCAAGGATTATAGAGACAACACTGTCCTTCCATCAGGCCAAGGATTATAGAGGAGTGGAACAACACTGTCCTTCCATCAGGCCAAGGATTATAGAGGAGTGGAACAACACTGTCCTTCCATCAGGCCAAGGATTATAGAGACAACACTGTCCTTCCATCAGGCCAATGATTATAGAGACAACACTGTCCTTCCATCAGGCCAATGATTATAGAGACAACACTGTCCTTCCATCAGGCCAAGGATTATAGAGGAGAGGGACAACACTGTCCTTCCATCAGGCCAAGGATTATAGAGGAGTGGAACAACACTGTCCTTCCATCAGGCCAAGGATTATAGAGACAACACTGTCCTTCCATCAGGCCAATGATTATAGAGACAACACTGTCCTTCCATCAGGCCAATGATTATAGAGACAACACTGTCCTTCCATCAGGCCAAGGATTATAGAGGAGAGGGACAACACTGTCCTTCCATCAGGCCAAGGATTATAGAGGAGTGGAACAACACTGTCCTTCCATCAGGCCAAGGATTATAGAGGAGAGGGACAACACTGTCCTTCCATCAGGCCAAGGATTATAGAGGAGTGGAACAACACTGTCCTTCCATCAGGCCAAGGATTATAGAGGAGTGGAACAACACTGTCCTTCCATCAGGCCAAGGATTATAGAGACAACACTGTCCTTCCATCAGGCCAAGGATTATAGAGACAACACTGTCCTTCCATCAGGCCAAGGAGTATTTTAGGAGTGGAACAACACTGTCCTTCCATCAGGCCAAGGATTATAGAGCAGTGGAACAACACTGTCCTTCCATCAGGCCAAGGATTATAGAGACAACACTTTCCTTCCATCAGGCCAAGGATTATAGAGACAACACTGTCCTTCCATCAGGCAAAGGATTATAGAGGAGTGGAACAACACTGTCCTTCCATCAGGCCAATGATTATAGAGACAACACTGTCCTTCCATCAGGCCAAGGATTATAGAGGAGTGGAACAACACTGTCCTTCCATCAGGCCAAGGATTATAGAGACAACACTGTCCTTCCATCAGGCCAAGGATTATAGAGGAGAGGGACAACACTGTCCTTCCATCAGGCCAAGGATTATAGAGACAACACTGTCCTTCCATCAGGCCAAGGATTATAGAGGAGAGGGACAACACTGTCCTTCCATCAGGCCAAGGATTATAGAGACAACACTGTCCTTCCATCAGGCCAAGGATTATAGAGGAGTGGAACAACACTGTCCTTCCATCAGGCCAAGGATTATAGAGGAGTGGAACAACACTGTCCTTCCATCAGGCCAAGGATTATAGAGACAACACTGTCCTTCCATCAGGCCAAGGATTATAGAGACAACACTGTCCTTCCATCAGGCCAAGGATTATAGAGACAACACTGTCCTTCCATCAGGCCAAGGATTATAGAGACAACACTGTCCTTCCATCAGGCCAAGGATTATAGAGGAGAGGGACAACACTGTCCTTCCATCAGGCCAAGGATTATAGAGACAACACTGTCCTTCCATCAGGCCAAGGATTATAGAGGAGTGGAACAACACTGTCCTTCCATCAGGCCAAGGATTATAGAGGAGTGGAACAACACTGTCATTCCATCAGGCCAAGGATTAGAGAGGAGAGGGACAACACTGTCCTTCCATCAGGCCAAGGATTATAGAGGAGTGGAACAACACTGTCCTTCCATCAGGCCAAGGATTATAGAGACAACACTGTCCTTCCATCAGGCCAAGGATTATAGAGGAGAGGAACAACACTGTCCTTCCATCAGGCCAAGGATTATAGAGTGGAACAACACTGTCCTTCCATCAGGCCAAGGATTATAGAGACAACACTGTCCTTCCATCAGGCCAAGGATTATAGAGGAGTGGAACAACACTGTCCTTCCATCAGGCCAAGGATTATAGAGACAACACTGTCCTTCCATCAGGCCAATGATTATAGAGACAACACTGTCCTTCCATCAGGCCAAGGATTATAGAGGAGTGGAACAACACTGTCCTTCCATCAGGCCAAGGATTATAGAGACAACACTGTCCTTCCATCAGGCCAAGGATTATAGAGGAGTGGAACAACACTGTCCTTCCATCAGGCCAAGGATTATAGAGGAGTGGAACAACACTGTCCTTCCATCAGGCCAAGGATTATAGAGACAACACTGTCCTTCCATCAGGCCAAGGATTATAGAGACAACACTGTCCTTCCATCAGGCCAAGGATTATAGAGACAACACTGTCCTTCCATCAGGCCAAGGATTATAGAGACAACACTGTCCTTCCATCAGGCCAAGGATTATAGAGACAACACTGTCCTTCCATCAGGCCAAGGATTATAGAGGAGAGGGACAACACTGTCCTTCCATCAGGCCAAGGATTATAGAGACAACACTGTCCTTCCATCAGGCCAAGGATTATAGAGGAGTGGAACAACACTGTCCTTCCATCAGGCCAAGGATTATAGAGGAGTAGAACAACACTGTCATTCCATCAGGCCAAGGATTATAGAGGAGTGGAACAACACTGTCCTTCCATCAGGCCAAGGATTATAGAGACAACACTGTCCTTCCATCAGGCCAAGGATTATAGAGACAACACTGTCCTTCCATCAGGCCAAGGATTATTGAGACAACACTGTCCTTCCATCAGGCCAAGGATTATAGAGACAACACTGTCCTTCCATCAGGCCAAGGATTATAGAGACAACACTGTCCTTCCATCAGGCCAAGGATTATAGAGGAGAGGACAACACTGTCCTTCCATCAGGCCAAGGATTATAGAGACAACACTGTCCTTCCATCAGGCCAAGGATTATAGAGGAGTGGAACAACACTGTCCTTCCATCAGGCCAAGGATTATAGAGGAGTAGAACAACACTGTCATTCCATCAGGCCAAGGATTAGAGAGGAGAGGGACAACACTGTCCTTCCATCAGGCCAAGGATTATAGAGGAGTGGAACAACACTGTCCTTCCATCAGGCCAAGGATTATAGAGACAACACTGTCCTTCCATCAGGCCAAGGATTATAGAGGAGAGGAACAACACTGTCCTTCCACCAGGCCAAGGATTATAGAGGAGTGGAACAACACTGTCCTTCCATCAGGCCAAGGATTATAGAGACAACACTGTCCTTCCATCAGGCCAAGGATTATAGAGGAGTGGAACAACACTGTCCTTCCATCAGGCCAAGGATTATAGAGACAACACTGTCCTTCCATCAGGCCAATGATTATAGAGACAACACTGTCCTTCCATCAGGCCAAGGATTATAGAGGAGTGGAACAACACTGTCCTTCCATCAGGCCAAGGATTATAGACAGAGGGACAACACTGTCCTTCCATCAGGCCAATGATTATAGAGACAACACTGTCCTTCCATCAGGCCAATGATTATAGAGACAACACTGTCCTTCAATCAGGCCAAGGATTATAGAGGAGTGGAACAACACTGTCCTTCCATCAGGCCAAGGATTATAGAGACAACACTGTCCTTCCATCAGGCCAAGGATTATAGAGACAACACTGTCCTTCCATCAGGCCAAGGATTATAGAGACAACACTGTCCTTCCATCAGGCCAAGGATTATAGAGGAGAGGGACAACACTGTCCTTCCATCAGGCCAAGGATTATAGAGACAACACTGTCCTTCCATCAGGCCAAGGATTATAGAGGAGTGGAACAACACTGTCCTTCCATCAGGCCAAGGATTATAGAGGAGTAGAACAACACTGTCATTCCATCAGGCCAAGGATTAGAGAGGAGAGGGACAACACTGTCCTTCCATCAGGCCAAGGATTATAGAGGAGTGGAACAACACTGTCCTTCCATCAGGCCAAGGATTATAGAGACAACACTGTCCTTCCATCAGGCCAAGGATTATAGAGGAGAGGAACAACACTGTCCTTCCACCAGGCCAAGGATTATAGAGGAGTGGAACAACACTGTCCTTCCATCAGGCCAAGGATTATAGAGACAACACTGTCCTTCCATCAGGCCAAGGATTATAGAGGAGTGGAACAACACTGTCCTTCCATCAGGCCAAGGATTATAGAGACAACACTGTCCTTCCATCAGGCCAATGATTATAGAGACAACACTGTCCTTCCATCAGGCCAAGGATTATAGAGGAGTAGAACAACACTGTCCTTCCATCAGGCCAAGGATTATAGAGACAACACTGTCCTTCCATCAGGCCAATGATTATAGAGGAGTGGAACAACACTGTCCTTCCATCAGGCCAAGGATTATAGAGACAACACTGTCCTTCCATCAGGCCAAGGATTATAGAGACAACACTGTCCTTCCATCAGGCCAAGGATTATAGAGACAACACTGTCCTTCCATCAGGCCAAGGATTATAGAGACAACACTGTCCTTTTATCACCTGGCTGCCTCCCGTCTGACACTGTATAGGCCAATGACGCCTTACTAATGATGCTGGGCTAATGATGTTTGTCCCAATTATGTTTGTCCAAATGATGCTGGAATCGGTCTCAGAAACACTGTTTGGTTGATCTGATATAGTGGTCAGTTTGGGAGGTTGGATTTATGGAACGGCTTAAATGTTTTTTGTGCAAAACCCCCTAATGCAGATTTGTCAACATCAACCAAAATTCTTTGAAATCGATTAAACCAATGGATGTTAAATCACATACTGTTATTCAAAAGGCCAAGAGGTCAAAAGCTAGTAGGGGTCAAACATTGTTCGGAAAGTTGTCTTCATGATGCAAGAGCATAGATTGAGGGGAACATCAGACTTGTTTCATCCTGTTCTGGGATTCAAACTAGCAGCCTTTCTGTGACCAGCCCAATTATCTAACTGCTAGGCTACCTGCTGCCCTAAATGCATTTTACAGGGAGTTCAGAACCTCTGCTGCCACATGGAATGTAACAACTCTATATAAGTCATCCATCTCCATTGTAGCAGTACTGCAATGCTAATGTGTCCATTTCAGATGGTGTTACTCTGTTATTACATAACTCCAACATCTTGATAATGGCAACATGGGAGCAATTTACATTGTTGATGTTGACATTGCATTGGGGATATTGTTTAAACCCACATTCTACTGAGATTCTGCAATCTAATGTTTTTATCAGCATAATAAATTGCTTGAGGAAGTTGTGTCAGCAGTCTGCCTGTCAATGTTCCTCTTCAGTAGCTTTAAGCTGAATCACTTAGATCACTTAACCTGAATCACTTAGATCACTCAACCTGAATCACTTAGATCACTCAACCTGAATCACTTAGATCACTCAACCTGAATCACTTAGATCACTCAACCTGAATCACTTAGATCACTCAACCTGAATCACTTAGATCACTTAACCTGAATCACTTAGAATCACTTAGATCTACAATTGAAGGTCCAAGTGTTTTCACTGTATTCTACCCCACTGTTGAATTACTGGACTCGGTATTTCAGACTGAAAGTCACCTTCCCCTGAGTGTTGTTGGAACTTACCTGTTTCTGATAGGCAAATGATCACCTGCTATGCATCTGGGTAATATTTAGTAGTAGCCTATACTGTAGTTGCACGTCAAATCCGGACAGACCTGGAGACCACAGATTTAATCAGAAATATTTAAATATGTGCATTAGCAATGGGATGAGGATAAAGAGTGGACATTTCAACCCATCCACCTTCTTCAACTGTGTTTTCAAAACAACAGAAACAAACCCAAGAGACTCCGACTCAACCTCAATCCCTAATCAGTGTTCTCAGATATCAGACAGAAGTCTCCTGATGATACATGTGAATGTGCCCTGCTGCATCAGGTCTAGTTGTACTCCCCTAGATTATACAAAACAGAGCAAGGGAGGGAAGATTACTGGCCAATTGGATCAATAAGAGGGTCTTTGAAGATTTACAGGAAATCTAATCATCGATCTGCAGGGGAAAAGTAAGTGTGCAGTTCAAAGAGAGTCTGGGAATAGCAGTGTTAGTCTCCATCAGTAACGCCATGGTAAATTGCATTATGTAAGACTAACTGTTTGTAACGATTAATTTCACATTTTTTGTCGTCTAATGTTATGAAACCATTTATAAATAATCAAAGCCACAAACACAGGCAGGTAAACACTCACAAAGGGTGAACAGAACATTCATGAAAATGGCATTAGTGTCAAGCCTTTGTGTTGATTTTATAGCAAGATCTATGACAGAGCTAACTTTGAACATCCGAGAGAATGAGACAACCACCCTGTCCCTGGCTCCACTCTTCGCCCCTCTCTGAATTTCCTGATCGATTTGTCAGCTTCTGTTCTTTCCCCTGACATAACGAAACACAGTGTGACTTTGTTAATTAAGCTCTAGAGGAAGCTATTACTTCAGGGACAGGTTCAATTGTCCTCGCTCTGAAGCATCAGTGGCTCTGGGCTTATAATCATACTATCCAACGAGAAAGAGAAGAGAGAGAGAGAGAGAGTGAGAGAGAACATAGAGAGAGAGAGAATGAGGAGAGAGGGGGAGAAAGAAGAGAGAGGGAGAGAAAGAGGAGAGAGGGAGAGAAGCAGACTGCTTGCATAACTGCAATTTACCCCCTCTCTGTCTTCCTCTTCCTGTTGAACATGTATTGTATAAGGACCTCATTGTACTTCATTTTCATCATCTTCTATTGTCAACTATGAGACAGACTACTGATGATCGCACCAAATTGCCCATTGATTAGACAACTTCATCTGGAACTTCTTTAAGTATAAAGGCATGTTCACATAGACAGAATGAACAAGATAGTACTGTAGGCTGGCAGAGCTTGGAGTATTGGCAGCTTTAGACAGACCATAAATGATACCAGGCTATAATTTAAATTTAATTTTATTTAATTTTTATTAATTTTATTAGGCCCTAATCTATGGATTTCACATCACTGGCAATACATATATGCTGGTAGAGCGTCCCAAACATGCTCAATCTATGACATCTCTGGTGAGTATGCAGGCCATAGATGACCTTGGACATTTTTAGCTTCCAGGACTTGTGTACAGATCCTTGCGACATGGACATGAGGTGATGGCGGTGGATGGATAGCACGACAACGGGCCTCAGGATCTCGTCACAGTATCTCTGTGCATTCAAATTGCCATGGATAAAATGTAATTGTGTTCATTATCCGTAGCTTATGCCTGCCCATACCATAACCCCACCGCCACCCACCACTCACTCACACGGCACCATACACATGGTCTGCGGTTGTGAGGCCAGTTGGACATGCTGCCAACTTCTATAAAACGACATTGGAGGTGGCTTATGGTAGAGAAATGTACATTAAATCATCTGGCAACATCTCTGGTTGACATTCCTGCAGTCAGCATGCCAATTGCACACTCCCTCAAAACTTGAGACATCTGTGGCATTGTGTTGTGTGACAAAACTGCAGATTTTAGAGTGGCCTTTTATTGTCCCCAGCACAAGGTTCACCTGTGTAAGGATATGCCATGCCTGTCAGGTGGATTTGTATTATCTTGGCAAAGGAGAAATGCTCACTTTGTGCACAACATTTGAGAGAAATCAGCGTTTTGTGTGTATGGAAAAGGTCTGGGATCTTTTATTTCAGCTCACTTCACATGTTGCGTTTATATTTTTGTTCAGTGTATGTACCCTCAGGGGAATTATATTCACGAGATAAGCACAGGTCAGCTAGAACTGGCCTGCCCCTGCTCTGTCCAGATGCTCATCAGTTGTTGTGCTATGAGGAGTGGGGAGGAAGAGGGGGGTGATCGGAGTTCAGGTTTTATATTATACAATATCCCCCCTGACACATGGTCTGCGGCAAGCGAACTGAAGGCAGGACCAGAATGCTGATTGGGCATCAGAGGAGGTAGTGTGCAGCTGTGAGAATCATTTTTGATTGGACCATGATAGTAGGGCCCAGTTCTAAGGAGAAAAGGGGTAAGATATGACTGAATCAATGGGGTACGGGCCAGCCTGTGACTCAAACTGCTGATTGGTGGCAAGCCTATGAAGCAGAACGCTCAATGGAGAAAGCACGGGGGGGGATAGGTGGACTCTGTTTAATTAAGCTTGAACAGCATTATGAGTCAACAATCAAAAGGTCCAATATGCATGGAATCATTTTAGCATAAGCTTTTTCTCCAGGGCCGGAGATTCCATTATTTCCAATATGCGAATACAGCATAATGCATGTGAAGTCAAAGAAAACATGTAGTAAATGTGTTTCTTATGGTGCCCAAAATGCCCTAGAAATGCAATAAGACAGAGTCCCAAACCCAGCATGTAAATCAGTGGTCTTCAGCCTAAGAAAAGAAAATACAGCAACAATGTCTTGAGCGGAGTAAGTGGAATTGGTTTCAACATGGTTTCTATGTGTTTGATGCCATTCCATCTGCGCCGTTCCAGCCATTATTATGAGCCGTCCTCCCTTCAGCAGCCTCCACCGGTACCAGCACAGCGTCCTGCAGTCTTTCTGCACAGCAGACTTCAGCGGGTTCCATTAGGGCGGGGATTCTTTCTCAAATACAACCAGATTTCTAATAACAGGATATCTATTAGTGTGAATCTAAAGCAGGAGACAAGTAAACATGAATAATATTTTCACACCGGGTTAAAAAAAAAGAACTATGTGTAAATATGATCAAACAAGATAAGAATGACAGTATATAGAAAACAAAGAAAAATATATGTCTATACAAGTCTATGTGATTAGAGCGTGTGTTAAAGTTGGAGAGATAATTTTGCATCTCCCTGAGGCGTGCTCTGTCTTTCTAGTGCTCCCTATAAGGTCGGCTGTATTTGTATTCAGGCCTTTATTGTAGGGCTTGGCAACTGTGAATGGAGAGCTCCATTTCTAAAGCAAATCGTTAGGGACTCTCAGGGTTGATGCCTCTTTGTGTATGGCTCGTTAGGGCTCTGGGAACACCAACACGTGAAATGCACGTGCACAACAAGGGAAATGCTGAACTTATAACAAGAATAGACCATAATGTAACAATGCAGCTGAAGTGGCTGTTACAGAGACAGCAAAGCATGGTGAAAGCAATGCCATAACACTCTGTTACCATGCCACAATATGACGAGATTCTTTCAGATATATCATATATCAAATGTTAACAGTTTCAATAATGACTGAAAGGTCAAATTGATGCCAGATCCTAAGTTGTCAAAACTATTATGAAGAGAAGATTATGCAGGCATTGAATGCCACTTTATGTGGTGCTATATGAAGCCCTGGTATTATTCCAGCACTACACTGATTGGCTCTTACATATAGGGGCCCACATCATAAGGCAATAGATGGTGGGAGGATGTTAATAAATACAGTAGAGCAAAAAGCAACACAAATGTCACAGTAAAATGCAGCAGTAAAGAAAGATCTGGTTGTGTAGCCCCCTGCCTACATCACAAGGCTACAACACAGTGCTAGATCATACGGCGGTGTCTGGGGGAGTGGGTGAAGTCAAGAACACACACGCCCACAAGAGCGGCAGAGCATTTCTCTCTCACTCAAACGTCAACACCCAGGAGCACGCACACAGTGGCCTCACCTCACTTTCATGGCTGCTTGCACGTCCTCCCTTTCTCACTCCCTCTCACCCCCTCTCTCTCTCCCTCCCACTCTCCCAGTATAATCTTGTTGCCAGTCAATTTCAGTGTATTCCCACATTAACTCATCCCCCTTTGTTGATGATGCTTAGCTCTTACCCCCACCCCCCTGTAATTTGTATCGCACAGCCCACTGATTAGCAGTGACAGAGCTGAAATTAGAGATCTCTCTCTCTCTCTCTCTCTCTCTCTCTCTCTCTCTCTCTCTCTCTCTCTCTCTCTCTCTCTCTCTCTCTCTCTCTCTCTCTCTCTCTCTCTCTCTCTCTCTCTCTCTCTCTCTCTCTCTCTCTACTCTTAGAAAAACAGGTTCTGAAAGTAGACCCCTTTTTGGTTTCAGATAGATCCCTTTTGGGTTCCTTGTAGAACCCTCTGTGCAAAGGGTTCTACATGGAACCCGAAAGGGTTCTAAATGTAACCAATGGTTCCTCAAAGGGTTTTCCTATGGGGAAAGCTGGAGAACCTGTTTATGTTCTAGATAGCACTTTGTTTTCTAAGAGTGTATTTCTCTGTCACTCTCTCTCTCCCTCTCTATCTCTGTCTCTCTCTCTAAAACAGTTTCATACACATCATAGACACAGTTAGAGGAGAGTAGGCAGAGAATTTCATCACACAAATGTTCTATCGTTTATGGTCAAATGGTTAGCTTTTCAGCTCTGTATCTTAGTTATTTGTGCTTATCTGTGTCCTTCTTTTCCAATTAGGTTTATGGTTATTTTATTAGAAAACCAATTTTCACGTCGGCCTATGAACTTAGCTCTGGCAAGATCTACACTTAGCTCTAAACAATAGGTGGCCAGCTACAAAAGGTTAATGAGGTAAAGCTAAGTGTTTGGGGAATTAGGAAGATATTGAGTACATGTAATACAATTTGGGTGTAAATATATCTCCACTGAGTGGTTCCTCCAATAGACAAGCAGTCAGCTGCTTTACCAATACTCTAGTCCCGCTGATTATCAACCACAAAAAAATATATAAAATAAAACACTGTGATAGTACTGACATCATCCATGAAACTCTGAACAGCCAATAAAATCACTCTCCTCTCTTTCTGCGCTTTTTTTCTCTGATTTAGTTTCTGTCCTTTCATTCTCCATTCCTCATCTCCCTGTCACTGTGTGATGTGTGGTGTGACGTCAATGAATGTTGACACATCCAGCGACACATCTATAATTCATCTCCCTGTGTGGGGTGGCCCAGGCCACAAGAGACACACATCCTGCAAACTGTCTCCTGTAGACAGGTAGCAGGTAAAAGGCAAACAGAAAATCACAAGAGCGCATGAGTGCATAAGTACAGACACTTGTGTTCATCCATAAAACATCAAAACCTACACTACATGACCAAATGTATGTGGACACCTGCTCATCGGACATCTCATTCCAAAATCATGTGCATTAATATGGAGTTGAAAAACAGCCCCAGATCATTATTCCTCATCCACCAAACTTTACAGTTGGCACTATGCAAACCCAAATTTGTCTGTCAGACTCCCAGACGGTGAAGCGTGATTCATCACTCCAGAGAACGCTTTTCTACTGCTCCAGTGTCCAATGGCGAAGAGCTTTACACAACTCCAGCCGACGCTTGGCAATGCGCATGGTGATCTTAGGCTTGTGTGCGGCTGCTCGATCATGGAAACCCATTTTATGAAGCTCCCGACAAACAGTTATTGTACTCACATTGCTTCCAGAGGCAGTATGGAACTTGGTAGTGAGTGTTGCAACCGAGGACAGATGATTTTTATGCACTTCAGCACTCGCCAGCAGCTCTAGCAGGGCAGAAATTTGACTGACATGTTGGAAATGTGGCATTGTATGACGGTGCCACGTTGAAAGTCACTGAGCCCTTCAGTAAGGCCATTCTACTGCCAATGTTTGTCTATGGAGATCGCATGGCTGTGTGCTTGATTTTATACACCTCCCAGCAACGGGTGTTGCTGAAATTGCCAGATCCATTCATGTGTAATCTTCTATAAATGTTTGTTATCTTTTGTACCGCATATTTATGTTCTGATGGTCGGGAATGAAAAGAAAACATGTATACATGTCGTCACATGATATTATAGAATACACTCAAATCTCAATGCATCCTCAAAGCATTTCTTGACAACACACCTGATCATTTCAGAGCAAGCGGTTTAGCGACGTATAAAATCGTCCTGAAATTCCGCACCTACAAGCAAATAAATACACAGACATCAATTTATTATTCATTTTTTCTCCCTGGTGTAAGAGAGACATCATTTTTCTTGCGGTGTGCATTCCTCCTCTCATATAGTCGCATATCATGCCTTTCAGTGCATCTGATTTCTGGGGAGAGTTTCCAATCCCCACCTCTCCCCCACCACCAGTGCTCCTCACCGCGCCAAATGAAATATTTACTGAAAGTGTTGATTGCTTGCCAGGAGAGGGAAGACAATCTCCTGATTGACAAGCAGAGTAGTATGGATTAGAGATGAATGGGAAAACTAAATCAAGAATATGAGAACTCCACACTGTTCACAGTAGCTCCTATCAATGGGGAAATGCTGCAACTACAGTAGTGATACTTGAGCTCCGGGAACACTTCTATGGAGGTAAATAAATGTGCTCACGCAAAAAGGGTTTTACATTTCCTGCCAAGAAGCACATCAAAAGTAGCCAGTGTTAAAAGAAAGTCCTTATTGACACCACGGCAAAGTGTAATCTGGTTTGATCTGTAACATCTATATTATGGTTATGACTATCATACAGCTCACACATGAGGCATCTCATGTCAATATTAGTTATTTAGACCATAAAGGTCTATTTCGAACATCAACGTTCAATGCATTTCCCCATGTAGATATTCATCTTAACTTACACACGTCTCCAATATCACTTGAGATTTTTCCCACCATGTTGTCTCCACTAATCATGAGTAAGCTATTCATGCCTTGAGTCATCTCTCAAGCTCCTGGAGCCAGGACACTCACACTGTCAGACAGGGAAACATAATCAATCTCTCCTTCACCCCCCTATTTCCCCTCCTCCCACCCCCCCTAGTGTTACCGAGAAGAGCTGACTCGCTCGACCTTCCCAACAACCTCTACTCCCCATGTCACACTGTTGCAAGGATGCAAGAAGATACCAGAGCTATTTAATCCCATAACACACACACCCACATGCATGCATGCACACACACACACACACACACACACACACACACACACACACACACACACACACACACACACACACACACACACACACACACACACACACACACACACACACACACACACACACACACACACACACACACACTTGCCTGGGCGTGTATAGGTAAGTGTATGCCTCATTAGTGTCTGAAATGCACAAGTCTTTCTGGCCATTGTTAGTGTCCACTAACGATGGCCAGTGGACACACAGTGCCCTCCGTAATTACTGTGATACTACAGCATTGTTTCTTCTTTTGGCTCTATACTCCAAAAGTTAGAATTTGAAAAACAATGACTATGAGGTTAACGTGCAGACTGTCAGCTTTAAGCTGAGGCTATTTTCATCCATCTCAGGTGAACCGTTTAGAAATTACAGCACTTTTTGTACATAGTCCACCCCATCTTAAGTGACCAAATGTATTGTAACAAATTCACTTATATGTGTCGAAGTACATAAAGCTTGTGACTCTACAAATGTGCTGGTTGCATTTGGTGTTCATGAATAATGATAAGTAAAGAAAGTTACAGAGGATAGCATGTCTTGGGGCTATGATATTTGCGCGTCTGTAACTCTCTCACTCGTAATTATTCACGATTGATTCCAGATTTTGCGTAATCATGTTCATGTCCACGTTCATGTAGAAGTCTTTAGAGACGTATTACATTCTTATTTACACTAAAAGTCATCTGAAACAACCAACACAAAGAGCAAATGCATCCAACAAATATGTAGAGTCACAAGCTTGAAGTAGTCATTGCGTGCTATATTTTATCAACTTTAATTCATATATAAGTGATGTTGTCCCAATATTCCTAAAATGGGGGTGATTAAGTACAAAAAGTGCTGTAACTTCTAAACAGTTCACCTGACGTGGATGAAAATACCCTCAACTTAAAGCTGACAGTCTGCACTTTAACCTTATAGTCAGTGTATGATTTTAAATCCAACATTTTGGAGCATTGAGCCAAAAGAAGAAAAATGCTTCACTGTTCAATAATTACAGAGGGCACTGTATATATTATACAATTGAGGTAAATAATGTACACAGTGTACATTATAGCACATGTGTGTTTTTGTGTGCGAGAGAGACAGACTCAGAGGTAGGGAGATATTTTCCTCCATTCCTCCCATAATGGCTGTTCTCCCCCTGTCCTCTTTGCAGAATCTCACATCAAAGACTGCCTCCCCCGGAGCACTGGCTCCGCTTCCCATAATGCATCAGTCAGAGAACACATACCACAGTTTGTTTTACAGCCTGGCTGTTTCAGGGAGAATACAGCACCACTATAAATATACCTGCCCATGGACATAGCAATATATTTGACAGTCGCAATAAACAACTGTAAATGTAAGAAAGGCTAAACTCATGGCTATAGTAGGTACAGGAATATCTGTATATACCTCGCTTGGAAGGTGTTATATAGTACAGGAGGGTCTCCAGACCATATATAATAGCTGTTATAAAGTTATCACACATACATTACGCGAGGAGTCTGCTTTTCTCTATCATTTTTACAAACCATTCCCTCTGTTGACAGTTGATCCCACAAACAAGTTATTTCCCTGGAAGAAACCAATAAAATAGTGTCCTTGTATTGGGGATGTCTAGATTGTATATGTCTAGATTCACCTCTGAATCAATAGAGCAAGTAGATTATCATAAGGCTTTACTCCAATAACGTACACCATAGAAGTACAACATTTGGTTAGCCTGCTAGCAGTTCTTTTAGCGGATAGCTCTTTGAGATGATTCATATCCCTTCCTAGGCCACATGACCTCTCGCTAACTCCCTCTGACCGTCTTCTCCTCTTTCCCGTCAGTCTGTTTAGTCGATCGAAAAAAGTCAATAGCTTTACTTTTAACCTCAGCTTTCTACTGAGGATCCGTGCCATTTACTCGAGTTGACAAAAACAAATTGAATAATAATAATAACAATCATCATAATAATAATAGTAATAATACATGGGACTAACAGTATATAGCGCTTTTCAAGGACCCAAAGTTGCATTCTTTTTTTATTTTTTTTTAAATGTACCAATCCTTTTCATTTTCCTCTGCTTCAGCAGCAGACGCCTTAAAGTGTCTGTGGCCGACATGTTGAAGGAAAAAGCAGGGAGATCTGGGCCTCCCGAGTGGCACAGTGGTCTAAGGCACTGCATCGCAGTGCTATAGGCATGACTACAGACCCGGGTTTGATCCCGGGCTGTATCACAACCGGACGTTATTGGGAGTCACATAGGGAGGGTGTCGCACAATTGTCCCAGCGTCGTCCAGGTTAGGGGAAGGTTTGGCCCAGTGTCATCAGGGTTAGGGGAGGGTTTGGCCCAGCGTCGTCCAGGTTAGGGGAGGGTGTGGCCCAGCGTCGTCAGGGTTAGGGGAGGGTTTGGCC
The DNA here is from genome assembly GCF_023373465.1 of Oncorhynchus keta. Lineage (NCBI taxonomy): Eukaryota > Metazoa > Chordata > Actinopteri > Salmoniformes > Salmonidae > Oncorhynchus > Oncorhynchus keta. Next base: position 21,782,447 of record NC_068456.1, read on the forward strand.
CAGCGTCATCCAGGTTAGGGGAGGGTTTGGCCCAGCATCGTCCAGGTTAGGGGAGGGTTTGGCCCAGCGTCGTCAGGGTTAGGGGAGGGTTTGTCCCAGCGTCGTCCAGGTTAGGGGAGGGTTTGGCCCAGCGTCATCAGGGTTAGGGGAGGGTTTGGCCCAGCGTCGTCAGGGTTAGGGGAGGGTTTGGCCCAGCGTCGTCCAGGTTAGGGGAGGGTTTGGCCCAGCGTCGTCCAGGTTAGGGGAGGGTTTGGCAGAGCGTCGTCAGGGTTAGGGGGAGGTGGCCCGTCATCAGGGTCAGGGGAGGGTTTGGCAGAGCGTCAGGGTCAGGGTTAGTCATCAGGGAGGGGAGGGTTTGGCCCAGTCATCAGGGTCAGGGGAGGGTTTCGTCAGGGAGGGGGGTTTGGCCCAGCGTCGTCTAGGTTAGGGGAGGGTTTGGCCCAGCGTCGTCCAGGTTAAGGGAGGGTTTGGCAGAGCATCGTCAGGGTTAGGGGAGGGTTTGGCAGAGCATCGTCAGGGTTAGGGGAGGGTTTGGCCGGGGGACTTTACTTGGCTCATTGTGCTCTAGCAACTCCTTGTGGCGGGCGGGCGCCTGCCGGCTGACTTCGGTCATCAGTTACACATTGGTGCGGGTGACTTACAGGTTAAGTGGGCGGGTGTTAAGAAACACAGTTTGGCGGGTCATGTTTCGGTAGACGCATGACTCGACCTTCGTCTCCTGTTGGAGAGTTGCAGCGATGAGACAAGATCAAAATTGGGGAGAAAAAGCAGGGAGGTGTTGACAGTTTCTCAGAGACACATCTGTGTGTGATGAGCCTGACATATGGAAGGGGGAGATGGGCAGACCAACAGGCCAGAATTAGGCAGACCAACAGGCCTGAAACAGTTAGACCAACAGGCCTGAAACAGTCAGACCAACAGGCCTGAAACAGTCAGACCAACAGGCCTGAAATTGACAGACCAACAGGCCTGAAATGGTCAGACCAACAGGCCTGAAACAGTGAAACCAACAGGCCTGAAACAGTCAGACCAACAGGCCTGAAATTGGCAGACCAACGGGCCTGAAACAGTCAGACCAACAGGCCTGAAATGGGCAGACCAACGGGCCTGAAACAGTCAGACCAACAAGCCTGAAACAGTAAGACCAACAGGCCTGAAACAGTCATACCAACAAGCCTGAAACAATCAGACCAACAGGCCTGAAACATTCAGACCAACAGGCCTGAAACAGTCACACCAACAGGGCTGAAATTGGCAGACCAACAGGCCTGAAACAGTCAGACCAACAGGCCTGAAATGTGCAGAGGCGAAGGCAATGGTCATCAGCAGGAGAAATGGGTGAATGAATCATGTGGATTAGAACTTTCTTCATGTAGCCATCTCAAAAAACCTGCATGTGCAACTGTGCCTGAAGCCAAGATCAATGAAAACTGTGGGATTATGATTATTGTTTTTCCCTCAGTTAGTCAGTCAGTCATCCGTCTATCCTGGCCTGCATACACAGGAACTCTCCATCACTTTATAATTCACTTACCAGCCTCCATTCCAATAATTACATTAGATTGGAACGTTATATATCTTTGAAATCTTTGTGAAATGTTGCTGGTGGGATTTTGAGCCAGATGTGTTTAACACTACCCTGCTCTCTCTCACTCTGCTTCCTACCATCTCAGTTCATTCAGTCCAATCTGCCACATGTGATAAGTGTCCTTGTTTTCCCAGCAGTACAGCTCAGTTAAGGATATGCAGCTAAGCTCTTGTGGCTGAGGAGACAATGCTGATTCCATCATACTCACACATAATAATGATATTCTCAGTTCCCATTCCATAAATGGACATACATGCAGCAATGCTAATCTCAACATGCCACCTATTTATTCATGTACACTGTAGATATGTATGTGAATATGGGAAAATTGCTAGCATCAGCAGCTTAAGAGGTGTGCCTCTGGCAACACTATTTTATATTATGTAAAGTATCATGTAAAACCTTGCCCATACATAACACATCCTTGAATTATTCATTTTGGCTACATATACCTTGTTTTCATGGCACTGACAGACTTCAACAACAGAGCAGTGTATTTGGCTCAATGTTGGATGGACCTGAGTCTCTAGGGATTTGGTTCATTTACTTCAGATGCCATTGGAAACAGTTATATTTTATTCAATATAGATGGGAGTGGGATTTATAGTCAAGCATTTCGCTACACTCACATTAACATCTGCTAACCATGTGTATGTGACAAATAACATTTGATTTGATTTTAGTCTGGACGCTATTCATGTTTTCAGAGGAACCAAATTGAGAGTTAACATTTTTTGGGAAAATAATCTCTTGAAGCAGCCGTGCTATGTGAACTAGGCTCCTTGTTATTCTTACCACACACGGCCCTAACCATAATTAGTTTCCCACTGGGGACAGACGTCATTTCAATGTCTAGTTTTGATTTACATTTGGTTGACAATGTGAAATCAACAAAAAAAAAGAATTAGATCAGCATATCATTGTATTTTAGGTTATTTTAGGCTAAATTCCCTTACGTTGATTTTGTTTTTCAAATCCAATCATTTTTCCAAATTGATTCAACGTTATCACAACCTGTTTTTGTACAGTGAGTTGTGAGTCAGTGGATCTCCTTACCCAAGCGAAACACTGCTTATCTCCGAATAAAGATCTGAATCTAACCATCAATTAAATATTTACTCACTGTGGGTGGGCTAGGAAGGAGCTGCAAAGCAAGCATAAACTATTCACATGAAACACACGTGTCTGTATGTGTGCACATGTGCGTTTCAAAGTTTAATTATGTGATGTTTTGTGAGAGAAAAATGACGTATTTACCTGATTTGTTTGATATTAATAGTCAAATTATATACTAACAAATAGTAAGTCATTTCTGTCCTACTAATGCAGTGTTTTTGTAAAGAGAGCGTCTCCACCCTAGCAGCTAATCTGAGCGTATGGTCAAGTACACTGGTTTTACTAGAGATAGTTTAGGAGTAGAACAATCCTTCCTTGTTTCCAAATCATCCTTGCATCTGGGAGACTAAGCCGTGTTGGGGATTAAAACAGTAAGATGAAGCCGAGGTGACTTATGATGCCCCCTGATCCGCATAGGAGGAGTGGAACCAGCCATGACTAAGCATTTTATGTGTCTGCCATATCAGAACTAGGACTCCACTGTAAGGTTAAGCTCTCGGCAACACACACTTCAGAGTGTGAGGTCGACCAGCTTCATTATGGCAATAATTAATCGATGCTGAATAAAGATTGATTGTTTGATTGATTGTCCAAGTCTCTCTCAGTATACATGAATTTCCACGACAGTTTCCTCACAGAGCTACTTATTTTGTTAGTTCAAAACACTTTGTATTGATCGCAATACAGTACATGCTTTTAGAAGCTTGTCATTTGCCTTCTTTAGATGATTTATGAATTATACATGAAAGTATATAGTTAAGTAAGCATCAACACACTGTGACAACATGGAGTACAACACAAACAATAGAAGTACCCTTAAACCAAAGATGTACTCATGCTGGTGAAGACAGTGACAGGTCTTAAAGACTCCTCCGAAGTCTGGGATGCCTGTTCAACACGATTAGGCTAGAGAATTCTTAAGGAGATAAAATGTAATTAGGTCAATCTTGACATAGTGGTATGATGAATAATTTGGACAGCAGATTAAGATTTTAGTGATCTCCATGGCAATATTGCATCCTGGTACAAAATCATACACATCCTCATGCAGAAGCACATATATACAAAAATGGGGAAAGTTTTGGACTATTGTCAGAGTGAAAACATATTGTATTGTTTAGTCCTTTACACACTAAGTCCACCTTAGTGTTAAGAAAGCAAGAAAGGTCATTTAACCTCGATCGATTGGGAAATAAATACGACCAGAATTGCTCAGTTGCAATGAAGGAGGAGAGGGAATGAGACAAACAATCAAGATTAGAAAAATGAGGCCATAGAAAATGACAGAGGAAGACAGATGAATGGAGAGAGAGGGAGTTAGGGAGTGAAATTGAAAGGAGTAGAGTATAATGTCTGTCTTATTGCAGAATGTCAGGCTCACTTCTAGTTATCCCATTTACACTTGGTGGGATTACAGTGACGGAAAAGAATATGCCACTGGATAACTGTGCCTTGTTAAGAGCTCTATTTTTAGAGGTTTTGGAATAACAGAGAGGCATGGAACACTGCCGAACTGCAGCCACAACCATCTGTGGACATACTGATCCATGTTGGGGAGTCAACTGACCACAGAGGAAAGGCCCTGGGACTGTGTCAAGATGTACTGCTTAAAACGTCTAGAAACCCAGACTATGGATTATACATAAACGTCTTTGAGCAGCACTGTGTATGCAGGTACATGTAACTGCCAAAATAAAGGAAACACCAACATAAAGTGTCTTATAGGGCATTGGGCCACCAGGAGGCCCCAGAACAGCTTCAATGCACCTTGGCATAGATTCTACAAGTGTCTGGAACTCTATCGGAGAACCATTCTTCCACGAAAAATTCCATGGCATATGATTTACATTGTTTTCATACTCATCAAACCATTCACTGACCGCTCGTGCCCTGTGGATGGGGCCATTGTTGCCAAAATAACGGCCAAAATATTGGCCTGCCCAGCATTTTTATACATGCCCCAAAGCATGATGGGATGTTAATTGCTTAATAAAATCAGGAGCCACACCTTTGTGGAAGCACCTGATTTTAATGTAATTCGTATCCCTCATTTCCTCAAGTGTTTCCTTTATTCTGACTCTCTATTGGCTACACAGACTTTTGGCCTCCCATCCTATTTTAACCACGTCTCAGTAATGACCAACCCATCTGGATTGAAGATGTGAACCCACACTTGATCCATTTTAGGTAATACGCTTCTAGTGTTAACGTGTAGAAAACCAAGGCTTTTACGAGAGCAGACATCAGTGAAGCAGATATCAGAGCACAAGTCAGAATTGAGGCGAGCAAATGTAGATGGGCCAGGGTGTACATGCACATTTCCAGATACCATCAACAGTAATACAATCAACGCACAGCACAGGACAGGGAGATCTCTGCAGTGCTGATTTATGACATCTGAATGTGCACCAGATGACAACAAGATCATATTGTACAGCAATTTCATCAGATAACATGAATACAAAGCCAGCGAGAGGTGGTTAAGGAACAGTGTTTTGAATGCTGATGTTAACCTTTCCGGTTATACCGGTTATACCCTTTCCGGTTATACCCTTTTTCGACAAGACAGATCTTCCAAATGTGGGGGAGGGGCAATCTTCACCAAGGATCACCTCCAGTGCTCGGTTGTCTCCACCAAGTCTGTCCCCAAACAATTTGATTTGCTGGTTTTAAGCATTAACCTTTCAAATAGCTCTTTGTGGACTGTTGCTGTGTGCTATCGTTCTCCATCAGCACCGGCCTCTACCCTACCTGCCCAAAACTCTCTCCTGGACCCTTACACTAAGTCTGAATTTGTCCTGCTAGGTGACCTAAACTGGGACATGCTTAAATGAATGGGGGACTCCCTAAATCTTTCTCAGATTATCACAAATCCCACAAGGTAGGACTCCAAACACCCAGAAAAGTCTACTCTCCTCGAGTTTATCCTCACAAATAATCCTGATAGGTATCAGTCTGGTGTTTTCTGTAATGACCTTAGTGATCACTGTTTTACAGCCTGTGTTCTTAATGGCTGCTCAGTGTAAAGACCTGTCCTGATTTGACATAGAAGCTTGCTAAAAAACTTTAATGAGCAAGTCTTCCTTCATAAACTGGCCTCTGTAAAATGGTATAGAATCAGCTTGATACCCTCTGTCGAAGATACTTGGACTGTCTTTTTTGATATTTTCAGTGGTATTGTTAACAAACACGCCCCCATAAATAAAAAGAGAATTAAAAACAGGTTCAACCCTTGGTTCGACCATGATCTTGCAGAGTTATTCCACCTTAAGAATTGCATTTGTCGAAAGGCTCAGCACACGTATGCTTAAGCTGACTGGCTATCGTTCATTCAAATGACAAATAACTGCACTCAGGCTATCTAGAAGGCCAAAGTTAGTTACTTTAAGGAGCAGTTCTCTATCTGTGGGTCTAACTTCAAGAAGTTCTGGAAAACAGTTTAAGACCTGGAGAATATTATTATTATTAGAATAAACCCTCCTCCTCACAGCTGCCTATGTCCCTTAATGTTGATGATGTGGTTGTTACTGACAAGAAGCACATGGCTGAGTTCTTTAATCACCACTTCATTAAGTCAGGATTCCTATTTGACTCAGCTGTGCATCCTTGCCCGTCCAACATATCCTCATCTCCCACCCCTTCTAATGCGACTGTCCCCAATGCTTCTCCCTCTTTTTCCCCTGCCCCACTTCAAAGTTTCCCTGCAGGCAGTCACTGAGTCCAACATGCTAAATGAGCTCATTAAACTTGACCCCCCAAAAAGCATCTGGGTCAGATGGTTTAGACCCTTTCTTCTTTAAGGTTTGTCCCCCTATCGTCGCCAAGCCTATCGTCGCCAAGCCTATCGTCGCCAAGCCTATCATCGCCAAGCCTATCTCCAACCTTTTCAACCTGCCTCTCCTTCTGGGGAGGTTCCCATTGCTTGGAAGGCAGCCACAGTTTGTCCTTTATTTAAAGCGGGAGATCAAGCTGATCCTAGTGGCTATCTCAGCCACTGCCTGTCACTAAGGACTGGCCACCCCACATATGCTCTCTCTAATTCTCTCTTTCTTTCTCTCTCTCGGAGGACCTGAGCCCTAGGACCATGCCCCAGGACTACCTGACATGATGACTCCTTGCTGTCCCCAGTCCACCTGACCGTGCTGCTACTCCAGTTTCAACTGTTCTGCCTTATTATACGAACATGCTGGTCATTTATGAACATTTGAACATCTTGGCCATGTTCTGTTATAATCTCCACCCGGCACAGCCAGAAGAGAACTGGCCACCCCACATAGCCTGGTTCCTCTCTAGGTTTCTTCCTAGGTTTTGGCCTTTCTAGAGAGTTTTTCCGAGCCACCGTGCTTCTACACCTGCATTGCTTGCTGTTTGAGGTTTTAGGCTGGATTTCTGTACAGCACTTTGAGATATCAGCTGATGTACGAAGGGCTATATAAATAAATTTGATTTGATTTGACTAAGGCTCAATCCTAGGCTCCACGCTCTTCTCAATTTACATCAACAACATAGCTCAGGCAGTAGGAAGCTCTCTCATCCATTTATATGCTAGATGTTCTTTACCATTCGACCATCAGATTTGCCACCAATGCTCCTTATAGGACACATCACTACACTCTATACTCCTCTGTAAATTGGTCATCTCTGTATACCCACTGGTTGACCCACTGGTTGATGCTTATTTATAAAAACCCTCTTAGGCCTCACTCCCCCCTATCTGAGATATCTACTCCAGCCCTCATCCTCATACAACACCCGTTCTGCCAGTCACATTCTGTTAAAGGTCCCCTTTAAGCACACACATCCCTGGGTCGCTTCTCTTTTCAGTTCGCTGCAGCTATCGACTGGAACAAGCTGCAACAAACAATTAAACTGGACCGTTTTATCTCAATCGGTTCATTCAAAGACTCAATCATAGACACTCTTACTGACAGTTGTGGCTGCTTTGTGTGATGTATTGTTGTTTCTACCTTCTTGCCTTTTGTGCTGTTGACTGTGTCCAATAATGTTTGTACCATGTTTTATTCTGCTACCATGTTGTGTTGCTACCATGTTGTTATGTTGTGTTGCTACCATGCTGTGTTGTCATGTGTTGCTGCCTTGCTATGTTATTGTCTCTCTTTATGTAGTGTTGTGTTGTCTCTCGTTGTGATGTGTGTATTGTCCTATATTTATTTATTTACAACTGTTGGCAACTGCAAGTATTAGAAAATGGAAGAAGTTCAAGATGACGGTCAATCACCCTCAGTCTGGGGCTCCATGCAAGATCTCACCTCGTGGGGCATCAATGATCATGAGGAAGGTGAGGGATCAGCCCATAACTACACGGCAGGACCTGGTCAATGACCTGAAGAGAGCTGGGACCACAGTCTCAAAGAAAACCATGAATAACACACTACGCCGTCATGGATTAAAATCCTGCAGCGCACGCAAGGTCCCCCTGCTCAAGCCAACCCCAAGAGCACCATCCCAACCGTGAAGCATGGAGGTGGAAACATCATTCTTTGGGGATGCTTTTCTGCAAAGGGGACAGGACGACTGCGCCGTATTGAGGGAAAGATGGATGGGGCCATGTATCGCGAGATCTTGTCCAAAAACCTCCTTCCCTCAGTAAGAGCATTGAAGATGGGTCGTGGCTGGGTCTTCCAGCATGACAACGACCCGAAACACACAGCCAGGGCAACTAAGGAGTGGCTCCATAAGAAGCATCTCAAGGTCCCGGAGTGGCCTAGCCAGTCTCCAGATCTGATCCCAATAGAAAATCTTTGGAGGAAGCTGAAAGTTTGTATTGCCCAGCGACAGCCCCGAAACCTGAAGGATCTGGAGAAGGTCTGTATGGAGGATTGGGACAAAATCCCTGCTGCAGTGTGTGCAAACCTTGTCAAGAACTACAGGAAACGTATGATCTCTGTAATTGCAAACAAAGGATTCTGTACCAAATATTAAGTTCTGCTTTTCTGATGTATCAAATACTTATGTCATGCAATAAAATGCAAATTAATTACTTAAAATCATACAATGTGATTTTCTGGATTTTTAAAAAGTTTTGAAGTGTACCTATGATAAAAATTACAGACCTCTACATGCTTTGTAAACCTGCAATATCGGCAGTGTATCAAATACTTGTTCTCCCCTCTGTGTGTGTGTGTGTGTGTGTGTGTGTGTGTGTGTGTGTGTGTGTGTGTGTGTGTGTGTGTGTGTGTGTGTGTGTGTGTGTGTGTGTGCGTGTGTGCGTGCGTGCGTGCGTGCGTGCGTGCGTGCGTGCGCCAATTGCGTCAATAGACTCTTAAGGAGTAATTGAGATTTCACAGGAGAGCAGAGAGGTGAAATGCTGGACCACAAGTCAAGGAAAGGGCAGAACCACTACACAAAGATCGAGAGAGTAGAGAAGGAGAGATGCGAAGAGAGGAGCCTTTTCCTATCTAGACTTTGTAAGCAGGATCTGTTTTGCTATGTATTAGGAGCGTGTCCCATTGAGAGAGAAAGTATGTGGAATTTCAGTGACACCCATATTTTGTTAGAGAGAAGAGCGAACCATCTGCTATTGAACAGACCCACAAAAGAGAAGGCGAATGTAAAGCATTACAGACCTAGGTACCTCAAACCGAGCAGATAGCACCTTTTTCTTAGTATGACACACAGCATCTTCCTCTATGCAACCGCAGAGCTCAAAGGAATTAAACAAGTTCAGTTTCAGAAATCACGATAACAAACAGACAACAAGGAATAAAACCAGTGGGATGAAAAGAAAGAAAGAAACATTTTCATTGACAATCAACATCAACACACAGCAAGGATAGACCTTGTTACTTGTGAATGTTAAAAATTATGCACTTACCCTATACAACATAAAATGTATGAAATCCCCGTGTAAATGCCAAATGTTGGTCTTGACACGTCCCAGGGAACGAGTTCAGTTGACCTAGGCCAGATCTCCCAGGCAGGCAGCAGTCTAAGGTCAGGACTTCAATCAGGAGTCCCCCTGGCCATGTGCTCAGGCCTGTCTTTTCTCTTTAGCCCTCTGTGACCCGGACAGCCCCACATAACAGCCTGCTGTCACTGGAGCGCCCTGCTAGGGCTGGGGGTAACAGGGTCACTCTAGCCCTCACTCACACAGTTGACCAGATCACACACAACCACAGATACACGCAAACAGATATAGGAACAAACACACATAGAGAGTGTGTCTATCGACCCAACTGTCAACTTTACCATCTCTGTTAACATAGAAAGATTTTAAAAATGTCAACTGCAGTATATAGTACACTGTCAATGTACTGTACACTTTGTTGAAGCTCTTAAAATCACTGGGCCTGAGTTAAATGCCTGACCATTCCTTAATGAGTCAACTGATGTCATGTCTAGGGAATTACCAGGAACCTGACGATACCATATTATCACGCTACTTAGGTGCCGAAACTATATGTATTGTGATTCTCACAATTCTGTGTCTTACGATTCAACGCTCCAATTTTAATGCGATTTGATGTTCCAAACATATTGCTCACCATATGTCTGCTACAAAGAGACAAGAGAGAGCCATGAGAAAACGAGTTGTGATCAGTCAGGGAAATTAAAGTGCTGAAAACATGTTGACTCACTATTTAAAAAGAAAATGGAGAAAAGCTATAGGATGAAACATACCAGGGTTTTTGTGCAGGTACATCCGACTAGCACGAGTTAACACTACCAACAGTAGCAAAAAATAAAACACTCGATACTTGGAGTCAAATATCAAAATAATATCGTCCAAAATAATTTTGCGATATGTAACTGTATTGATCTTTTCCAGCATCACTACTCACGTCTCGTCTCATCTACATTTTGGAGCTGGACTCACGGGATCTTGTCTTGCCAGATAAATACATATCAGTGTGGCGGGTCAGACGTGTGTGTGTCCGTGTGTTGGGGTGAGTGTGGGTGGTACTGGGCCACAGCACACAGCACTTCCGGACTACTCTATTAGCCCCTAATGTCAGACTCTCCGCAGCAAAATCAGAAAGAATTGCCCCTGTTCTATGTGCACTGGACCACAATACCAGCGGACTAAAATGAGTGTCTCTATTCATCTCTACTCTATCTTCTTTTCCCTTCCATCTTCATCACCCCCCCCCCCTCTCTCTCTCGCCGTCTCTCTCTGCTATGCTCTCTCGCTCTGACATCTCACTCTCGCTCTCTCTCTCTCTCACCCCCTCTCTGCCTCCTCTCTCACTCTCTTTCTGTCTCTCTCTCCCTCCCACCCTCTCTCTCTGCTGTGCTCTCTCTCACCCTCTCCCTCCCACCCTCTCTCTCTGCTGTGCTCTCTCTCTCACCCTCTCCCTCCCACCCTCTCTCTCTGCTGTGCTCTCTCTCTCTTTGCTGTGTTCTCTCTGTCCTTTTCTATCACCTATTTTCTTTTTTCTCTCTCTCTCTATCGCTTTGCTGTTCTGTGGAGGACCCAATATCTCTCCTTTGTAGACAGCAGACCAGAGCAGTAGAATACAGATGAGCTGAGGTGAGATGGGAGGTCACATTGCAGATTCTGGCCCCTGCACCTTTCATCACACCAAGCTGGGAATTAGGAGATGAACAACGGGGCCTAACTTGTTGGTGCACAGTTAAATCTATGTTACCATTTTTCTACCAGGTGTTGTGGTGGAGAGAGGGACATAAAGACCATAACCACAGCCATAGCAATTTTCTACTGCTCAGTAGTTTAATTTCCATGTGCTGGAAGGCTTGAAGATTATGGAAAGATAACATGTACGTCCGTGTGACAAATCAAATTGTGCCGAATACAACAAGTGTAGTAGAGCTTACTGTGAAATGCACTTCATCAACAATGAAGAGTAAAAAAAAAGAAGCAAGTAACAAAATATTTTCCAAAAAAATACAAATAAAGGTAACTTAATAAATAACGAGACTATATACAGGGGGTACCGAGTCATTGGCTGGGGGTACAGGTTAGTCAAGGGAAATTGAGGTATTATGTACATGTAAGTGGGGGTAAATTCACTACGCATAGATAATAAATAGCGAGAAGCAGCAGCATAAATAAGGGGGTTAATGCAATTAGTCTGGGTAGCCATTTGATTAACTGTTTAGTAGTGTAATGTCTTGGGGGCTGATGTTAAGGAGCCTTTTGGATCTAGACTTGGCGCTTCGGCACCACTTGCCATGCGGTAGCAGAGAGAACAGTCTATGATTTGGGTGGCTGGAGTCTTTGACAATTTTTAGGGCCTTCCTCTGACACCACCTGGTATAGTGCTTGGCCCCAGTTATATACTGGGCCATACGCATTACCCTCTGTAGCGCCTTGACGTCGGATGCCGAGCAGTTTTAACATAGCGGTGATGCAACCAGTTCTCGATGGTGCAGCTGTATAACTTTCTGAGGATCTGAGGATCCATAACACATATTTTCATTCTCCTGAGGGGGAATAGGGGTTGTCATGCCCTCTTCACAACTGTCTTGATGTGTTTGGACCATGATAGATTGTTAGTGATGTGAACACAAAGTAACTTGAAGCTCTCGACCCGCTCCACTACAGGGGCGTTGAGGATCAGCGTGGCAGATGTGTTGTTGCCTATCCTTATCACCTGGGAGCGGCCCATCAGGAAGTCCAGGATCCAGTTGCAGAGGGAGATGTTTAGTCCCAGGTTATTTAGCTTAGTGATGAATTTGTTTCTGGGGCACTATGGATTTGAATGCTGAGATGTAGTCAAGCAATAACATTCTCACATAGGTGTTCCTTTTGTCTAGGTGGGAAAGGGCCGTGTGGAGTGCAATGGAGATTGCATCATCTGTGGATCTGATCTGGGTGGTATGCAAATTGCAGTGGGTCGAGGGTTTCTGGGATGATAGTGTTGATGTGAGCCATGACCAGCCTTTCAAAGCACATGGCTGCCGACGTGAGTGCCACGGGCAGTAGTCATTTAGGCAGGTCACCTTGGCATTCTTGGGCACAGGGACTACGATCGTCTGCTTGAAACATATACGTATACCAGTGAAGACATTTGCCAGTTGGTAAGCGCATGTTCTGGGTATGCCTCTGGGTAATCTGTTTGGCTCTGCGGCCTTGTGAAAGTTGACCTGTTTAAAGGTCTTACTCACATTGGCTATGGAGAGTGTGGTTCACAGTGGTCCGATGAGTGTCAGAGCCGGTGTAGTAGGATTCAATCTTAGTCTTGTATTGACGTTCTGCCTGTTTGACGGTTCACCGGAGGGCATAGCGGGATATCTTATAAGTATCCGGATTAGTGTCCCGCTCTTTGAAAGCGACAGCTCTAGCCTTTAGCTCAGTGAGGATGTTGCCTGTAATCCATGGCTTCTGGTTGGGATATGTACGTATGGTCACTGTGCGCACGATGACGTTGATGCACTTATTGATGAAGCCAGTGACTGAGGTGGTATACTCCTCAATGCCATTGTATGAATCCCGGAAAATATTCCAATCGTTGCTAGCAATAAAGTCCTGTAGCTTAGCATCCACGTCATCAGACCACTTCCGTATTGAGAGAGTCACTTGTACTTCCTGCTTTAGTTTTTGCTTAAAAACAGGAATCAGGAGGATATAATTATGGTCAGATTTGCCAAATGCAGGGAGAGCTTTGTATGCGTCTCTATGTGTGGAATAAAGGTGGTCTAGAGTTTTTTTTCCTTCTTGTTGCACATGTGACATGCTGGTAGAAATGAGGTAAAACGGATTTAAGTTTTCCTGCAATAAAGTCCCCTGCCACTAGGAGTGCCGCTCCTGTTTGCTTATGGCCTTATACAGCTCATTGAGTGTGGTCTTAATGCCTGCATCGGTTTGTGGTGGTAAATAGACAGATAAGAAAAATATAGATGAGAATTCTCTTTGTAAATAGTGGTGTACAGCTTATCACGAGGTACTCTACTTCAGGCGAGCAAAACCTTGAGATGTCTTTAATATTAGAGATTACATACCAGCTGTTGTTCACAAATATACACAAACCACCACCTCTCATCTTACCAGAGGTTGCAACTTAAAATCCCTTCAACATAACATTGTACAAACATTGTTCTAGAATGGGAAAAACATTGATTTCATCACAGCAACAAAGTAAGTGGAGGGTATAAAAATGGAATGCGTCTGGACAGATGTAGCTTGAAACACCTTGTTGAGTAATATGCATGCTGGAAAAGGCAGCAGAGGAAAGGAATGGAGATTGTCTCACCTTCAGCCATCTGTGAGATACCATGCCCCATTTCATCCATAAATCTATCTAGGAAATGCATTTAGGGCTTTCAAAATGAGCTTCACAGACAGCCGAAGCATCACTGAGAAATAGTTCATATGGGGTCATATGGGGCCAGTAGAGTTGACTGTCAAGCTAACTATGTAACAAAATCTTTGTTCCACAGACTGCCTTAGTGACGCACCATATCGTTTTCAAGAGGGGCCTATATGAGTGACATCGTCTGTAGCTCGTGGTCCTCTGTAACTCGGTAGAACACGGTGCTTGCAACGCCAGGATAGTGGTTTCAATTCCAGGGACCACCCATAAGAAAAATGGATGCACACATGACTGTATGTCACTTTGGATAAAAGCGTCTGCTAAATGGCATTATGAAAAATATCTTCTAAAGAGCGGCACAGTTCCATTGTCTTACGTAATCAGTCTGCATGCATTATAAATGTGTCATGTTTTTACAGATGCATGGTACAGCAATGCCCAAAATGGAGGCGCCACCATGGGGCAAGAGGGGCCCTCGCGACAGTAGCCCAAAGCAATGCATTACTGAGGTCTGCCTTTGCAGGGTGGGGGGAGAGGGGGGGCAAGAGCCAGAGTGAAACCTAGGCAGTATCTGTTTAAGCAATATGCTCACTTACTGTAACTGGGGAGTAAGATCATGTCAATAGTAAAGTTGTGCTGTAACAAATGTATTTGTGTTGTATGTGTAATGTACATAAGATTAGGGGCACTATGAGATTATGTATGTCTGTATATATATATATATATATATATATATATCTTCTTCTTTTTTTCTTTGAATTTTCCTTCCTTGTCCTCCTTGCAACTCTCAATCTCAGGTCAGCACCCTGTCCATCCATTTTCTCTTGTGTTCTGCTATCATGCAGCTAGGATGATATACTATATCTCTGGCTCTCCATGAGTCTCTATCAGGAAAATAAGGCCAATCTAAGGCAGGGCTCATATCACCTCCACCGCACCGAGGCTTAGTCAAATGGATTCCCCCTCTTTCACACATTTCTATTTGTATTATTGCACCCATAGCTATTTATTTCTCTCCCCCCCCCCCCCCATATATATATATATATATATATATACCACTTTCAGCCACATCATTTACCTGTTAGGATTGCTAAGCATCTAAGCTATCATGTCCAATTTCACGCTAGGCAGAGGAGGAGAGGTGGGGAAAAAAACAACAGTCGGCCGCCAATCAGGGTGCTCCGTAAACAAACAAGACACCGCCAGGACCTTTTGAAGCTGTCTCCTCCCAATCAACCACAACCAACCCCGACTCGTCCATCCTTCACCCCCAGCACATCCACACCTCCATCCCCTAAAACATGGTCTCCTTCTCCCATCCCCCCCTCCTGCCCTGCACCCCTCCTTCGTCTCTCCACTCCCTGTTTGTTCTCATTCCCATTCCATCCTCCCTTTTGTTTTCCAAGCAGCTGAAGTAGCCTTGCACCACCCCAAGGACTGGTAATCCTCCCTCTCCCTCCCTCTCTCCCGTCTTCTCTATGTCTCTCACTCTCTCATTCTCTCACTCTCTCTCTATACTCATACTCACAGTAATGTGGAATGGGTCCACAATAACAGTCTGTGGATAATGCAGCACCTGACCAACCTTTTAATCAGCCCAGGACCTCCCCACTCCATTACTGTGATATGGATAATCACCTGAGAAGAGACCATTCATGAAGAGAGATGGATAAAAACTGTCTGAAGTGCATCTGCTGTTCAGAGGAACAAAGGCAGAGAACGAGGCTACCCTTTTTCATAAAAAATGACTGTCATTAAGCAGAGCTGCAGATGTGCAGGCAAATAGCCGGAGATTATGGTTGTTTGCAGTTGCAAGGTCTGTTGCTTTTGCTAATCGTTATCTGGTCCTCCTAAACACAACAATTATACCTGAGATTTTAAAAGGCTTAGCTGTGTTTGCTGTGGATGAGGGGACAAGGCGTTCACATTGGATAGTTATTATTGCTTGTCCAAGATTGGCTCTGGCCTTGCTGTAAGATAAGCTTCCTGTGATCTCCGGTCAATCAAGACAATGTACACGCAGAGCTTTTTTCTTTTATTATGCTGCTCTCTCAGAGTATTCTACAGAGGGTAGTGCATACGGCCCAGAATATCACTGGGGCCAAGCTTCCTGCCATTCAGGTCCTCTATACCGACGACACAATGGTGGAGGAGGGAAGAGGTCAGAGACCTGGCAGTATGATGCCAGGACAACAACCTCTCCCTTAACGTGAACAAGACCGAAGAGCTTGTCGTGGACTAAAGGAAAAGGGGGCCGAGCACTGGTGCAGTAGTGGAGCGGGTCGAGAGCTTCAAGTTACCTTCCTCCACATCACTAACAAACTATCATGGTCCAAACACATCTAGACAGTCGTGAAGAGGGCATGACAACGCCTATTCACCCTCAGGAGACTGAAAATATTTGTTATGGATCCTCAGATCCTCAAAAAGTTATACAGCTGCACCATCAAGAACTGGTTGCATCACCACTTGGTATGGAAACTGCTTGGCATCCGACCTCAAGGCGCTACAGAAGGTAGTGCGTACGGCCCAGTATATCACTGGGGCCAAGCTTGCTGCCATCCAGGTCCTCTATACCAGGTGGTGTCAGAGGAAGGCCCTAAAAATGGTCAAAGACTCCAGCCACCCTAGTCATAGACTGTTCTCTCTGCTACCGCACGGCAAGCATTACCGGACCGCCAAGTCTAGATCCGAAAGGCTCCTTAACAACTTCTCCCCCCAAACCATAAGACTGCAAAACTGTTAATCAAATGGCTACCCAGACTATTTGCATTGACTCCCTTTTTTGGGCTGCTGCCACTCGCTGTTTATTATTTATGCATAGTCACTTTATCCCTACCTACGTGTACACATTACCTCAGTTACCTCAACTAACCTGTACCCCCACACATTGACTAGGTACCGGTACCTCCTGTATATAGCCTCGCTAATGTTATTTTATTGTGTTCTTTTTTTAAATTTTAGTAACATTTTGTATACATTTGTTTTGCAAATATTTTCTTACTTACTTTTAAAAGTTATACACCTGTTGTATTTGGAGCATGTGACAAATATTATCTTATTTTATTAGCTGGTGTCATGACTGTCCTGATCAGGTCAGGTTACAGGAGACCACAACCCTACAGATTATCTCTCAACCCCAACAGAGGAGGAGAGATCTAGGGGTCTGAAGATGTGGGGGTTTTATGACCCCTCACGCCCCTGGTAAATCTTAGGCCACAGACAAATTCCTTTGTCCTGTTACTATGGAGAACCAGCCTCAGAACATTAAACATTAAATAAAGGGACTTTGGAACAATGGTTTCCGTCAGCAATGGTGGTCATGACGATAGATGGAAGATGAAAATGTATGTCATTTTTGTTTGGTTATTAAAGGTTAATAGATGACGTTATTATGAAAACATTGTAACGTGAAGAGTTTTCCTAGTATATGTTTGATGTTTATACATTGTACGTTGTGTGGAAAATGTCCAATTTCAAAGGGAATGTTTTGATAAAGACGAAATGTGAAGTTAGTTGTCTAAAATTGGATTTGATAAAAACCTAGACCTTGCTCTTAACTTGGTACGCCCAGAGAACTGCCCTAAAGGTGGTTACGCCCACTTCTGACCCAAGGGTATAAAACCTGTGAGTAAAGAATTTACAAATAAGACTACGTGACCCAAGCTGCAGCCAAGGTCTAAAAAGTCTAAAAAGTCAACGAACCCAGAACGCTACACAAGTTTGAAGACAAAGAAATCTTTTTCTACCCAAACTACGGATGAGTAGCTGTGTCTAACCGAGTTAATTCAAGCCGGACCCCATAGCATCCAATCCCAACTAAACGGTTTCATTCCTTTGCTGTGAGCTCTGAGCTACAGAGCTGTCTGTCCTCAGAAGACCCCTTCCAGAGCAAGGGTAAGGGAACAGACTTCTAAGCCAAAAGGACACTGAAATCGTGAGGATGACCAGAAAGGTGCGCCGGAGAAGTGCATCATCGAGCAGCCTGAACAGTACCCTGAACGGTCCACGCAGAAAATCCTTGGAGGTCTTCCCCACGTAATTACATCATTATGTTCTGACGCATAAGAGCGGCAGTTTGGGGCAAGGCTAGGGTTAGAATAGCATAGTTGACAAATTCACCCAAATGTATATTTCTATCGTATATTTTCTTTTTCCTCTCTCTCTTTGAAATCCCCATTTTGGGTAACACGCGCTATAGTGTGTTGACCCATTACACTAAGTTCTAATCAATAGCCTATAATGTTTTTGTCTATGTGTATCTCTTGTCATCATTTTAGCTTTCTAGTAAATAAATATTCAACTAAGATTGGTGTGGTACGAACTCATTGGTGAGACCCGGGTCCGTGCAGATTCACGGACTATACGATGTTCAGAACGAGATTGTAGAGGTAACTGGTTAATTAGCGGCTGTTGTAAAATCGATATTCTGATATTCTTTGAGCTAATTTGGGAAATAGAAACTCAATAAAAAATAGTTTTCCCATGGTGCCCCAGGTTAATGACTTAATAATTGCTTGATTCAGTTAATCCCACAATTAGAAACTTTTAATCATTCGATGAACAACAGTCGTCACATTAACTAATACAACGTCACAACACTGGCATTATATCAAAATCATTTTCTTAGCATTGTGTTTGGCATTGTCTAGCTGCAATGAACAGCAGCAAAGATCATTGACTCTACTCTGCCTTCAATTGCCTTGCACTTCAAAAACACAGCCTTCAAGAATGTGATCTTCAGGGTGTCAAGATAGACACTGAAGCTAGTGGACAAAGAGGAGAGGCACTATTGCTCAAGTACAATGGGCAACCACCAAACCCACCAGCAACATAATCCTTGAATCTCAAAATGTGAGAAAGGGGTGTGAGTGACAGAGGAAGACGGGCGACTTGAGTACAGTACATTTCTTGACTTACTGAGTTGATATGCTGACATTTATATATTCAATCGATTCTTTCATGATAGCTGAACTCCAGTACTTGGTAATGGGCCAGAGGAGTTGACTATACCATAAGGAAAAGTTCAACCGAAGCTAATTATTCCCCTTATCATCCACATCATTATGATTGTTATCGTTATGGTAACCTTTGGGGGCAGTGGGGGAAGATGGTGGTTTGTGTGTTTAATTGCATCCGCTGGGACTGGTTCCGTTGCAGAATTCCCTTATAATCACACTCCCTAAAGCTCCACTGTTACACAAGTAATGGACCGTGAAAAACCCACAAACACACGCACACGCACAAACACGCACAAACACACACACACACACACACACACACACACACACACACACACACACACACACACACACACACACACACACACACACACACACACACACACACACACACACACACACACACACACACACACACACACACGTCTTACCTTCCATGTCTCCCTCTCTTTGTGTTCATTTCTTCCCCCCTCCCATTTCTATACATACCTGTAAGGTTCCATACTTGTGCTAATTAAGGTGGTTAAATATGTTTTATTTAAAGTGATATTACTCCCACTGGTTTACAGGTGTATACAATTACTTTTCAATTTATTGACATCCTTTCTTCATTTTCTCTCATATTGAGGAAGCTGATCAACAGTAAAATAAAAAAAGTTAAATCGATTACTTTTACTGAGAAAGTAATGAATGGTATCAAACATAACATTCCATTTTTCAGCAACATGGATAGCGTCACTAATATAATGTAGAATGTCAGCACCATAGAAAGCGTCTCCAAAACAGTGCAGCAATTCAGCATTGTGGACGGCTCCCCCCAAACAGTGCAGCATTTCAGCACCATTGACCCGGTCGATTCAGCACTGGAGAATAGGGCTTTGAAATCGATGGAACACTCAAAAGTTTAATCGTTAGATACAAACAGTATCCTACAGATGTAGGATCTTAATTTGATCACCCTCTCACAGAATAACTTTCTTGCTATGTAGGAAATGTAAAACTTGAAGTGCATTTGTGGTTTAAAAAGCCTTCTGAAGTTTGTAATTTCCACTTGATTTTCTGTTACGAAAAATGTCCATTAATTATAATCCACATAATAATTAACATTTACTGTTGTTACAGGATTAATTTCCTGCTGTTGCAAACTGTCTCAAATTAAGATTGTACATCTGTGCTTAGATGGCAGGCAAGACGCCTGTCATGTAACGACATTACCATTCAACCATTAGCCATACTATTTGTATAGGGTTGCTCTGTAAAGAAATCAACATCCTTCCGTTTGACTGTACTACCAAAAACATTAGATCTTTTCAGTCTATGTACAAAAATGATTAGCAAGGATTGGCATGCATTGGCATTGATGCCAACAACCACATGTTGATACATAGTTAGGGCTATTGAGGTGACCATATACCGTGCTGTCAACAGTTTAGTGAAATATGTTTTGTTTGGGAACATGGGATAGTAACATTGTTTTTACAAAACACAATTGGCATATATATTACTCTTACAGAATTTCCACGTGGGCGAGGATATTGGAAATTTAATCAAAGCCTACTAGATGATAAATTGTTTAGATCTAGGACAGAAGAATTTATAACGGACATTTTCAGACATAACATAGATACAGCAGATCCCCTTATTGTATGGAACACTTTTTAGTGTGCCTTTAGAGGCCATGCAATTCAGTACTCATCAATAAAACTAAAGCAATTTAGATTAAAAGAGTCGATATTAACAAAGGAAATTGAAGGACTAACAGTACAGTTAGATAGCAATAAAAACGGTACCATAGCGGCACAGAATAAGTTAGAGGGGAATAAAAGAAATGGAGGAACTTATTCAATAGAATCCAGTGTAATATATTAGAAAAATAAAGTGACCTGGATGGAATATGGGGAAAAATGCACCAAATTCTTTTTCAATCTTCAATATAGAAATGCTACCAAAACAAATGTATTAAAACTTGTTACAAATGATGGAGTCACGCATGATTCACCAAATTACATTTTGAAAGAGGAAGTAAAGTACTTTGGGAATATGTTTTCATTTCAGGCTCCTCCATCTCCCCTAACTGAAACTAATTGTATGGATTTTTTTCCTAATAATAATGTCAAATTAACATCTATACAGAAAGACAGATTACAGAGGAGGAACTGCTTGATGCAATTGGGGCCTTTAAGGTTGGGAAAACTCCAGGGCTGGATGGCATACCAGTGGAAGTATGCAAAACCTTTGTTGATATACTCAAAGGACCATTATTTACATGTTTTAACCACTTCTATATAAATGGTAGATTATCAGACACGCAACAAGAAGGTCTGATATCATTATTACTGAAACAGGATCCAAGTGGTGTATATATAAAGATCCAGTCCATTAAAAAAATTGGAGACCCCTTACACTTCAGTGTTTTGATGCAAAAATCCTAGCAAAATGCTTGGCGCATAGAATCTAAAAAGTTTTGTCAGATATTATTCATCCTAATCAGACAGGTTTTTTTTACATGGACGATACATTGGAGATAATATAAGACAAGTACTGGAAACAATAGAATGCTATGAAATATCGGGGACACCAGGCCTGGTTTTCATAGCTGATTTTGAAAAGGCTTTTGACAAAGTACGACTGGAGTTTATAGATAAATGCCTAGAATATTTCAATTTTGGGGAATCTCTTATAAAATGGGTTAAAGTTATGTATAGTAACCCTAGGTGTAAAATAGTAAATAATGGCTACATCTCAGAAAGTGTTAAACTCTCTAGAGGAGTAAAACAAGGTTGTCCACTATCGCCATATCTATTTATTATTGCCATCAAAATGTTAACTGTTAAGATTAGATCAAACAATAATATTAAGGGATTAGAAATACGTGGCTTAAAAACTAAGGTGTCATTGTACGCTGATGATTCATGTTTTCTTTTAAAACCACAATTAGAGTCTCTCCACGGCCTCATAGAGGATCTAGATACTTTTGCTATTCTTTCTGGATTAAAACCAAATTATGATAAATGTTACTATATTACGTATTGGATCACAAAAAAATGCAAATTTTACATTACCGTGTAGTTTACCAATAAAATGGTCTGATGGAGTTGTGGACATACTCGGTATACAATTCCCAAAAGAAAGAAATGATCTCACTCCAATACACTTGTATAGAAAGTTAGCAAAAATAGATAAGTTCTTGCTACCATGGAAAGGGATAATACCTGTCTATTTGTGGAAAAATCACCCTGATTAACTCTTTAGTCATATCACAGTTCACATTTGCTTATGGTTTTGCCTACACCTAGTGACCTGCTTTTTAAAATACATGAACATAAAAATATTCAATTTGATTTGGAACGGCAAGCCAGATAAAATTAAATGGGCCTATTTATATAATGAATATGAATTCGGAGGGCAGAAACGATTAAATGTTAAAGCATTAGACGTCTCACTTAAGGCATCAGTCATACAAAAGTTATACTTAATTCCAAACTGGTTCTCTAGTAAATTGGTAGGAATGTCTCATCCTATGTTTAAGAAGGCCCGTTTTCCCTTTATTGAGATTACACCGGCCCACTTTTGATTGTTTGAAAAGGAAATAATCTCCAAAATCTCTCTTTTTTTCGAAAAACAAGCCTTAGAAAGTTGGTTGCAATTTCAGTTTAATCCACCTGAAACGACCGAACAAATAATACAACTAATATTGTGGTTAAATTCAAATATACTAATTGATAAAAACAACTGCATTTTTCGAAGAAATGTTTGAAGAAGGTATCATTTTTGTGAATGATATCATAAATAGGACTGGTGGAGTTATGTCCCATATGCAGCTAACACAGACATATGGAAATGTCTGCTCTACCCAAAATTACAACCAATTAATTGCAGCATTACCACAAAAATGGAAGAGGCAAGTAGAAGGGGAAAAAAGTAAGGCCCTGTATTAAAGAACATAAATGGTTAAAGAAAAGTGTGGCAAATAAAAACATATACCAATTTCATTTAAGGACCAAAACTGAAAGCTGTGCCATATAAATTGCAAAATAGTTGGGAAGAGATTTTCGATGTACCCATTCCATGGCACATGGTTTATGAATTGATACACAAAACAACGCCGGATGCAATAATTCAAATTTTTCAATTTAAATTACTATACAAAATTCTTGCAACTAATAGAATGTTATATATATGGGGGATAAAATCTTCCCAGCTCTGCTGATTCTGCTGTGAGGAGGCAGAGTCATTAGATCATTTATTTTGGTATTGTCCATATGTAGCTCG
Source organism: Oncorhynchus keta (assembly GCF_023373465.1). Lineage (NCBI taxonomy): Eukaryota > Metazoa > Chordata > Actinopteri > Salmoniformes > Salmonidae > Oncorhynchus > Oncorhynchus keta. The sequence continues at coordinate 21,805,618 of NC_068456.1, forward strand.
TTTTTGGTATATATATATTTACAAAAATTTTTTATGGGGGATTGGAAATGATGCAGACAATTACATTGATGGAACCAATATTCTTTCCGCAATATTAAGCTGATCCACTCCTTTTAATAAAAAAAAACATAAACAAAACAACAACAACACACTTCACTAAACTGTTGACAGCCCATCTGCGCACTCTAGAAAGGAATACAGGAGCGAGAGGAGGGATATAAACACATGGTGGTGAGATATTCTGTATAGCTAAAGGTAATGTGTAATCCAATTAAATATGAAAATGTTACAAATTCCCTATTAATAGGCTATTCAAAATCAAATAGAAATTCACTAATGTAGGCTAACTGTGAGCAGCCCTGAAAAATCAATGAACCAACAGGATTGCCTAGGGCTATATGTTCTCTCTCAGACTCATGGATAGGTATTTTGGAGCATAGCATATTTAACTTAGTTTCCCAAATTAAGCACTAAGTAGCTGCAGGAACAAGTTTGGAGAGCCCATGGCATACAGAGTTTGGGTGAAAAATCACCTGTGGTGCAAAGAGTGCAAGCTCCCCAAAAAGTGCATGATGGGTGGAGTTAAATCAGTGTTCTTGTATTTATTTCTCAGCTTATATTTATTTAATTTTTCCCCCAGTTCCTGCCCATTTGATAATGGGCAATTCTAAATCTAAACACATTTTATATATTATATATTAGCTGAATAAAATTAAAATAATGTTTTTTCCATTACGGAGCGAGTGCGCAGATGAAGTGGCTATGTTGAGCGTAAAAGTAAATATTTGAAACTGGTCCCATATGCAGAATGTTGGGTTATTTGTCAACTGTAATTGTGAATTATAAAAAAAACTTAAAATGTCTTAGAAATCAATATACATATGGGCCGCATGATGCGACTATAGGAATGATTTGAGAAAGTCCCCCAAAAAAGCTTGCACTCCGTTCCTTGCCAATTACAGTTGACATATAACTCAAAATTCTGCATATGGGACCCGTTTCAAATATTTACTTTTATGCTCAACATAGCCACTTCATCTGCACACTCGCTCCGTAATGGAAAAAGCATTGTTTTAATTTTATTCAGCTAAGCTCAATTGTACTCTTCTTACTATAAAATCATATGAAATAATGTCACTAGACTGATAAGCATATCTTATAATATATCTTGTCAGCTAAATGAATAAGCCTACTGCCTACGGCATGGAGCATAGCCAGTTAACGTAGACCGACAGTAGGTCAACTCATGTTCTGTTCTCCTGAGATTCATTTTCTTCATATCAGAATGTTTCTTTAGACCTCACTAAAATAAATAATGGATTTATTGTGATGGTGTATATTCAACTGATTTATTATACTTTTTGAAATGTAAATGTTCCAAAGAGGCATGTATGTGTGGAGTCCAGGAGATGCTAAACATGTTTACGTGAATTAACGGTTTTCTATACATAGAAAGGCTAATGTTAACACATCAGAACGTATTGCTTACCACCTTTCAAGCATGACGGTAGACTGACCTGCTGTGAATTACATCACATGGCCGCCAGAAAGCCATTTAACAATAGGGGTAGAAACTGAACAACTCAAGTGATCAGCATCAATGACAACCATCCCTCCTGAATAAATGGACCCCACCACTCAACGGGTTATTGAGGGGAGAATAGTTTCAACGTACAGTATTGAGCCACGGTTCTTGCCAGGCAGAGGGTTTTATAGCACATGAACTGTAAAACATTGAAATCGATTCAGATTACATTCATCGTTATTACCACGACCTTAGCAAGGTCGGATATAGCAGTGTGGTCATTTGAAATGACTGAAGGCGGATAAGGCATCGTTAGCATGGTTTATCTTAGTAATGGGGCCATTTGGAATGACGGTAATGCACTGATAGCATGTTCCATTTATATGATGATGATTTTGCCATGTGGAGAGATCATTCATCAGCAATGTATTACATGCTGACATGAATTAGAGTATGCACACTTTAAATGCTGTCCGTGAATTCAACATCCTGTCCGTGAACAAGATTATATTTCCACTGGGTAGTAAGTAGCTGAGAAAATGAAAGCATATCTAGTACATATGGGTTTTGGAGACGTCAAGGGCTCTAGCAAAGTGTGCCCCATAAAAACAAATGACCCGTTGTACTCCCAAATAAACGGGAAAATACTGATACAGCGTTTCCCATTCAGACAGTAAGAGGACACGTGTTAGCTGATGTTGCACATCTAAATAACATTAAATAACATGTTATTGTTCACATACACAAATTTAGCAGATGTTATTGCGGGTGTAGTGAAATCCGTATCTAAATAATAAAATGAAGAAATATAGAAATTAGGTGTCACGCCTTGGTCATAGTGTTTTGTGTTTCGTTATATATTTGGTCAGGCCAGGGTGTGACATGGGTTTGCTTTGTGGTATTTCGTATTGGGGTTTTGTAGTTATTGGGATTGCGGCTGAGTAGGGGTGTTGCATAGGCTTGGCTGCCTGAGGCGGTTCTCAATCAGAGTCAGGTGATTCTCGTTGTCTCTGATTGGGAACCGTATTTAGGTAGCCGGGGTTCACTGTGTATTTCGTGGGTGATTGTTCCTGTAGTGTTCACCAGATAGGCTGTAATTAGTTTGCACGTTCCGTTTGTTGTTTTGTATTTGTATCAGTTATTTCATGTACCGCGATTCATTCATTAAAGACATGAGTAACCACCACGCTGCATTTCGGTCCGACTCTCTTTCAACAAACGAAGAACGCCGTTACATTAGGATGAGGAATATTGGAGTCCGGAGTATAAATATATACACACTACTGGTCAAAAGTTAGGAGACACCTACTCATTCAAGGGTTTTTCTTTATTTGTATTTTTTTCTACCTGGTATTATTTGGTAATCAAAAAAGTGTTAAACAAATCCAAACATATGTTATATTTGAGATTCGTCCCTTTGCCTTGATGACAGCTTTGCACACTCTTGACATTCTCTCAACCAGGTTCACCTGGAATGCTTTTCCAACAGTCTTGAAGAAGTTCCCACATATGCTGAGCACTTGTTAGCAGCTTTTCCTTCACTCTACGGACCAACTCAATCCAATTGACCTGGCCTCCACAATCACCCAACCTCAATCCAATCTAATTGGGTTGAGGTTGGGTGATTGTGGAGGCCAGGTCATCTGATGCAGCACTTCATCACTCTCCTTCTTGGTTAAATAGCCCTTACACAGCCTGGAGGTGTGTTGGGTCATTGTCCTGTTGAAAAACAAATGATAGTACCACTAAGAGCAAACCAGATGGGATCGAGTATCACAGCAGAATATTTTGGAAGTATTGGTATTGTTGTTGTTGTTGTTGTTTTAATCTTGCCGTCTTTGTATCGGATAGCTTTATAATAGTATGTTATGTTAAAGTAGCATAGCTTTATAATAGTATGTTATGTTAAAGTAGCATAGCGTTATAATAGTATGTTATGTTAAAGTAGCATAGCGTTATAATAGTATGTTATGTTAAAGTAGCATAGCTTTATAATAGTATGTTATGTTAAAGTAGCATAGCGTTATAATAGTATGTTATGTTAAAGTAGCATAGCGTTATAATAGTATGTTATGTTAAAGTAGCATAGCTTTATTATAGTGTGTTATGTTAAAGTAGCATAGCTTTATAATAGTATGTTATGTTAAAGTAGCATAGCTTTATAATAGTGTGTTATGTTAAAGTAGCATAGCTTTATTATAGTGTGTTATGTTAAAGTAGCATAGCTTTATACTAGCATGTTATGTTAAAGTAGCATAGCTTTATAATAGTGTGTTATGTTAAAGTAAAGACAATGACATATCAAGTTAGTTTTCATAAATAAACTGTAAATATTACAAAACATAATGTGGAACAAATAAAATTCTATTTGGGATATCGAAATTCTTACAACGTCTGTATTGGAAAAAGGAGATACCTAGTCAGTTGTACAACTGAATGCATTCAACCGAAATGTGGTTTCCGCATTTAACCCATCCCTTCTGAATCAGAGAGGTGCGGGGGGATGCCTTAATCAACGTCATTGGCACCCCGGGAGCAGTTGTTGTTGGGGGTTAACTGCCTTGCTCAACAGCAGAACGGCAGATTTTTCCACCTTCTCAGCACAGGGATTCAAACCAGCAACCTTTCAGTTAATGGTCCAACGCTCTTAACCGTTAGGCTACGTGCCTTTTAAAATTGCAGAGATATTACAATTTTAGATTCACATGATGTTCAAAAGATGCTGTTGGCGGTTCTAGTGTTAACAATATTGGTCCCTTCGGATGGGAGAGATGTGGCCATTATTAACACTAACTGATGCTCCCAGAATTGTGAAGTATTGTTGGTTGAACCATGAGTGAGTGTGTATACCGGAGGCCGGGATGAAAACAAAAAAAATAAGTATGTATCCTGTGTCCCGAAATAGTGGATGTAGTGGTGGTGTAACATACATTCTCCCTGGACCACATTCTATAATTCTACAAGCAAAAACTGTCCATTAACTACTACACTAATACTGGGAGAGGGGGAGGGAGGGAAAGACAAAGACAAAGACAAAGACAAAGACAAAGAGCAAGAGAAGAGAAAGAGGGGAGAGAGTGAATCACTCACTGAGCACATAGAAAGAGAGCAGAAGACTGTCCAAAGAAATATACCTATAGACTCCAAGAAAATAAATGACATGGGCAGGACCACTGTGATAATATCCTACCCCTCGGACACGAAGAAGCCCACCCCTGGACATCTGTCCATCCCTCCATTGACCAGTGATAGCAACATCAGCCTGAAGCCCACGGACTGAAGTGGGTAGTAGGAGGAGGAAGATGAGAGTGGAGATGAGCTGAACAACATGGGCAGTGTCACGAGAGTTGTTGTCACTCAGGACGACTGGAGTCAAAGCGGAGGTGGATGCTCTCTGTCAGCTTCACAGGAAAGAGTCAGAGCAGCCAAGTGTATTAAAAAGGATGCGGCAGCTGGTCCTCACAGAGCTGTTAGGGATCCTCCGAGGCAGCTACTCACATTAGGCTAATGCAACATTAAGCACTAATGGTACATTTGCATGTGGATACTATGTGATAGCCGCCATATAGTCTGGAAGGGAGAAGGATTGTAACTATACACGGACTGTACAAAATATTAAGAACACCTACTCTGTCCATGACATAGACTAACCAGGTGAGACCAGGTTGAAAGCTATGATCCCTTATTGATGTCACTTGTTAAATCCACTTCAATCAGTGTAGATGAAGGGGAGGAGACAGGTTAAAAGATTTTTAAGCCTTGAGACAATTGAGACATGGATTGTGTGTGTGCCATTCAGATGGGCAAGACCAAAGATTTAAGTGCCTTTGAAACGGGTATGGTAGTAGGTGCCAGGAACACTGGTTTGAGTGTGTCAAGAATAGCAACACAGGGACGGACGGACGGGGGTTGCAACTCAATATTTGGAAGGTGTACTTAAAGCTTTGTACACTCCGTGTATTTACAGAAGATAATCTGAAATGGCCCCTTAGGCATTTTAAACTCAGCGAGAAACTTTCAACAACACTAAAGAAGGCTGATTTGACCAAATGTATACATGTCATGTCTACTGTATAATTTTAGAGAAGGTCTTCCTCCAGCAGCACGTCAATCTCTCAGAGACAAGCCAGCAACTCACAAACATAATCACTGCGTACACACCTGTCAATCACTCACTAGCCAACTACAGTTAGGCCTGTTATTCCTCCATAGACCTGTCAATCATTGTCTGAGCCAATCACAGACATACTTGTCCGTACTACTTTCATGGTGTCTTGTCACTAAATTTATGGTCAACAACAGATTTCCCTTATGAATAGCATAGAGAATATCATAGAGATTTAAGAAAAACTATGGCCCTCATAGCATCTGTGAGATTAGCCTTGCGTCAGTGTTGAACCACTGTGTCAACACTCGCCTGCTCATCTCTATCTACTCACCAGGGCTAATCATGCTAGAAGCATGGAGTTGGAAATAGAAAGGAGGGTTCACCATAGCAACCCCAGCAGTTGTTTGGAAGCTCTGATGGGCTCATCCTACAAATGTCAATTTCAGCAGGTGGATGGGTGGCTGATCATCAGCTCTGTGAAGGTTTAAGCTAAGCCTGCTGTTGGCATGACGATCACGATGCATGTGCCTCCTGCAAGTGCGCTATGTGCTGGCCTCAGTCGGCCTGTGGTTCAGTGATTGGTTCAGGGCTTATAATGAGATGTGTGCAGCGGTCATGCTCCACTGCCTCTTCCCCCATTCAGTCAGTCTCTCATCAGATTCAGTTAAATGAACTGAGTAGCGAGCGAGGCAGGGATGGAGGGGGTTCCTTAACTATTTTAATAAAGTGAGAGATTGTAATCATGGAGCTTGTTCTGCCGCAGCAGAACGGGTTTTGAAAAATGATATCCCTGTTAATATCTGAGAGCTCCAACCATGTAGACGTTGATGCTGCAATGGAAGGAGAGGGACGCCGGATAGACTGAGGAATATCAACAGAAAGCCCAAAAATGCCACAAAGTAGCCTTAATATTACATTCCTGATGTACAGACATTGTAACACACTAAGCGGTATACGAGATGGAAAAATTTAAATATTGGATAGGAAACTGCTATTCAGTCCAAGAAAGAGATTGAAATGGAGGATTAATTTTATCCCTGGATATATTATGATAGACTTTGTGGACAGAGGGTATGTTGTTATTGTTGTTGTCTATTCTGTGTGTCTTGGTGAGGTAAAGATTTCCCTGGTGAACAAAAGATAAATACAGTGCTTATAGATTTCTGTGCAATGCACATCTCCAAACGAACATCTCTCATAACACTGACAATACAATTATATCCCAATCCTACCTAATAAAAGTGCTTCAATAAAACATTGCATGGGGGCTGTTTGTATCAATCGATCGCAGGATAGAAAACAAGGCAGGAGAACAGTTTAACCATGTGTTTTTTTCAAAGATGATGAGATGGATAAAGGTGACAGATTTTTTATGAACTGTCATAATCAGGGAGGCTTTTTCTAAGTGATCTGACCATTTCTAAGAAAAGTTGAGGACCAGAGCAAAGTGCTCTGTATTTAGGAAATGTTTTGTTTCCTAACTAGTTCATAGTGGGATGTACTGTGCTTTACAGTGTACTGTCTAAACATATGTAATCGTATGAATACTGAGAAATATCTAAACAACAAACAAACACACATGTATCCTAAGCAGGCATCAGTACACAAACAATATCCACAGATGGCAGAAACTCACTCATCTCTCTCTCTCTCGCTCTGTCTCCTCATACAAACAGTCAGATTAAGAGAAAATATTGCTGAGGGACAGATCGCCAGACACAGATGGCAGAAACTCATCTCTCTCTCTCTCTCTCTCTCTCTCTCTCTCTCTCTCTCTCTCTCTCTCTCTCTCTCTCTCTCTCTCTCTCTCTCTCTCTCTCTCTCTCTCTCTCTCTCTCTCTCTCTCTCTCTCTCTCTCTCTCTCTCTCTCTCTCTCTCTCTCTCTCTCTCTCTCTCTCTCTCTCTCTCTCTCTCTAAAGCTATGTTCGAAATGGCCAGGCTTCATTCGCAGTATGTTCTTTGTAACGAGGTAACACTCAGCCCCAGGGGGAGTTAAACTTGGTACATTCCGTCACCAGGGTCACCAGGGTCAAAATGGTACACCCGGGACCCAGTGGCAACTGGGGGCATTGCCAAGGGGTTGGAGCAACAAAGAAAGAAAGAAATGCCGACATTGGCTCGATTGACGTTGGCTCTACTGATGTTGGTTCTATTGATGTTGGTTCTATTGATGTTGGTTCTACCGACGTTGGCTCTGCGACGTTGGCTCTACCGATGTTGGCTCTACCGATGTTGGCTCTACCGATGTTGGCTCTACTGACATTGGCTCTATTGATGTTGGTTCTACCGACGTTGGCTCTACTGACATTGGCTCTATTGATGTTGGTTCTACCGACATTGGCTCTGCGACGTTGGCTCTACCGACGTTGGCTCTACTGACAATGGCTCTATTGATGTTGGCTCTACCGACGTTGGCTCTACTGACATTGGCTCTATTGATGTTGGTTCTACCGATGTTGGCTCTACTGACATTGGCTCTATTCATGTTGGCTCTGCAACTTTGGCTCTACCGACATTTGCATGTAAGTGCACACATACATTTGAAGTTGTTTTAATGTGTTATTTTCTCCTCTAGCTGGGCCTCACCCAGCACTGGGAAATGGGACTTTTTCGCTTTTCATCTTGTCTGCCTCTCTCACACAATGTAACCTACACATTCAGCTTCTCTCAGCAGAGAGAGCTCTCTGAGCACACACATCTGGCCCCAACATCGCCTCTCCACCACCCATACATGCACGCAAAGCACACACACACACACTCTCACACAGTTGAGGTCACCTGCAGATTGCGCTATCAAAGAGCCCTAGATAACTTTCAGTCAGGCTAGAGGGATCAGTGATGGAGGAAAAGGGGAGTTGATATAGAGATAGAAAGAGATGGAGCAAGAAGACGAGAGAGGAAAGATTTCATCTGGAGGAGTGAAGATTAATGTTGCTGTCAGAGTGAGGTGGGACTGGACATTTCAATCCATCGTTGGTGGTAGCTACTCCGTTTGGCCCCAGCCTGCTCCGCTGAGAGAGACGGGGGAATGGGAAAATGGAGGAAGACAGCCTGGAAAGGTAGCTCTGATCACCCTGTCTCTGCTGAGGGAGATCACCCTGTCTCTGCTGAGGGAGACCTGGGCTCCTAACACTCTCCCTCTGGCCCCCACCGGAACCTGAGCAGCCACAGTGTTAGTGTTTTCCCTCCTCTCCTCTCTCCTTTATCTCTCTACACCGTCTCTGCTTCTCTCGTTCTATTTCTTAGCCGTTTTCCCCTCACATTCACTTCCCACCTCTTTCTCCTAACTCATCTCCATCCTCTCTGTTTAATATTCATAGGATTGTGTGTGTGGTCGCCTTGTTAGCATGTCACACTGAGTACACCCAGGCCAGACTGGGGCCTGAGGGAGACAACGATAAATACATATAAGACAGCTCAACTCACCATTACTTTCCTGATCTGAAGAAACCTACTGGGATCAGAACAGCGCTGCAGGTCAGGCTTGAATAATAGAAAGGCTTGACTAATAAGATATATTAGATATAACTTCCTGTGCTGTTGGTCAGTTGAGTACATTTCTGGGGCTCCTATGTAGGGTGCTTAAGACCAACCAATTGTATAGGTTAGGCATTACCGGTGGGGAATAAAGGCCTTTCGTGGTATATTAACTACAGTTGTTCTGCCCCACACTCTTACGTGAGTGTCACAGATCATGTGATGCCTTGGCATGTTGTCCGTAGTGAGTGAAATCTGTTGGACATGATAACCTGCAAGGACAAAAATAAAATGTGCCATACCCTTCCTTAGCCTGCCATGTGTTCATGTTTAGGCTGTTGGTTGGTGTTGCATGTCTGGCCTTAGTCTGAATGGCAATGTCAGCGACTAGCACATGGGTGTACATTAATGTGTCATTAACTCTTTAATCTCTGCCTGTCTAATTTATATTTATAGGCCATGTCCGTTTCAATTCCAGTCAATTCTGGAAGCACACTATAATTCCAGTCAATTCTGGAAGCACACTACAATTCCAGTCAATTCTGGAAGCACACTACAATTCCAGTCAATTCTGGAAGCACACTACAATTCCAGTCAATTCTGGAAGCACACTACAATTCCAGTCAATTCTGGAAGCACACTACAATTCCAGTCAATTCTGGAAGCACACTATAATTCCAGTCAATTCTGGAAGCACACTACAATTCCAGTCAATTCTGGAAGCACACTACAATTCCAGTCAATTCTGGAAGCACACTACAATTCCAGTCAATTCTGGAAGCACACTACAATTCCAGTCAATTCTGGAAGCACACTACAATTCCAGTCAATTCTGGAAGCACACTACAATTCCAGTCAATTCTGGAAGCACACTACAATTCCAGTCAATTCTGGAAGCACACTACAATTCCAATTCTCTTACATGCTTTTCAATGGTGCACAAATTGAATTTGAGGATTTTAATGTTGACTTGAATTTAAGTGGAATTGACCCCAACCCTGGTGCACACGGCTCACTAACCCAGCATTGTGGATTAATTAGAGCACCACTGATGATTCCCCTACGGATGCCACAAGGAAGGCAGCCCTGGCAACTCAGGTTCAAATGGATGGAGGGGGAGGGGGAGATGGAAAGCATCGATCCATCCCTCCACCAACTGTTAGCCACCCTGTATGTTCCTTTTTCTGACCAGAGTGAGAGAGAGAGAGAGAGAGAGAGAGATAGAGAGAGAGAGAGAGAGAGAGAGAGAGAGAGAGAGAGAGAGAGAGAGAGAGTTTCTGCCATCTGTGGCTGGAGAGCACAGGTGGCACCGTTCAAAATATAAATAATTTACATTAGATTAAAACCAATCAAGTCAGATGGATATTTTTGTCATTCTATATCACTTTGTTTATTTGCATTGCTAAATCTATAACTGGCCCGATGGTTCCATTTATCCTTTTGTGTGTCTCTCCATCCCTGTTTCCCTTCAATGAGTGTGGAGGAGAGTCTAGGTCCAAATACATTTCCTCAATTAGGTGTCACCCAGAAACAGATAGGAAAAGGCCATTGGATTAGCTATTCTTTGCGTCTTCCCACCATGCTGGACTCTTGAGTTTGTCTCAATGGATTACACACACACGCACGCACACATACGCACAAACACACACACACAGGCACACACACACAGGCACACGCACACAGACACACACACACAGGCACACACACACAGGCACACGCACACAGGCACACACACACAGGCACACACACACAGACACTCAGACACTGGTTGGAGACGGAGACTAGATCAGCTTGCACTTCAGGAGGCCTTCAGGGACCTTTGAAAAGTACTGTGTAAAAATATCAAAGGGAATCTCAAGGTTGAATATAGTTCAGTTTGGAAAAATGCAAGCTGATGAGATCAAGAAACAGAGAACAAGACATGTGGGTAAACCCCATTAATTCTCCAATATCTCTAACCAGCTGAATGTTAAATATTGTCCAAAACCCTGTGCAACCACTGACAAGACAGTGCTCTGTTGGAGCGGGGTGACCTCCTACCTACCGTGTCAAACAGCAGCACACACCATGAGATGGACACCTGTAAAGGGGAGTGTTTATTCTTTCACTACACTGTTTACTACACCTTGACATGCACACCGCAATACAAGTTCTCAATATTGTACGGCAGTTGTGACGCTGTTATCGGTTCCCTTTTTCTCTGACAACTTTGAACAACTTGATTTTGCAGGCTATTCAGAATACAATGAGAAGATCAAGTGAAACAACATTCATATAGTCTTGTTGACAGTATTTCTAGCATCTAGAGACAATGTTTCTAGTTCTGTGTCAGAGAAGCTTTTTTATAGTGTGATAGAGTTGCCAGACCAGCATGTCAAAACGATATTGTGATTATGTATTCGATGGTGAAATGTCCGTTTCCTCCCCAGGAGAAGTGTGAGGAATGTCAAGTCTTAGCAGTGGCCTAGCAACACTCTGTATGGGTGCAGTGGAATGATGACACCTGTCGATGTAAATTTGCATATGCACCAAACTCACTAGAAGTATATCAAAAATGTAAATTGCGCAACCAGCCATACATACTAAAACACCTCATAAAAACAGTCTGCAAACAAACCCATCCTACAAATTAAAATAGCCCGTCACAGAATAATCTCTTGATTAATGCACTATAGCTACTGGTCATGACCTCTGCTTCGCCCACATAACATCATCTGTCCACATGGGATAGTGAGAACACATCCTGCCTGGCCCTACCTCTGTGATACCCAACAGCTAGCACCAATTGAAGCCAACAATCCCCTGAACTCCATACGGTCTCTATGCATGACAGAATAATAACTCAAAGCAGGTCAATTTTAATTGAGTCCATAAATATGAGTGCAATGTACATACACTTACCTTCAGAGTGCAAGCAAAGGTTGAAGTGACATCACAATGCAAGCCACAGACCAAAAGAACGCCCCCAGAAAAGAAAATGGAATGAGAAAAATAGAGAGAAAAAAAAAACCCAGTTAAGACCTGAGGAATTAATAATTGACCGACTTTACATAAGACATAACAATGTTTTTTAAAATGGCATTTCAGGGAGTTATTGGAAGAAACATTTTGGGATGAATAATTGAGGGAGCTGAGGTTGTTGAGCGGTGGGGTGAGGTGGGCAATAGCACACAGACACGACCCAAGGAGAGAAGAGGATTAAGTGATGCCAAGCTACCAATACAAATGTCTTACTTCCTGCAAATAATAGCACTGTACATTGTGTTGGTTAAATAATGATGATGACTCAGTGTTTTGACATTTTGAACATCACAAAGGAGTATATCATATACACTGAATGTACCAAACATTATGAACACTTGCTGTTACCATGACAGGCTGATCAGGTGAATCCAGGTGAAAGCTATGATCCCTTAATGATGTCACTTGTTAAATCCATGTAAATCAGTGTAGATGAAGGAGAGGAGACAGGTTAACAAAGGATTTTCAAGCCTTGAGACAATTGAAACACGGATTGTTTATATGTGCCATTCAGAGGGTGAATGGGCAAGAGAAAAGATTTAAGTGCCTTGGAAAGGGGCATGGTAGTAGATGCCAGGTGCACCGGTTTGTGTCAAGAACCTCAGCGCAGTTGGGTTTTTCACAGTCAACAGTTTCCCGTGTGTATCAAGAATGGTCCACCACCCAAAGGAAATCCAGCCAACTTGACACAACTGTGGAAAGAATGGGCCAGCATCCGTATGGAAAGCTTTTGACACCTTGTAGAGTCCATGCCCCAATGAATTGAGGCTGTTCTGAGGCATCATATATCATATATCAATCATATACTTTACAAATGGGAATGAGCTGTACCACGCCAGATACGCTTAACATAATTAGTCTCAAATGACAATCTTGGAAAGCATTAATGTTCCAAACCAGACACAGATTTAGTTGAGTCTGATCATAAAACAGATACAGTCCCTGACCCAGTAAAACTGATGGAGGAATCAAGGGCAGATGTCTTTCTATCTAGCACTGCCTCAGGATTAGGATCCTGCATCTGCTGAATTTGAGCAGGCAACGTACTGGGCAACTATCCAGGGGCCTGATCAATGAATAAGTAGGCCCAGCCCGCCCGCTCCAGGAAAATACTGACTAATTGAGGAGTTGGAGTGGAGCCAGACCCAGAAATGTGCACAGTGATGAGATATTCTCTGCCATGATTTATAAATTGCTGTTGGCGGCTGGGCAGCAAGATGGAATGACATTGAGTAATGAACACGGCACGCTTTTGTGTATTTTCCAATCTTGTCTTCTTTTTATGTACCAGCTGATTTTCTCCTATTATTTGATGTTGCACAGACCAATAGATTATTCCTGTAACTAAAGCTACTTAATTCACTAACATTTTTAGTTGCATGGGTAAAAGTCAGAGAGCGAGACAACGAGAGGAAGAGTGAGGGGGTGAGAGAAGTGTAGATGCAATCATAGTCTGAATGCCAGCAAATATACAGCTCACTGAATAAACAGATTGTATTATGGATGACAACGACTCACAGATATATCTACTCTCCAGCAAATGTTTATCCCTGTCAGGTAGAATACGTTGGCAGCCCGCTGTTTATCCCCGTCAGGTAGAATACATTGGCAGCCCGCTGTTTATCCCCGTCAGGTAGAATACATTGGCCGCCCGATGTTAATCCCCGTCAGGTAGAATACATTGGCCGCCCGCTGTTTATCCCCGTCAGGTAGAATACATTGGCAGCCCGCTGTTTATCCCCGTCAGGTAGAATACATTGGCAGCCCGCTGTTTATCCCCGTCAGGTAGAATACATTGGCAGCCCGCTGTTTATCCCCGTCAGGTAGAATACATTGGCCGCCCGATGTTAATCCCCGTCAGGTAGAATACATTGGCCGCCCGCTGTTTATCCCCGTCAGGTAGAATACATTGGCAGCCCGCTGTTTATCCCCGTCAGGTAGAATACATTGGCAGCCCGCTGTTTATCCCCGTCAGGTAGAATACATTGGCAGCCCGCTGTTTATCCCCGTCAGGTAGAATACATTGGCAGCCCGCTGTTTATCCCCGTCAGGTAGAATACATTGGCAGCCCGCTGTTTATCCCCGTCAGGTAGAATACATTGGCCGCCCGCTGTTTATCCCCGTCAGGTAGAATACATTGGCCGCCCGCTGTTTATCCCCGTCAGGTAGATTACATTGGCAGCCCGCTGTTTATCCCCGTCAGGTAGAATACATTGGCAGCCCGCTGTTTATCCCCGTCAGGTAGAATACATTGGCAGCCCGCTGTTTATCCCCGTCAGGTAGAATACATTGGCAGCCCGCTGTTTATCCCCGTCAGGTAGAATACATTGGCAGCCCGCTGTTTATCCCCGTCAGGTAGAATACATTGGCAGCCCGCTGTTTATCCCCGTCAGGTAGAATACATTGGCAGCCCGCTGTTTATCCCCGTCAGGTAGAATACATTGGCCGCCCGCTGTTTATCCCCGTCAGGTAGAATACATTGGCCGCCCGCTGTTTATCCCCGTCAGGTAGAATACATTGGCCGCCCGCTGTTTATCCCCGTCAGGTAGAATACATTGGCCGCCCGCTGTTTATCCCCGTCAGGTAGAATACATTGGCAGCCCGCTGTTTATCCCCGTCAGGTAGAATACATTGGCAGCCCGCTGTTTATCCCCGTCAGGTAGAATACATTGGCAGCCCGCTGTTTATCCCCGTCAGGTAGAATACATTGGCAGCCCGCTGTTTATCCCCGTCAGGTAGAATACATTGGCAGCCCGCTGTTTATCCCCGTCAGGTAGAATACATTGGCAGCCCGCTGTTTATCCCCGTCAGGTAGAATACATTGGCAGCCCGCTGTTTATCCCCGTCAGGTAGAATACATTGGCAGCCCGCTGTTTATCCCCGTCAGGTAGAATACATTGGCAGCCCGCTGTTTATCCCCGTCAGGTAGAATACATTGGCAGCCCGCTGTTTATCCCCGTCAGGTAGAATACATTGGCAGCCCGCTGTTTATCCCCGTCAGGTAGAATACATTGGCAGCCCGCTGTTTATCCCCGTCAGGTAGAATACATTGGCAGCCCGCTGTTTATCCCAGGTAGAATACATTGGCAGCCATTGAGCAGTGAAGTCTGAACCAGATCTGACAGACTATTTGATTGTCAAAATAAATCTTGTTTTCAAGATAAACATGCATTATAATGCAGTTTCCTGGCTTAACGTCTCCAGAAGAAGCCAATCTGTCTGCCTCAATGTCTCAGGTAGAAGGTAGAATACATTGGCAGCCCGCTGTTTATCCCCGTCAGGTAGAATACATTGGCCGCCCGCTGTTTATCCCCGTCAGGTAGAATACATTGGCAGCCCGCTGTTTATCCCCGTCAGGTAGAATACATTGGCCGCCCGCTGTTTATCCCCGTCAGGTAGAATACATTGGCCGCCCGCTGTTTATCCCCGTCAGGTAGAATACATTGGCAGCCCGCTGTTTATCCCCGTCAGGTAGAATACATTGGCAGCCCGCTGTTTATCTCCGTCAGGTAGAATACATTGGCAGCCATTGAGCAGTGAAGTCTGAACCAGATCTGACAGACTATTTGATTGTCAAAATAAATCTTGTTTTCAAGATAAACATGCATTATAATGCAGTTTCCCTGGCTTAACGTCTCCAGAAGAAGCCAATCTGTCTGCCTCAATGTCTCAGGTAGAAGGTAGAATACATTGGCCGCCCGCTGTTTATCCCCGTCAGGTAGAATACATTGGCCGCCCGCTGTTTATCCCCGTCAGGTAGAATACATTGGCCGCCCGCTGTTTATCCCCGTCAGGTAGAATACATTGGCCAGCCCGCTGTTTATCCCCGTCAGGTAGAATACATTGGCCGCCCGCTGTTTATCCCCGTCAGGTAGAATACATTGGCAGCCCGCTGTTTATCCCCGTCAGGTAGAATACATTGGCCGCCCGCTGTTTATCCCCGTCAGGTAGAATACATTGGCCGCCCGCTGTTTATCCCCGTCAGGTAGAATACA
Source organism: Oncorhynchus keta (assembly GCF_023373465.1). Lineage (NCBI taxonomy): Eukaryota > Metazoa > Chordata > Actinopteri > Salmoniformes > Salmonidae > Oncorhynchus > Oncorhynchus keta. Next base: position 21,821,744 of record NC_068456.1, read on the forward strand.
TTGCCCGCTGTTTATCCCCGTCAGGTAGCTGGCCGCCCGCTGTTTATCCCCGTCAGGTAGAATACATTGGCCGCCCGCTGTTTATCCCCGTCAGGTAGAATACATTGGCCGCCCGCTGTTTATCCCCGTCAGGTAGAATACATTGGCCGCCCGCTGTTTATCCCCGTCAGGTAGAATACATTGGCCGCCCGCTGTTTATCCCCGTCAGGTAGAATACATTGGCAGCCCGCTGTTTATCCCCGTCAGGTAGAATACATTGGCAGCCCGCTGTTTATCCCCGTCAGGTAGAATACTGTTTATCCCCGTCAGGTAGAATACATTGGCCGCCCGCTGTTTATCCCCGTCAGGTAGAATACATTGGCAGCCCGCTGTTTATCCCCGTCAGGTAGAATACATTGGCCGCCCGCTGTTTATCCCCGTCAGGTAGAATACATTGGCCGCCCGCTGTTTATCCCCGTCAGGTAGAATACATTGGCAGCCCGCTGTTTATCCCCGTCAGGTAGAATACATTGGCAGCCCGCTGTTTATCCCCGTCAGGTAGAATACATTGGCAGCCCGCTGTTTATCCCCGTCAGGTAGAATACATTGGCCGCCGCTGTTTATCCCCGTCAGGTAGAATACATTGGCAGCCCGCTGTTTATCCCCGTCAGGTAGAATACATTGGCAGCCCGCTGTTTATCCCCGTCAGGTAGAATACATTGGCCGCCCGCTGTTTATCCCCGTCAGGTAGAATACATTGGCCGCCCGCTGTTTATCCCCGTCAGGTAGAATACATTGGCAGCCCGCTGTTTATCCCCGTCAGGTAGAATACATTGGCCACCCGCTGTTTATCCCCGTCAGGTAGAATACATTGGCAGCCCGCTGTTTATCCCCGTCAGGTAGAATACATTGGCAGCCCGCTGTTTATCCCCGTCAGGTAGAATACATTGGCCACCCGCTGTTTATCCCCGTCAGGTAGAATACATTGGCAGCCCGCTGTTTATCCCCGTCAGGTAGAATACATTGGCAGCCCGCTGTTTATCCCCGTCAGGTAGAATACATTGGCAGCCCGCTGTTTATCCCCGTCAGGTAGAATACATTGGCAGCCCGCTGTTTATCCCCGTCAGGTAGAATACATTGGCAGCCCGCTGTTTATCCCCGTCAGGTAGAATACATTGGCCAGCCCGCTGTTTATCCCCGTCAGGTAGAATACATTGGCCAGCCCGCTGTTTATCCCCGTCAGGTAGAATACATTGGCAGCCCGCTGTTTATCCCCGTCAGGTAGAATACATTGGCAGCCCGCTGTTTATCCCCGTCAGGTAGAATACATTGGCAGCCCGCTGTTTATCCCCGTCAGGTAGAATACATTGGCAGCCCGCTGTTTATCCCCGTCAGGTAGAATACATTGGCCGCCCGCTGTTTATCCCCGTCAGGTAGAATACATTGGCAGCCCGCTGTTTATCCCCGTCAGGTAGAATACATTGGCCACCCATGAAGAGAATAACGTCATACTTCCACCAGTTGGAACAGTTAAAGCAAGAGAGAATCCGGTGGGATAAAAACAACGTTTAAAATAAGGTGATGATTTTATATATATATATTCCCTCTTGGCATGGATACAAAGAGACGTTTAGAGACAAAAATAAAAAAGTGAGGTGAAGACTACAAAAAGATCAAGGGAGGGAGGGAGGGAGGGAGGGAGGGATATTTCCTCATATTCTGTGCTGTCTGTCCTAGCTCTTCATCTTACCAGCGTAATTGCCTATAAAACATTAATTTCATTATTCCAGCAGTATGGCTGTGAGCAATCCATGTGAGGGGGGTGAGATGGAAGGAAGGCAAATCACACTGCCGGGCAAAGTTAGACACACACACACACACACAATCATGACTGGTAGAAAATGGCATCTTGAAATATGTATCTTTTAGATCTGAGTTCATAGACAAATATAAGCTCTCATTAGCAACTGTATGCCTCTCCAAACAAGGCAACTGTCTTCAGTTACTTTAATTACACTATTTCACAAATGTGTTTCGCCTCGAGGAGCTTGAATAAAATGGTTTACTTATGTGAAGACATTTCAGGTTATCTATAAAATTGGGTGTGAGAAAAGAAGGTAGAAAACCAGATGGGGAGGAGGAGGGTGAATGAAAGAGAAGAACAGCGGGAGACAAGAAGGAATTCTAGTGTAGGGAGACTTCCAGCTACTCTCACAGTGAAGCTTTGTGAATCAGCCTTCCATTCAGTGGTCTCAGCTGAACAGCACTGGGTTGTTGTTTTGGAAATAATTGTGTATTTATAGGTGGCGCATCCCAGCATCTTCATTTTGTTAGTGTTTCAATTAGCGCTGGTCAGATTAAGCCCCGGCTCTTCTACGCTGAAGAATCACACACTTAAACAAAGGCTTCCCTATACAGTGGGGCAAAAAAGTATTTAGTCAGCCACCAATTGTGCAAGTTCTCCCACTTAAAAAGACGAGAGAGGCCTGTAATTTTCATCATAGGTACACTTCAACTATGAAAGACAAAATGAGGAAAAAAATCCAGAAAATCACATTGTAGGATTTTTAATGAATTTATTTGCAAATTATGGTGGAAAATAAGTATACAATGTGATTTTCTGGATTTATTTTCTCATTTTGTCTGTCATAGTTGAAGTGTACCTATGATGAAAATTACAGGCCTCTCTCATCTTTTTAAGTGGGAGAACTTGCACAATTGGTGGCTGACTAAATACTTTTTTTGCCCCACTGTATATGGCACGGTGTGTAGTGTGGTCCAAGACAGCAATCAGAATCTACACGTCTCCAAGAGACCAGTAGAGTACAAGATGCACTACACCACAAAGTCACAGATCTAGGTTGCTAGCGGACATTGCTGATGCATTCCAGTCCTATGTTGACCCCAGAGGGCATTTGGCTAATGATGAGTGGTCAGTTATTCAGTTGAATCTAGGTCTCTTGGTCAGCAGAAAAGGTCCTCCCGATTCCACGCTGTGGGATGTCTGGAATATCTAGTTCCGTTAGAACTCTAGATTGCTTCAACTGTGATTGAACCGAATCCTATGGAGCGTGTTACCATGGAAACCGTGCCCATCTTCATTTTTACCTCTACTTTCAAAACCAACTGTGAGAGGACATCATATCACATTAACACAGAGGGGTGGCGAGCAGAGGAAGCGCTGGGTAGAATACACAGTGCATGCAGTTTATGCAGATTGGGGATTAGCATTAGAACTCTGGTCTTGAGCTTCTCTTACCCAGCGACCATCCCTAGGCTGCGCAAAAGTAATTTGGGATCTTACATAGGATGAATCAAAAGTGTTGACTCACTCCCTGGACTCAACATGCGCCTTGTGATTGTCTGAACTCATGCATGTCATAGACCCCTATGAGAAATGAATAACTAGTTACGCAAGATTTTATTTTACACAACATAGCTACAAATAAAAAAATGTATTTTGCTTTTAACCAGTAGTCAATATCTGTTTCTGTTACCCAAGAAAGGTTGGTGGTCTATATCAGGGCTCTGGTCTCAGCAGTGTTTTTAATCCGAGGGTTACTGTTCCACACCTTTTAACCTGTCACTACATCCTATAGTTCAGTCATTCCCAAACTTTTATAGTCCCGTACCCCTTAAAACATTCAACCTGCAGCTGCGTACACCTTCTAGCACCAGGGTCAGCGCACTCTCAAATGTTGTTTTTTGCCATCATTGTAAGCCTGCCACACACAGACTACACATAATATGTGTTAAACATAAGAATGAGTGTGAGATTTGTCAAATAATCAATCACTTTGCTCTTCATTTAGCCATCTTATATATAGAAATGTATTTGTTCATCAAAAATTGTGAATAACTCACCACAGGTTAATGAGGAAATGATGCACATAACTCTGCAATGTTTGGTTATATTTGAGTCTCAGTCTTAAATCATTTTCCACATACAGTCTGTGCCTGTATTTGGTTTTCATGCTAGTGAGGGCCGAGAATCCACTCTCACATAGGTACATGGCTGCAAAGGGCATCTGTGCCTTAACTGCGCGATTTGCGAAAGCAAGAAACTCAAAGTGCAGCCCAATCCAGAAATCTGGCAGTGGCCTCAGATTAAATTCAATTTTCACAGAACCTCTTGTTGCAATTTCAATCAGGCTCTCTCGTTCAGATATCGGTAAGTGGACTAGAGGCAGGGCATGGAAGGGATAACGAATCCAGTTGTTTGTGTAGTCCGTTTCGGGAAAGTACCTGCGTAATTGCGCACCCAACTCACTCAGGTGCTTCGCTATATCACATTTGACATTGTCCGTAAGCTTGAGTTCGTTTCCACACAAAAAATCAAACAATGATGGAAAGACCTGTGTTGTCCTTGTCAATGCAGACAGATACGAGCTCCAACTTCTTGAACATAGCCTCAATTTTGTCCCAAAAATTGAATATAGTTGTATAGAGTCCCTGTAATCCTAGATTCAGATCATTCAGGGGAGAAAAAACATCACCCAGATAGGACAGTCATGTTAGAAACGCGTCATCATGCAAGCAGTTAGACAAGTGAAAAATTATGGTCAGTAAAGAAAACTTTAAGCTCGCCTCACAATTTTAAAAAACGGGCCAATACTTTGCTTGTTGATAACCAGCATTGTACGCGAAGCAGTCATTGTTTCAAAACATCTCCTGCCATGTCACTGATGCGTCGTGAAATAGGGTTGTTAGACATTGTCTGTATAGTTTTTGGGTCTTTTTCCCCCAGCATTGTCCCAGCCATATCTGCGGCAGCAGGAAGAATTAAGTCCTCCACAATAGTTTGGGGCTTGCCTGTCCTAGCCACTCGGTAGCTCACCATATAAGATGCTTCTAGCCCCTCTTATTAATGGCATCTGTTGCTTTTATACATGTCTTACTACTCAAAAGTCTTCTTAATTCTCACTCAAAAAACATATTTTTTAAATTGTCATGTTTCATTTCTAATGTCTGCGCAAGAAGGAAGATTTCCTGCGAGAGAGTAACGGTTAATGTGATTGGATGTTAATTATTTGACTAGGCTACCTGTAATTTGACATTGTGTTGTTATTTCGCTGAACACTATAGGTTTAATTGTATTTTCTTGGCAGTGAAACAAGGCTACTCAGTAAGAAAAAAACCTTACCCAAATGTATAGCCCCGTTGGAAAATATAAATGGACTGCTTGAAAATGTGAATCACATTTTTATTTGGCGTACGTACGTGTGTGTGTGTGTGTGTGTGTGTGTGTGTGTGTGTGTGTGTGTGTGTGTGTGTGTGTGTGTGTGTGTGTGTGTGTGTGTGTGTGTGTGTGTGTGTGTGTGTGTGTGTGTGTGTGTGTGTGTGTGTGTGTGATGTAGAAAGAGTATGTTTTGATGTGATGGAGCTGAATAGGCAGGATAACAGAAAATGGCTGACAATAAATGTATTTGATTAGTTTACTGTGGTGTCCTTTTCATTCTCTCTCAACAGGTTGAAAGCCAATTTGCATCTTTTATACAAATACTAAGACAAATGTAGCTCCTAGGTGAAAGCTGTGAATCGCCAGTTTGAGAATACCTGCTCTAGTTCATAATCAGCAAACTATCTTATCAATGCCCCTGGCCATCACATCAGCTTCCCATGCTCCCACTGGAGAGGAATGCTTTCAAATATAGATCATCAATAAAACTCACAACATCAATGTTGTTAACTGTACTGCATGTCATTCACCCATCCCACTTGGACTTCAAAATAAATACAGTCTAAAACTGTAAGAGGAAAACAGAACCATAACCTTGGAGAAATGTAACCTGAAGCAGTAATTACCCGGTTCAGAACTATGTTTTCTGTCCCTCTGTTGATAAGTGATAAAATCAAGTCCAAGTCCTGGGCAGTGGCCTACCCTGGGGTGGGAGGAGATATCATCCCTCTCTGGGGATAGAGGTCATCAAGTAGGTTGCTATAAAACAGACAGTTTGTCAACCCATCCCTCTCCTCTGGCTGGTAGAAGCACCTAGGCCTGTGTCCGTTGTTTAAATGTTATCCTGTGTCTCTCTAACACACACACTGGTATCAGGTTATTTACTCCCAGCACTATATCCCAGAGGCTGCCTTTCATTTCGCCCCTGCGTGCTCATATTTCACTGACAGACGAGGCTTGAAATACGCCACAGACCCGAATTTGAAAACACATTATTTTTTAAGACCCCAGAGAAATCGTGAAACGAGGAAGAGTAATTGCTCTCTGCTACTTGGTCTTGTAAAGCAGACAGTGTACATGTGTGCATGCGTGTGCGAATGCACGTGTGTGTGTGTGTGTTGTGTGTGATGTAGAGAGAGTATGTTTTGATGTGATGGAGCTGGATAGGCAGGATAACAGAAAATGGCTGACAATAAAAGTATTTGATTAATCTACTGTGGTGTCCTTTTCATTCTATTTCAACACATTTATCGCCAATTCACGTCTTTTATACAAATACTAAGACAAATGTAGCTGCTAGGTGAAAGCTGTGAATGACTAAGGAAGTGCCGATTTGAACACCAATCTGCTAGCTAAGGCCCACGATATCCACGTGAGTTGCTCTGCCTTGCCCTTGTTGAAATGAGACTGGAGCTTCTGTAATGTAGCTTCTATCTGGAGCTCGATGCAGGCTGGGAGACAGATTAGAGTCATTACTCTGGAGGTAAGATGGAGGAGGTGTGAGTTCAGACAAATGAGAGTAAATAGACGCAGATGGATGGATGAGTTGTTAAAATGGAATGTGGCAATGAGGCACCAAGTACTCCGGGCCTATATTTGCATCAGGACCAATAATTCCTGTCTTGTAAGGCCTTCCTTAGAGAGGGCAGCATTCATAAAGCCCAAGCCCAGGAATGAGTCACCAAAGCGCCCTAGAACATTGGCTATCACTGCTGACGACCTTGTACCTAATGAGATTATTTGCTACACTTAACAAATCTGTTTTATTAAGATTGCATCTGACACTGGGGCAGCAGGATATAACGCCCTGGACAGGGTCTTGCTGGGAGAGAGGGGCAGAGAAAGGGAGAGAGGGGCAGAGAAAGGGAGAGAGGGGCAGAGAAAGGGAGAGAGGGCAGAGAGAGGGAGAGAGGGGCAGAGAAAGGGAGAGAGGGGCAGCGAGAGGGAGAGAGGGGCAGAGAGAGGGGCAGAGAGAGGGAGAGAGGGGCAGAGAAAGGGAGAGAGGGCAGAGAAAGGGAGAGAGGGGCAGAGAGAGTGAGAGAGGGGCAGAGAAAGGGAGAGAGGGGCAGAGAAAGGGAGAGAGGGGCAGAGAAAGGGAGAGAGGGGCAGAGAAAGGGAGAGAGGGGCAGAGAAAGGGAGAGAGGGGCAGAGAAAGGGAGAGAGGGGCAGAGAGAGGGAGAGAGGGGCAGAGAAAGGGAGAGAGGGGAAGAGAGAGTGAGAGAGGGGCAGAGAAAGGGAGAGAGGGGCAGAGAGAGTGAGAGAGGGGGAGAGCAAGGGAGAGAGGGGCAGAGAAAGGGAGAGAGGGGCAGAGAAAGGGAGAGAGGGGCAGAGAGAGTGAGAGAGGGGCAGAGAAAGGGAGAGAGGGGCAGAAAGAGGGAGAGAGGGGCAGAGAAAGGGAGAGAGGGGCAGAGAAAGGGAGAGAGGGGCAGAGAAAGGGAGAGAGGGGCAGAGAGAGGGAGAGAGGGGCAGAGAAAGGGAGAGAGGGGCAGAGAAAGGGAGAGAGGGGCAGAGAAAGGGAGAGAGGGGCAGAGAAAGGGAGAGAGGGGCAGAGAAAGGGAGAGAGGGGCAGAGAGAGGGGCAGGAGAGAGAGGGGCAGAGAAAGGGAGAGAGGGGCAGAGAAAGGGAGAGAGGGGCAGAGAAAGGAGAGAGGGGCAGAGAGAGAGGGAGAGAGGGGCAGAGAGGAAAGGAGAGAGAGGGGCAGAGAAAGGGAGAGAGGGGCAGGGGCAGAGAGGGAGAGAGGGGCATAGAAAGGGAGAGAGGGGCAGAGCAAAGAGGGAGAGAGGGGCAGAGAAAGGGAGAGAGGGGCAGAGAAAGGGAGAGAGGGGCAGAGAAAGGGAGAGAGGGGCAGAGAAAGGGAGAGAGGGGCAGAGAGAGGGAGAGAGGGGCAGAGAAAGGGAGAGAGGGGCAGAGAAAGGGAGAGAGGGGCAGAGAGAGAGGAGAGAGGGGCAGAGAAAGAGAGAGGGGCAGAAAAAGGGAGAGAGGGGCAGAGAAAGGGAGAGAGGGGCAGAGAAAGGAGAGAGGGGCAGAGAAAGGGAGAGAGGGGCAGAGAGAGTGAGAGAGGGGCAGAGAAAAGGAGAGAGGGGCAGAGAAGGGAGAGAGGGGCAGGGAAAGGAGAGAGGGGCAGAGAAAGGGAGAGAGGGGCAGAGAGAGGGAGAGAGGGGCAGAGAAGAGGGGCAGAGAGAGGGAGAGAGGGGCAGAGAAAGGAGAGAGGGGAGCAAAGGGAGAGAGCAAAGAAAGGGAGAGAGGGGCAGAGAGAGGGAGAGATGGGCAGAGAGAGGAGAGGGGCAGAGAAAGGGAGAGAGGGGCAGAGAGAGGGAGAGAGGGGCAGAGAAAGGGAGAGAGGGGCAGAGAAAGGGAGAGAGGGGCAGAGAAAGGTTCAGTGAAGGGAGGGGCAGAGAGAGGGGGAGGGAGAGGGGCAGAGAAAGTTGGAGGGAAGGGGCAATTTATAATCTAAATGAAGAGAATAGGTATTTGAGAGGGGCAGAGAAAGTACACACACGGCACATACATGAGAGGGGCAGAGACAAACAACACACATGCAGAGACTCCCCACAGATGCTAATGAAAGGGGCAGCCATGCAGAGGAGAGAGGGCAGTCAGTTCTCCTTTCATCCCAGAAATGGAGAGACAGCTGTCGTCTGCCACTGCTGGGCAGAGAGAACCACTGGCTGCTCTCTCCTCTCTCCCAGATGAGGGGCAGAAGTGAGGGACAGTCCATGGGGCAGATCTCAAAGGGAGCAAGATGGGCAGAGACAGGACCAGTTGAGAGAAAGAGACAAGGAGGGGGACAGATGGAGGGAGAGGTCAGAAGTCCTGAGAAAAGGTCAGTCTCAAACTGAGTCAGTCCCTGGGCCGCCACCTGCCCCCATCGGTTGTTCAGTGAAGGGATGTGGAGAACCTGAAAGGTTAATTAGCCTCCATGGGGGGAGGGTTCCCAGGAGTTCATCCCTCTTTTCCTCTCTCTCTCTTCCTCTGTCTCTCCCTCGCTCTCTTCCTCTGTCTCTCCCTTCATCTCTTTATATCTCTTCCTTTCTGGCACTGTGTGCTCTCTGAATGAAGTTGGAGGGAAGGGCAATTTATAATCTAAATGAAGAAGATACATAGGTATTTGTCTAACCCCCTACGGAGTATGTCATTTAATGAGTTTACCCACGCATACATTGAAAGTACACACACGTGCACATACATGCACGCACACTTGCACGCACGGACACACACGCACAAACACACACACATGCACATGCGCACTCCCCCACAGACATGCTAATGAAAGATGTGACTGTTTCCTAGGCATGCAGAGGAGGATACGGCAGTCAGTGTTCTCCTTTCATCCCAGAAATGTCTCATCCAGACAGCTGTCGTCTGCCACTGCTGGATATCCATTTTGTAGGTCCCACAGAACCACTGGCTGCTCTCTCCTCTCTCCCAGTATGACACCACTGTCAGTTTACCATCTATACAGCATATCTCACAGAAGTGAGTGTCACTCTACTCCTGTCCATGTCAACTAGTTACATCTCAAACACAGCAAGATGGTTTGACACTACAGACAGTTCAACCACGTTGTTGTAACGATGTATTAACTCCAGACACGGTGCATGAAGGATAGAGTGTTAGCCTAATAATGTTGTTCACTTAGTCAATCAGCTGACTTATTATGGAAGGCTCAGGCATTTCAAATCAACTCAAATATTATTCGTCACATATTTAGCAGATGTTATTGCGGGTGTAACGAAATACTTGTGTTCCTAGCTCCAACAGGGCAGTAATTTCTAACAATTCACAGCAATAAACATGAATCTAGAAGTAAAATAATGGAATTAAGAAATATATAAATATTAGGATGAGCAATGTCGGAGTGACATTGACTAAAATACAGTAGAATAGAATACAGTGTATACATATTAAATGAGTAAAACAGTATGTAAACATTATTCATGTGACTAGTGTTCCATTATTCAAGTGACCAGTGATTCCATGTCTATGTACATAGGGCAGCAGCCTCTAAGGTGCAGGGTTGAGTAACCAGGTGGTAGCCGGCTAGTGATGGCTATTTAACAGTCTGATGGCCTTGAGATAGAAGCCATTTTTCAGTCTCTCAGTCCCAGCTTTGATGCACCTGTACTGACCTCACCTTCTGGATGATAGTGGGGGGAACAGGCCGTAGCTCGGATGGTTGATTATATTTTTTGCCTTCCTGTGACATAGGTGCTGTAGGTGCCGTGGAGGGCAGGCAGTGTGCCCCCGGTGATGCGTTAGGTAGACTGCACCACCCTCTGGAGAGCCCTGCGGTTGAGGGCAGTGCAGTTGCCGTACCAGGTGGTGATACCCGACAGAATGCTCTCAATTATGCATCTGTAGAGGTTTGTGAAGTTCTTAGGGGCCAAGCCACATTTTGTTTTAGCCTCCTGAGGTTGAAGAGGCGCTGTTGCACCTTCTTCACCACACTGTCTGTATGGGTGGACCATTTCAGATCATCAGTGATGTGTACATTTAACTCAGGCCCAGTGATTTTAAGAGTTTAAACAAAGATAGTGTACATTGAGAGTGTACTCTATACTGCATGTGTCCCTGATTCAGCTCAGCAACTTTTTGTTCTTTATCTTACTATATTCATGAAATTCATTCTCAGGGGGACAATGATGTATTTATTTGCAAACTTCGGGTAATCTTAATCATTTGATCTGTCTAGTCTCTTCCACCTGCACATAAGTCTCATGACTCTTCCATCACAACACAACAGTTTGTCCTCATAATTAATATTCCCTTATGGACTCTTCGACCAACATTTATTCTGGTTTGACAATTCTGTCTACTGTTTCCTGGATTGTACGTTTTGGTTTTCAAAATGTCAACCCAATCTATGTGGTCAAAAATTATATTTCCATTTCCATCTGTGTTCATTTTCCCAGACACAGTGCTGGTGTCAATGGTCAGTCATCTCTTTCAGAGATGGAGATTGGGACAGGGAGACACAGGGACACAAAGCCTAGGCACGGCAGGGGATTCTCATTATAAAAAAAAGGAGTCGCTGTCAGACTGGCAGGAGGGCCATTAATCTCTTCCCAGACTGTGTTTCAGGGATGAAAGAATCTGACCCACCACTTTATGGTCTGCCCCCACTGCATGGCCCGCTGCATGGCCACCTCCCGCCGGATGGCTTGCTGGTGGGGCTTTGACTAATGGAACACAGGCATTAGCTCCAAGGCCAGAGCAAACTTCTTTGTGACTGAGCTTAGGTCAAGGGATGAGACACTTGATGGGATAATAGGGTCTAAATGAAATGAGATCATTGTCTTCTAGAGTAGAGCTTTTTTAAAGTCTTTAATGTGGTCGAGAGATATGGTGAAATAAAATGAGGATTAGATACAGTACCAGTCAAAAGGTTGGACACATACTCACTACAGAGTTTTTTTTGTTTTTTTTACTGTTTTCTACATTGTAGAATAATAGTGAAGACATCAAAACTATGAAATAACACATATGGAATCATGTAGTAACCAAAAAAGTGTTAAACAAATCTAAATAGATTTTATATTTGAGATTCTTCAAAGTAGCCACCCTTTGCCTTAATGACAGCTTTGCACACTCGACTACATGAGGTAGTCACCTGGAATGCATTTCAATTAACAGGTGTTAAAAGTTAATTTGTGGAATTTCTTTCCTTCTTAATGCATTTGAGCCAATGAGTTGTGTTGTACCTAGGTCGAGGTGGTATACAGAAAATAGCCATAATTGGTAAGAGACCAAGTCCATATTATGGCAAGAACCGCTCAAATAAGCAGACAAACAACATTCCATAATTACTTTAAGACATGAAGGTCAGTCAACGCAGACAATTTCAAGGACTTTGACATTTTTTTCAAGTTCAGTCGCAAAAATCATCAAGTGCTGTGATGAAACTGTCTTTCATGAGGATCGCCAGAGTAAGGGAATTACCCCCTGTATTGGACAAAAATGAAGTCATTGGCATCGGACAAACCATATACACATTGTCCAATACCACCCAATTCCGCGTTGATTCATGCAAAGTGTATTGCAAATGCCATATGGCAATTGCCAGTTGTAACACTTAAAAAATGCAACAGGTGGCGAATCCGCTCCACCATGGTTTTTCATATTGGAAATGTAACCCAAGTCAACCTCCAAAAGCAAAATTTTGAAAAAATGAATTTTTTGTCAAAAACTTATCACCCCTTAAAAAAGTGCTTTCTGGACCGTTTTTCGAAATTCTTTCGATTTTTTTTGTCAATTACACATGTGTAAGAACTGTATGAATATATTTTTGTCCAATTTTATTATCATATATATATATTTTTTTTTTACATGCGCATAAGTAATATGTTTTGTCCATTTTCAATATGATTTCATAGGAAGTCAAAAGTCAAAAGTCAAAAAAGTCAAAATTTTGTAAAAAACTTCACACACCCTTAAAAAAGTGCTTTCTGGACCGTTTTTCGAAATTCTTTCGAATTTTTTGTCAATTACACATGTGTAAGAACTGTATGAATACACATTTGTCCAATTTTATTATCATATATATATTTTTTTTACATGCGCATAAGTAATATGTTTTGTCCATTTTCAATATGATTTCATAGGAAGTCAAAAGTCAAAAGTAAAAAATGTCAACATTTTGTAAAAAAAACTTCACACACCCTTAAAAAAGTGCTTTCTGGACCGTTTTTCGAAATTCTTTCTAATTTTGTGTCAATTACACACGTATAAGAACTGTATCAACATACTTTAGTTGTATTTTATTATCATAATTGTTTTGTTTTTTTACTTGTGCATAAGGAATATGATTTGTCCATTTACAATATGATTTCATAGGAAGTCAAAAGTCACTTTTTTGGGGGCCAAATGCCATAAGAAATTTGACATGCTCAAAAATCCTGCAGAAATGCAAAATTGACTGGCCTGATGAACTCGGGATGGCCGGGCAGTGCTAGTTGTTCCTTTCCATCACTCGTTGTGTTGATTTCATCATGTCCATTTGGTGATGTTTTTTTCACTATAGAATCATATTGCAAATGCACATGCATTTGCAATATGTTTCAATGGGCATTTACCATATGAAATTTGACATGCTCAAAAATGCAAAATTGACTGGCCTGATGAACACAGGATGGCCGAGCAGTGATAGTTGTACCTTTCCATCACTCGTTGTGTTGATTTCATCATGTCCATTTGTTTATGTTTTCTCACTTTTGCAAAGTCACTGTGCATTTGCAATATGGTTCAATGGACATGTACCATCACGATTTTGTCATGCTATAAAAATCCTGCAGGAATGCAAAATTGACTGGCCTAATGAACACAGGATGGCCTGGCAGTGATAGTTGTTCCTTTCCATCACTCGTTGTGTTGATTTCATCATGTCCATTTGGTGATGTTTTTTCACTATACAATCATATTGCAAATGCACATGCATTGTTGTGCAACTGGTAACCCAAAAATAAAAATATGGTTGTAAATGCATTTACCGGGACTCCTATTGTTCATGCCCGCTATGGGAGTACCCTACTACGGCCCTCTATCTATGGGGGCCGTCCTGAGTGCTTTATGGACTTTTAAAATATTCTGATGGATATGCATTGTTGTGCAACTGGTGATTGAAAATAGGCACCTGGTAACCCAAAAATAAAAATATGGTTGTAAATGCATTTACCGGTCATTCTGATATTAATGCCCGCTATGGGAATACAGGATGGCCGGGCAGTGATAGTTGTTCCTTTCCATCACTCGTTGTGTTGATTTCATCATGTCCATTTGGTGATGTTTTTTCACTATAGAATCATATTGCAAGTGCACGTGCATTTGCAATATGGTTCAATTGGCATTTACCATATGAAATTTGACATGCTCAAAAATCCTGCAGAAATGCAAAATTGACTGGCCAGATGAACTCGGGATGGCCTGGCAGTGATAGTTGCTCCTTTCCATCGCTCGTTGTGTTGACTTCATCATGTCCATTTTGTGATGTTTTTTCACTGTTGAATCATATTGCAAGTGCGCGTGCATTTGCAATATGTTTCAATGGGCATTTACCATGTGAAATTTGACATGCTCAAAAATGCAAAATTGACTGGTCTGATGAACACAGGATGGCCGAGCAGTGATAGTTGTACCTTTCCATCACTCGTTGTGTTGATTTCATCATGTCCATTTGTTTATGTTTTCTCACTTTTGCAAAGTCACTGTGCATTTGCAATATGGTTCAATGGGCAGGTACCATCACGAATTTGTCATGCTATAAAAATCCTGCAGGAATGTGAAATTGACTGGCCCAATGAACTCGGGATGGCTGGGCAGTGATTCTGGTTCATCTCAATGGCTCGTTAGGGTTGATTTCAGAATGTCACTTTTGGTGATGGTACCTCACTGTTTAAACACATTGCAAATGGACAAGAGTCACTGTCCATCAGTCAATTAGATATCATTCTGACACCAAACTGATACAAACTGACACTAAACCCACTTTTTCCAACTCGTTTAGTAGCCAACTATCACATACTTCAGAGCTGGCCCAAAATTCACAACGCCTTTGGTTCAAACCATAAAAAAACATAAAACACGTAGTTACGTTCTAGCTGCGGGTCCATTTCTTATGTTACGTCTAGGCCTAGCTGAGGCGACCCCGAATCCCAAGTTTCGGCTCGATCGGTCATTTGGTGTCCCAGCAAAACCCTAATTGGTGCTGAAAATCCACTTTTTTCCATGACTTGCTACGGGGTCCTTGAATGAGCTATCGGACAGAAACGTTGGGGTCTGTCTATATGGGCCGAGACGGTCGCAATGCACCTAGTCTTGCAACTCTGGGACATTTCTAAATGTCGCCATTTTCGTGATGCAAAAATGAATTGAAGTCATTGCAAATGTACGAAGCTGTTTCTCGGTCCGAGAACCGTCTAGAGCCACGTAACTCTCCATGCACTATCGACCTGAGGTCTAGAACAGGATTCTAAAGTTTCGGAACTCTAGGTCTGACTGTTCTTTAAAAGTTCCAACAAGGTTAACTAATGCAGGCAGTGTATGTCTCTACGCACCCCAATGGGTCCCTACTTCCAAGCTGTGTGTGTGTGTGATTTAGTTTTCCTTTGAAATTTTATGGGAAAAATGACTGATTTACAGTTCATGGGGGTTGCCTAATCACATATATGACGTTTTGGAAAGATCTGACTTTTTAACCCCTCGAAACAGCCCAAGAGACACCAATTATGGCACTTCCGGTTGGCACAGGAAGCTATAAGTCAATACATATCCTCACTGGGGTATGCTTTTACAGAATCCTGAGTTTTAAGTCCTTACGTTAAGAATTGACTGATTTACACAGGGTTGAATGCACTATGTCTATCAAACTGCAGGCAGGGTATGGATAAACACTTTTAGGGTGATTTGAACCACTTCCGGTTGGTCCAGGAAGCCTAGAATCAACACAGGTAGACCTCGTAGTGGCCTGATGGACTGTCATCGAAGACAGGTTCATACGACATTCATAACCCACATAGGCTTCAGGTTGAATTTAGGGGTGCAGGCAATGTATTCCTATGGGGAGAGAAGTCAATGCAAACTCTTTGAAGTAAACACCTTCTTTTAACTATTAAGGGTTAATGCCACACGGTCAACGTTAGGCTTGCACGGATCGGGAGGACCTTAGGAACGTACCTGAGGTCGAATTGTGCTTCTCACCCAAAAGCAAATGACATTGAGGGCCAGCCTTCATTTTGGGCCTACTTTTCTAATGGTCGCTGTGCTTAGACCGAGCAAGCTACGGTCAAGCGGGGCATCTCGTTGAACTCGGCACGGCCTAGAGAATATGGAAATGCCATTGTAGGCTTTGTGTGTCTTTAAGCACCGCACTTTGTCACTCCATCCTTGCTGTGTGTTTCTGTGTGTGTGTGTGTGAGAGAGAGCTTTTCTTTGACATCTGTTGGGAGAAATGACTGACTTACAGTTTATGGGGGTTGCCTAATCACACATGAAGTTTTGAAAAGATCTGACCTTTTTAACCCTTGGAAACTGCCACTGTGACACCATTTAAGGCACTTCCGGTTGGCACAGGAAGCTATAAATAAACTCATATCCTGATTGGAGTATGCCTTTACAGAATCCTGAGTTTTAAGTCTTTACGTTAAGAACTGAGTTATTTACAGAGGGTTTAGTGAGTGTGTGTTATTTCAGAAAATCACAGAAATCTCGCAGAGCTCCGCAGCACACTTTAAAAAGATTCGTAAGAACACCCCGCAACTGGATCTGTAACCGTTGAAGAAAAAAAACACCTATCCGTGAACATCACCAATCTGTCATCGTACGATTTCTCTTAAATGACGATAGATAAATGGCTGGTTCTTTTTTTATTGACACCGGAGGCTCCTTGACTATGATGTGAAGTGGGAAAATAATTTCTCTATTTTCATTTTGGACCTTTAATCCCAGAGAAATGGCCATAACTCAAAACCGTTGAGGCCTAGACGCCATCTTGTTCGGGGCCAACTGCCCATTATGCCAAACCTACGCTCACCGAGTTTCGGTTTCGAAATATTTTCCGTTTTCGAGATAAGGCCCCGTCGTGAATCGTGATGTTTTGTCCAATAGCAATATGATTGCTTATGCCCTCTTGTGGGATATTCCGGGACAGCGGAAAAATGACAAAATCTTATTATTTTTGTAAAACGGAAACCGAATGTCCGACAAAGTTCATTTGATGACTTCCTGGTAGGTCCGGCCCTGCCGCTCGGCCCGACGCCGTCCGCGAATTTTACAAACGATTTCGGACGTCTAGTAAGGTAAATGATGGCAGGAGTGCGTAATGCAGGGTAGCCTGGCGCCCTCGAGCGCCAGGGGGGGAAGAGCGGGAGCAGGCGTGACAAATTAAGGACATCAATAAGAATAAGAGACTTGCTTGGGCCAAGAAACACGATCAATGGACATTAGACCGGTGGAAATCTATCCTTTGGTCTGTGTGTCCAAATTTGAGATGTTTGGTTCCAACCGCCGTGTCTTTGTGAGACGCAGAGTAGGTGAATGGATGATCTCTGCATGTGCTGTTCTCACCGTGAAGCATGGAGGTGGAGTTGTGATAGTGTGGGGGTGCTTTGCTGGTGACACTGTATGTGATTTATTTAGAATTCAAGGCACACTTAACCAGCATGGCTACCACAGCATTCTGCAACAATACACCATCCCATCTGGTTTGAGCTTAGTGGGACTATCATTTGATTTTCAACAGGACAATGACTCAACACTCCTCCAGGCTGTGTAAGGGCTATTTGACGAAGAAGGAGAGTGATGGAGTGCTGCATCTGTCACGCCCTGACCTTAGAGAGCCTGTTTATTTCTCTATTTGGTTAGGTCATGGTGTGAAAATAGTTTTCTATTTCTTTGTTGGCCGGGTATGGTTCCCAATCAGAGGCAGCTGTCTATCGTTGTCTCTGATTGGGAATCATACTTAGGCAGCCTGTTTTCCACCTGAGTTTGTGGGATCTTGTTTCTGTATAGCCCTGCAGAGCTTTACGTTCGTTGATCTTTTGTTGTTTTATGGTGTTCATTCTAAAATAAATTAAAATGTACACTTTCCACGCTGCGCTTTGATCTCATTCCAACGACGGACGTAACAGCATCAGATGACCTGGCCTCCACAATCACCCGACCTCAACCCAATTGAGATGGTTTGGAATGAGTTGAACCGCAGTGCTCAGCATATGTGGGAACTCCTTCAAGACTGTTGGAAAAGTATTCCTCATGAATCTAGTTCAGAGAATACCAAGAGTGTGCAAAGCTGTCATCAAGGTAAAGTCTGGCTACTTTGAAGAATCTCAAATATAACATATATTTTGATTTGTTTAACACTTTTTTGGTTCCTACATTATTCCATATGTGTTATTTCATAGTTTTGATCTCTTCATTATTATTCTACAGCGTAGAATATAGTAAATATAAAGAAAAACCCTTGAATGAGCAGATATGTCCAAACTTTTGACTGCTACTGTGTTCAATTAACCCAGACAATACCTAAACTCAGAGAGTTAGCACACACACATGTAGGTACACACACTTAAACGTACACTCACCCTTACCCTCACAATCACACACACACGCTCACACGCAAAAATGTACCCTAAATGCGTTTGGAGGCAGAAGAAGGATTCAGAAGGCAGAGGCCTTCTCGGATTGTCATTAGAGGGATGAAACGATATAAAAGGGAAGACAAAAAAATGACACTGCATGTACCGAAGACTTGTTTCGGTAATGGCTTAAAATAGTTTTTCCCTTCGACACCTCTCCCCTTCACTCATTCCTCCAATGAGCAAGTGTTATCCGGAGTGAGAATTTATGCAGTTATTGTAAAAGGAGAGAAAAATATGTGTTGTCATGTGTGAGCGATTCATTATCATTTTTCACCGGTATGGTTCCTAGAGGGACGCTCTGGTGAGAGGGCAAAAAATGTGATCAGATAAGCAGATCTGTCCTCTGTGACCAAACAAGACTAACAATCTCTCCCTACAGACAGAATAGGAAGGTGTTCAGAACCATGTAAACATGCATACTACTAGAATGGATACAGGATAGACAAGAACAGTTTCAGTTACATGGAATATAATGGCCTGTAAAACTGCCCTGTTCGCAAACAAATACTAAGAGTTGTGCTAAAACATACTCAAATATTCACTTTTGATGGGCTGCATCTGAATGATTTTATGTTTTTATATGAAGAAAATTCTTAATGAGGATGTCTACATTAGACTTAAAGGGATACTTCTGGATTTTTGCAGTGAAGCCCTTTATCTACTTCAGCAGAGTCAGATGAACTCATGGATACATTTTTATTTTGCTAACTAGCGCAACTTGCTAACTAGCGCAATTGCTAACTAGCAGTAGCGCAATGACCTGAAGTCTATGGTAACAGCTACTGTGACATGCATTGGCTTGTGAAACTACCTCTAATTTCCTTCATCCTGGACACAGAGACATAAAAATGGTATCCACAAGTTCATCTGACTCTGGGGAAGTTGATAAAGGGCTTCATTGCCAAAATCCCAAAGTATCCCTTTAAGCCTGCATCCTGTATTGGTGTGTGTGACTCCTCTAGTGATATGACCTTGGCTGGGGTCACTTGTCTCACTGCCCTCTTTTCTCTGACTCTCTCCCAATCTGACTCCATATCTCCTTGCCTGACTACTTCTGCTGCTCCTAACTTTCCCCTCGCTGCTCTGTGTTCCCACTCTGTTTGCAGTGCCACCTCTCTCTGGCCAGGCTAGATTTGAGACAGGCTCCATCGATGTGACATGATTATCCGGTCCTTCTCTGCAGCCTCTGGAAACCTCTGCCGGAGTCTCAGGGTCAAAGCAATTATAGAGTGCAAAGCACAGGGAAGGAGGGGAGGAGGGGAAAGAAAAGGAATGGATGGGGGGATGAGGTGAGGGAAGGGGGAATCTGTTCTGATCCTGAACCGTCTGTGACCTGCTCTGTTATTCCTATTGAGGTGATGTTGAAATGCTATTTTCGCCTGGCCCTCTTATAGAATATCTTTTTCACCCATAGTTCACACAGTCTAGTTCTGAAGTGAGGTGTTGGAAATATTCACACTTATATTTCATGAAAACGATTTTCTGCATGGAAACTGTCATCATGGGAATATTACCAGTAAGTAACAGATTTTCCAATTGCCGCCAGAAATATGACTCAGACATTGAGACAAAATTGTTTCTTTTTCATGTAAAGAACTTCCCAGCTCGCCGATTTGGTACCTTGGAAGTTGTGGCAACATAAGTTTTAGTTTCCCATTGGCTCTCGAAACGAAGCCATTCGTTACTGATAAAACAAAATGTTTTTTAAACATTCTGAGAACAGAAATGTTATTTAGACGTTATTTAGAGGTTTTTGAATAACTTCCGTAAAACTTTCACTGAACGTTTCAGTAAGACTTTCAATAACACTGCTAGCTTAGGCTAATTGTTCCGAACGCCAAGCACAGATAGGATACATGCAAACACAAGTATTTGTTATTGTGACAAAACATCAGTGAGACTCAAACCTAAACCTTTCTGTTCTCTATTCATGGAATAAGTCCACTGTGCCACCAGGATGGAGCTAGCATGCCATGGGTTTTTTACTCATACAAAGCTGTGTGTTCGTCTATTCAAACATACCCCATTTCAAAGGAAACAAGCATTCATTAATAGCAGGTGTGGCCAGTTAGTGGTTGTGGCCAACACACTTAACAAGATAGAAGATATTGTTTTGTTGATGCTGAGAATGGAATGCAAATGTTTTTAGAACATTATTTGAACGTTATTAATGTTTTATTGTGGTTTTTATGGAAAGTATCGAAATTCCCACAGTAGAACATTGTTTCTTAACGTTCTCTGAGTTATTTGAGAACATTTCCAGTGTCAAACCAGTTGGAGAACATTACCAGTGCCAAACCAGTTGGAGAACATTACCAGTGTCAAACCAGTTGGAGAACATTACCAGTGTCAAACCAGTTGGAGAACATTACCAGTGTCAAACCAGTTGGAGAACATTACCAGTGTCAAACCAGTTGGAGAACATTACCAGTGTCAAACCAGTTGGAGAACATTACCAGTGTCAAACCAGTTGGAGAACATTACCAGTGTCAAACCAGTTGGAGAACATTACCAAAAATGCTATTAAATGTAACCATGTCTGAAGTTTAAGGAAACTTTCTGCTAAAATAATGAAGTACCAAGAAATAAATGTTATTTTGCCAAGTTCCTTAAATGTGATGAGAATGCACCAGTCCCAGAACATTGTGAAAAAGGTTGTATGAAAATAACCACAGGAAAACAAAGCTCTCACCAAGCTCAGAACCTTACAGTATGTGCTAGCTGGGTATCTACTTATTTGCAAAACAAAAATACATTCCATGGAAAGATACTGAGCTGGTAGTTCTGAATCCCAGTGATTGTGTTATCTGTAGCTATATTCTGGCTCTGGTCTTGTTGACTGTGTGTGTGTGTGTGTGTGTGTGTGTGTGTGTGTGTGTGTGTGTGTGTGTGTGTGTGTGTGTGTGTGTGTGTGTGTGTGTGTGTGTGTGTGTGTGTGTGTGTGCGTGCGTGCGTGCGTGCGTGCGTGCGTGCGTGCGTGCGTGCGTGCGTGCGTGCGTGCGTGCGTGCGTGCGTGCGTGCGTGTGTACTCCGTTCTGTCTTGGTGTCCTTCAGTTTACAGCCTCGTGGCTGGAACAAAAGGGCAGAGGATAACACAATAGGCAGCATGAGCATTAACACAACTGATTACCGTCCCACACACCCTGGTGTTTAATCCATAAAGCACAGCGTCTTCATCGTGAGTGAGGGAGAAAGGAGAGAGAGAGAGCAAGAGAGAGATGAGGAGAGAGGAGAGAAAGAGAGAGGGGCAGGCAGATGCTGCCTCCCACCTACTTCCTGTTGTCTCATACCTTTCTCTCCACTCTCCCACACTATCTCTCTACCTCACTCCCTACCCCTCTTTCGCTCTTTCTGTCTCTTTCTCTCTCCCTCCCCTGTCTCTTTCTCTCTCTCTCAATTCAATCAAATTCAATCTCTCTCTCTGTCTCTTTATTCATATAATTATCAGTTAATGCTCCTATTGGAATGCCTGCTGATCTGGCCCTCTCTCAAAACCTGTATCTCTCTATCTCTCAAACCGTATGTGTGTCTGTCTGCTCGTGCGTCCATCCATCTATCTGTCTATCTCTCTCTCTCTCTCTCCTTTTTCTCATACTGCAGTCAGACTGCATAAGTGGTGTTTCACAGTTGTGATTCTGTGTAAATGCAGATAAGAGACACAGTCACAGCTCCCTTTGAAACAGCTCTTTAGCTCGCGCTGCAATGCAGATGACAGGCTCCCTAAACTCAAGCACACCACCAGTGAGCGAGACTAAGCTGTTTTTTTTGTTGCTGTCGAGCTGCAATCCTGAATGCCCTACTAGGTATCTCAGTTCATTGTTCACCTCCAAATGGAAAGGTTAGTTGGCAATGGTTTGGCTTTACTGTGCATCATTTAATCTCCAATCTCCCCTATTCACAATCTGCTTATTCATTTGTTTGGTTTTCTTGTCGGTGGCTCACATATACACATGTATGAAATAAGCTCCGCATGTGGGTCATGATAAAATAAAGGAAGAATAACAAATCCATTTTCATCCTCGAGAGTCTAAATATTACCGCCGTCCTGCATCTCAAAGTTAACACCCCGCTGTCTGCTCTCTCTCTGTTTGAAAATTAACATCGTTGTGTGGTCACAAAGAGCTGGCAAGAGGATTTGATGAATCCCTATTTCTTTTTATATTCATGACTATTTCTTGGATTCCATTAAAAATAAATGATTTATTTAAGTGAGGTTGTAATGAAGTTTGCTGCGGGCATCTGATGTTTTTTTTTCTTCTAACCATTCCACTTTGAGATGTGACAGATGACATCCGTCGGTGAGTGTAGCTTCATACAGAGACGGTCATGGTGAACTCACTGTTGAAATGTGACAAAATGTGTCAGTGAAACTTGTGGCTGTCAAAGGCTTTGGAAATGGTTGCTAAACATCGGACAACTCGTCTCATTTTGATAAATATTTTATAAACAGCTATTTTTTTGTGTCAAATTCCTTTAAATGAATGGATGACAGATAGAACCAACATGTAATTTGTATTGACAAGCTTAGAGAGAGAGAGAGAAAGAGAGATAGGGAGAGAGAGAGAGAGAGAGAGAGAGAACCCCTCACCTGCAGAATGCATGCGGTACAGTAAACGTGGTAACCTAGAAGACTCCCTCCGAAAATACCTGAAAGTCCATCCTAACACTGAGTCTGTTGGGATTTATGAGCCGATCTGGAGAACGGAGGAAACAGATGGTTCTCTAATGGCTGAGCTTGAACCTTGGAGTGGAACATCATCTGCAATTGTGTTTGTTTTTGATACAGACCTGTGTCACTTCCCTTCAGCTCTCATTTAGCCTAAGTGCTGTTTTCATCTGCAGATGTTACATTTTCTATCACTTAAATACTATTTAACCATGCAAATTGAAAATGACCATTCATCAAGGCGTCTAAGTAGGGGTAGTAAACTAGTGAAACAAAAACAAAAAACACGATACTTGACCTGTATTTGACCTGCAATTGAACCTTTAAGACCTTTAACATTGACCTTTGTGCTAGAGACAAATTGTATTTTGTACAGTAAAGATCTGCCCATGATGATCACAAGGATATAACTATGTTTTCCCTGTGATTTTCAGAGGCCGAGGGACAGTGATCTGAAGTTTGGCTGAAAATTAGCAAAACATTTTGAATCTCACAACGTGATTGATTTATGACTTTGGTACAGTGATCAAACATTTGGCTCTCAATTTTAAACAGTTGGGTCTATCAACTCAAGGGGGAAAACAAATGAAAGAGGACATTCTTAGCTACATCTTGGAAGGTTAAAATCATATATTTATGATCTTGACACACTTACTGTACAGATCAAATTGCCCCGGAACATCACTTCTGCATAGCCTATTCGAAGATAAGGGAAGGGCTCATTTGACCTATACTGTCACAGGAAAATAATCTTGCAGCACTAGGATTTGAACGTTTAGTCCGTAATGTTGCTTGATCGGTGGTTAGGCTATTAGCTGGCCAAAAGTAGGCTACATGAAAGTGTAATACTGTTAATATAACCACATGTTAGTGTGGGTTTTCAGTGAATGTATGTAAATCACGAAGCTCATCTGCATTTCCTGCAGTGCAGGAAAATTCTCAACAAGCTAAGAGTGAACAAATTAAAGGGCTAGTTCACCCAAAATACAAAACGACATATTGGTTTCCTTAGCCTGTAAGCAGTCTATGAACAAGGTATGACAGCATTTCATGTTTTGGTTTAGTTTCCCTGGTACTTCTTCCACATGCCAAAGTTTTAGCATTTGTGGCAGATATCCATGGGACCGATATTAGCATTTTTCGCGCATCATCTCCAAATGATCCGAAAATATCTAAAATTGATTGTACAGCTCAACAAAGTCACTCATAGATGATTTGAACATGATGCATGGACAATGTTTATATCGATCCCACGACTTGAATGACTTTAAAGCGTTAGCATGTGGAAATAGTACCAGGGAAACTAATCCTGTCATACCTTGTCCACAGACTGCTTACAGGGTAAGGAAGCCCATATGTAATTTTGTAACTTGGGTGAATTATCACTTTAAGATCCTACACCTGTATTTACTGAATAAAAGGGGGAGGTCAAACATGCTTCTAAGCCAGTCTGCGAGCTGTTGAAAGTGTGCATGTAACTGTTTGACTCACGCACACACAGCTCATTGCCACTGAGTTGTGGAGAGTTGGTGTCTGTGTACACAGCTGTGTAACATGGGATAGATATCGTCTTACGTCTTTGAGCTGAGCACCTAAAGCACTTATGGAATCGACAGTACATGCCCCTCTCTGGCATCGTTTCAAGCCCACAACTACACAACCTCCTCAGGAGGCGGACATACATATGTCTACAGAGCCCTTAGCTTGACAGCCCAAATGTTTCGATTTAAAGCCTGCTGTGTGTGTGAGGCCCTCAAGATCTGTTTGTTGTTTTGCTGCTAGTCTAAGCATTACATAGCTCCGCCTAAAGCACAAACGGTCAATAGTGTGCTTGTTGGTCCATATCCCATATATGAGCCCAGAAAGAACACCTCTCTGTAACACTGATCGTTATTGCATTCAAAAGACGTTGGTTTACACATACCTCATATCAGCAAAGAAATTATCAAGCACCAAATAGACCGACTCATACCTTCTGGTCATCTCCAAAAATCGGATAATTCACTTTGTCTCTTATATGTCTAGACACACTAGTTGCACGCACACCCACACAGACAATCTTAATCCTGTGATGGTACATGGAATTGCACAAAGAGGTCGATGAAAACTCTCTCTCTCTCTCTCTCTCTCTCTCTCTCTCTCTGGTCAGAACAAGGAACATACAGGGTGGTTAAAGGTTGGTGGAGGGATGGATCGATGCTGTGTGATGGAGGGATTGTGTGTCCACCTGGGGAGGCAGGAGAATGAGGGGAAAACAGGCCTGAAACGCTGTGCCTTTCCATCTCCCAGCGAGTGTCAATAGTGGGAACTGGTAGAGAACACACCTGTGATTATCATCGCAACAGGAGGCTTGTTCACTAGAGTTACGATTCATCTACACCAGTGGTTCCCAAACTTTTTATAGGCCCGTACCCCTTCAAACATTCAACCTCCAGCTGTGTACCCCCTCTAGCACCAGGGTCAGCGCACTCGCAAATGTTGTTTTTTGCCATCATTGTAAGCCTGCCACACACACACTATACAATACATTTATTAAACATAAGAATGAGTGTTATTATTTGTCACAACCCGACTCGTGGGAAGTGACAAAGAGCTCTTATTGGATCAGGGCACAAATAATAATATAATAATAATCAATCATTTTGCTCTTTATTTAACCATCTTACATATAAAACCTTATTTGTTCATTGAAAATGGTGAATAACTCACCACAGGTTAATGAGAAGGGTGTGCTTGAAACGATGCACATAACTCTGCAATGTTGGGTTGTATTGTAGAGAGTCTCAGACTTAAACCATTTTCCACACACAGTCCGTGCCTGTATTTGGTTTTCATGCTAGTGAGGGCCGAGAATCCACTCTCACATAAGTATGTGGCTGCAAAGGGCATCAGTGTCTTAACAGCGTTACCACTCCACTATGTCTCCCTGACATGGCTTTTGTGCCATCAGTACAGATACCAACATGAGCAGCAGCTACGTTTGGCTACATACAGACCGTTATTGGAATTCCCGCGAGAGTAGCGGTTTTATTTTATTTGATTTCACCTTTATTTAACCAGGTAGGCTAGTTGAGAACAAGTTCTCATTTGCAACTGCGACCTGGCCAAGATAAAGCGTAGCAATTCGACATATACAACAACACAGAGTTACACATGGAATAAACAAAACATACAGTCAATAATACAGTAGAACAAAAGAAAACAAAAAGTATATATACAGTGAGTGCAAATGAGGTAAGTTAAGGAAATAAATAGGCCATGGTGGCGAAGTAAATACAATATAGCAATTAAACACTGGAATGGTAGATTCATGGTAGATGAATGTGCAGGTAAAGATACTGGGGTGCAAAGGAGCAAAATAAATAAATACCAGTATGGGGATGAGGTAGGTAGATAGATGGGCTGTTTACAGATAGGCTAAGTACAGGTGCAGTGATCTGTAAACTGCTCTGACAGCTGGTGCTTAAAGCTAGTGAGGGAGATGTGAGACTCCAGCTTCAGAGATTTTTGAAATTCGTTCCAGTCATGGGCAGCAGAGAACTGGAAGGAAAGACGACCAAAGGAGTAATTGGCTTTGGGGGTGACCAGTGAGATATACTTGCTGGAGCGTTAATGTGATTGGATGTTAATAGTTTGACAAGGCTACCTGTATTTGACATTGTGTTGTTATTTCGCTGAACACTAGACGGTTTAATTTTATTTTTGGCAGTGAAACGAGGCTACTCAGGTGAGAAAAAAACCTCACCCTGTAAGGGGTGCGTAACCGGTGGCAGGGAAGTCAGACGCAGGAGAGCAGAACTAAGTAATAGCCGAAGCAGTTTAATAGCAAAACCAACGGCATAAAGAGTAACAAGACATGGGTACAAAACCCGTCGCGCACCAGTTAACATATGCACAAGCACATACAATAAACAATTCCGCACAAAGACATGGGGGGAAATGAGGGTTAAATACACAACATGTAATGAGGGAATGAAAACCTGGTGTGTGGGAAAACAAGACAAAACAAATGGAAAATGAAAAATGGATTGGCGATCGCTAGAAGACCGGTGACGTCGACTTGTTTTATGCTACGCCACATATTACATTTGGTGTAGCATAAGACAAGTAGCCTATTAGAGGAGTAGCCTATAAGAGGAGTATCCTATAATAGGAGTAGCCTATAAGAGGAGTAGCCTATAAGGGGAGTAGCCTATAAGGGGAGTAGCCTATAAGAGGAGTATCCTATAAGAGGAGTAGCCTATAAGAGGAGTAGCCTATAAGAGGAGTAGCCTATAAGGGGAGTAGCCTATAAGAGGAGTATCCTATAAGAGGAGTAGCCTATAAGGTGAGTAGCCTATTAGAGGAGTAGCCGATAAGGGGAGTAGCCTATAAGAGGAGTAGTCTATAAGAGGAGTATCCTATAAGGGGAGTAGCCTATAAGAGGAGTATCCTATAAGGGGAGTAGCCTATAAGAGGAGTATCCTATAAGAGGAGTATCCTATAAGAGGAGTATCATATAACAGGAGTAGCCTATAAGGGAGTAGCCCTATAAAAGAGAATAGCGTGAAAGGGAGAAGCCTATAAAAGGAGTAGCCTACAAGGAGAGAATTCTATAATGGAAGCAGCCTACTGTATACAAGGAGTAGCCTATAAGAGGAGTAAACTATAATAGGAGTAGCCTATAAGAGGAGTAGCCTATATAGCCTATAAGAGGAGTAGCCTATAAGGTGAGTAGCCTATTAGAGGAGTAGCCGATAAGGGGAGTAGCCTATAAGAGGAGTAGTCTATAAGAGGAGTATCCTATAAGGGGAGTAGCCTATAAGAGGAGTATCCTATAAGAGGAGTAGCCTATAAGGTGAGGAGCCTATAAGAGGAGTAGCCGATAAGGGGAGTAGCCTATAAGAGGAGTAGTCTATAAGAGGAGTAGCCTATAAGGGGAGTAGCCTATAAGAGGAGTAGTCTATAAGAGGAGTAGCCGATAAGGGGAGTAGCCTATAAGAGGAGTATCCTATAAGAGGAGTATCCTATAAGAGGAGTATCATATAACAGGAGTAGCCTATAAGGGGAGTAGCCTATAACGGGAATAGCGTAAAAGGAGAATAGCGTGAAAGGGGAGAAGCCTATAAAAGGAGTAGCCTACAAGGAGAGAATTCTATAATGGAAGCAGCCTACTGTATACAAGGAGTAGCCTATAAGAGGAGTAAACTATAAGAGGAGTAGACTATAAGAGGAGTAGAATATAAGGGGAGTAGACTATAAGAGGAGTAGACTAAGAGGAGTAGACTTTGAGAGGAGTAGGCTATAAGAGGAGTAGACTAAGAGGAGTAGGCTATAAGAGGAGTAGACTATAAGAGGAGTAGACTATAAGAGGAGTAGACTAAGAGGAGTAGACTAAGAGGAGTAGACTAAGAGGAGTAGCCTTTGAGAGTATCCTATACAGAAGGAAATAATATGAGGAGGAGCATAACCTTAGGGCAAATAACAGTAATGTTATCATGTGACCAATCACATTCCCCTCAGCTTACAGGGTCGTCACAACACCCAAATATTCCCCTGATGAAACAATTCCCAGTAGCTTGGCTTACCAGGCTGAAGGAAATAACAAGATCAAATCTCAGATATGAAAATTAACATTTCTAAGAATGGTATGGGGAATAGTGGGATAAGGGAAATTACATATTTGTTCAATGTCGCACTGTAAGCAGCTTGGGAATGGACATTATGGATTTATTCCTCTGTCCTCACAGAGGGGAAAAAGACTAGGCTTCGACTATGAAACGGGAACATTGTTGGATTGAAAGACAAAAATGACTACTAGAGAAACAGAGACAAATGTTAACAATCTTAGCCAAGCAGCGCGAAACAAACTTTCCTGGCCTGTTTTCAAATGTGTTGATGCTTGTGCCATTGGGCTACCCTGTGCAGTGGATAGAAATCCAATGGCTACAGTACGACATGAGTCATAGAGGCAGTTTTATATCAAGCCAAATGGTTGAGAGGTAAATGAATGCAACGGACTGGCACTCTACAATAGAACAGGGCTGTTCCAGTGTCCCAGACGTTCTCAGATCAGTGCCTATTCTTATTCCATAAAGGGAGAGTTGTGAATCCAGCCAGCGATACTTTACATTTATATGGTCTCATATAAGGGCATCATAATGTCCATCCGAGTACTTAGACATATGGTCGTTAAGAACCACAGCTTAGAAACCCTGACAGTCAGGTGTCATATGTGATGTTCATGGGCTTTCAGTATAGATGCTCACGTGACTGACTTGGATGAGAACATTTATTTTATTGTCATCAGCAGAAAAACATCAGAAGCCTTGGAATATCACACCACATGGCCGCCTCAGCCTTACTGTCATCTCAGGTCAGCCTGGATGTGGCTGGCCTCACAATGTTAAATGTCACACAGGACAGCACCCACGCAGTCATGTCATCACCAGCTACGCTGTTTGACGGACCTGACAAATCACAAGTTTACACCGGGGTGGAAACACATGTCAATCGTATGTGGGGTAAACACTTGAGGCAAAGACGTTGGAAGAATCCCAGTTTAACATTGTACATATAACACGTAGATGAGGTAAAGCCAAGCGAAGTAGATAAGCAAGTGTGTAAATAAGCAGAAGGCCAGAGGGGGTGTGGTACATTATAGGGCCAATATACCACGGCTAAGGGCTGTTCTTAGGCACGATGCAACACTGAGTGCTAGGATACAGCCCTTAGTCGTTGTCACGTTCTGACCTTAGTTCCCTTGTTTTGTCTTTGTTTTAGTATTGTCAGGGCGTGAGTTGGGGTGGGCAGTCTATGTTCTTTTTTCTATAATTTGGGATTTCTGTGTTTGGCCTGGTATGGTTCTCAATCAGAGGCAGCTGTCAATCGTTGCCCCTGATTGAGAACCATACTTAGGTAGCCTGGTTTGACCTTTGAGTTGTGGGTGATTAATTTCTGTTATGTGTCTGTCACCTTTCAGAACTGTTTAGTTTCGTTTCTCCTTTGTTATTTTGTTGAGTGTTCTCGGTTTGGTCCTCACCTCATTCCAACGACGAGCGTGACAGTCGTGGTATATTGGCAATATATCACAAATCCTAGAGGTGCCTTATGGGTATTATAAACTGGTTACTAACATAATTAGTGCAGTAAAAACACATGTTTTGTCATCCCCATGGTATATGGTCATATATACCACGACTTTCAGCTAATCAGCATTCAGGGCTCAAACCACCCAGTATCTAAAAAGCTTTATCCCCGGTCTGAACTTTGAAAGGCTGTAACATTATGACCTTGTTTGCATCTCCACATTATGAGCAACACCACAGTTCTAGTTCTCCAACGGAGGACTCAGTGAAGACTTCTATAGGGGAGGGACGCAGGCCTCATTCCCAACGAGAACATGCAGTACTAAAGCTTGATTATGTCTATAGGAGAAACAAAGTATCACTTCCAGGGAACGAAGTAAAGCCCAATTATATATGTCCCTGCAGGCTACACAGTAAAGCCAGTCTGTTGTGTATATGTTACTCATTTTATTATTACGCATTCTATTTTTCTATCATTTCTTTATTTTCTTTCTTTCTGCATTGTTGGGAAGGGCCCATAAGTAAGGATTTCACAGTTAGTCTACACCTGTTGTTTGCAAAGCATGTGACAAATACAATATCATTTGATTTGTCTCTACCCATGGGTACACAGTAATACCTGAGCTCTTCCCACATTAGTAATACTGCAGTGTCTCTCTTACTGGCTCTGATAGGGGATACAGTCCAGTAGAGTTCATTATGTGGCTGAGCTCACAGTTGTGGTTTCAGAAGTGGGGATGAGCCTCTCTCTCTTCCTCGCCCTCTCTCATCCCCTGACAGGCATATATATTTGTTATTTATTTAACCTTTACTTAACTAGGCAAATCAGTTAAGAACGAATTCTTATTTACAATGACGGCCTACACCGGCCAAACCCAGACAACGCTGGGCCAATTGTGCGCCGCCCTATGGGACTCCCAATCACGGCCGGTTGTGATACAGCCTGGATTCAAACCAGGGTGTCTGTAGTGATGCCTCTAGCACTGAGATGCAGTGCCTTCGACTGCTGCGCCACTCGGAGGAACCAGTGCTTGATGAAACCCCAGTCAGACTAGTATGCGGTGAAGGAATTGCGTGTTAGACAGCCGGATGCCGATGCATCAGATTAATTTGGATCATTTTGGATAACACTCCTCGTTCTGACACGCTGCTGGGTATATGTGGACAAGCTGTGACAAGGCAACAGGTAGACAAAAACAACACGCGCACACACACACACACACACACACACACACACACACACACACACACGTGTGTTGACAGAAGGTCTGAATAATAGAGGTTTCACCTCAGACATGTCTGTGCATCATACATCATTCAGACGGCATCCCAGGCCCACTGTGCTATTAGCAGTCTGTACGGCATCCATGCCAGGCTCCAGGTTAAGACAGAGTAAATTCCTCCAGGCCTCCTAATGCTCAATAATCTCATCTCCTTCCCCATACCCCAAACCACGCTTTCCAGCGACTCAGCAATCTCCTTCTGACCATGTGTGGCCCAGCTGCCATCGCCTGGACTCTACCGGGAGGCCCCTATCCTCAAAACAATTTGGTATCCCCATATTCTCTGGGAGTGAGGGGGACCGTAGCCGATGTATGCGGTGTAGGACTGAACTGATTGGAGTTCAGCTTCTGTATGTGTGTGGCTGGCTGTTCTGTCCCAGGAGCTCTGGGGACGCCCACGCTATACAATACCGGGCCACGTCATCGCCATGGTGACGGATAGGCACAGACAGCATGTGGAGAGTATTCTGGGAAGATTGCCCCTCTCTTCCTGATGTGAGATGGAAGGAGCTTACTTCATGTGTGTTGTTGCTCTGCTGGGATTCCCACTCACTGGCTGCCTGACGAGCTGTCAGTACACACACACACACACGTACACACGTACACACGTACACACGTACACACACACAAACTTACACAATACAGTGTACAGAAAACAAAGGAAGAAAGCATTTTCTTTACAAAGGCTTAGAATAAAAACCCATGGACAGGAACTTTAATTAGTACATGCTGGGCTCTCCAACGGCTGTCCTCAGACGCATGACTTTTGACTCCTACACATTGCCTCAGTAGCTTCTGTCTCACCCTACCTCACTCACTCTCAACAAACACATGCTACTCTACCTCCCTATGCAGAAACAGGGGTAGAACATTAACTGTGAATCAATCACTCATCCTACCCAAGACACCATCTGGCTGTACAGTAGACGCAACCCACTGTCTCTCATTACCTCTCCTCAATGACAACGAATACAGTAGCCATAGAGATCTTTTTTAATTATACTTTTTATAATTTTGTATTCTAATTCCTAATTCTATGACAGTAGCTCTCCATCAGCTCCAGAGCACAAACTAGTAACGTCTTTTTTGACTCATCTAGACATTGAATTACATAGATTTGATCTTGGAAATATGCCCTGTGGTTCAATGTCAATATAATTAGCATAAGAAGACAGCTTTAGATCCACTTACAATACAGCCAGATTGAGGGTGTATTTTGGGTAGTCAGTCTAATAGTATTGTGAGAATAGGTGTTTGATTCTGGACAACAAAAAACTAATTCATCCAAAACTTAGTCGATAGGTAAAAAAAGAGCCTTTTCTCACTCCTAGCTAGGCTCTAGTTAGCCTGGGCATAAATTGGCATCACCAACCACTCCCCCATGAAGACAATGCTGGATGCTGGAAGGAGATGAGCAGGGAACCGAGGATCTGGCATCCCACAGTGGTAAATTCCCCCGAATCAATTTCCCAGCAGAGTTGGTATGTGTGGCTGAGCTGAGCTGAGAGTGCCTATTACTGCAGGACAGGGAATCTATCCAGGACCCTGCCCTGGGTGTGCAGAAATCTTGTCCAAACCACTTTCATGCCCAGGGATGGGCCTAGAGGCTAAATTAGTTACGTAAAGATGGTGGTGAGACCAAACACAGTGGGATGCTGCCAAAGAGCAGTGCTGCTGGGTCCTGATGTCAAGAGCAAGGAGGCCATGACGGACAACACGGGTCAGGGGTTGTAGAGACACTCTTGTATAGGCTTCTGCTACAATGTATGGCACAAGATTTAGATTCATAAACTTATTTCAAATTCTATCTCCTCATCTGAGGACCAAGAGGTGCTTGGGAAAGTAACTCCTTGTATAACTGAGCATAAAGGCATTAGATTTACCTTTACCCGTTTTTCTTTACGATCATCCAACACCGACACCTTAAGAACTTGATCCCCCAACACACCAATTCCTGGGGTTCAGGAGAGCAGATTATTGTCATGAATCTTGCCCTGGAGGCAGCTCTGCTGCACAGCCACAAAGTCATAAAAACGTTTAATCTAACCCTAAGCCTAACCTTAACCACACTACGAACTCTAATATCTAACGCTAAACGCTAACCTTAACCACACTGCTAACTCTAATATCTAACGCTAACCTTAACCGCACTGCTAACTCTAATATCTAACGCTAACCTTAACCACACTGCTAACTCGAATATCTAACGCTAACCTTAACCACACTGCAAACTCGAATATCTAACGCTAACCTTAACCACACTGCTAATGATCTCTTCATCCAGTCTTCATTGGGTTTTCATTTAGAAAGGTCTTGTTGGAGACACAACGGAGGGTCAAGTCAGGTGCATTACAAAATGTACACCGTCGTTTATGAGCTCTGGAACCAAGTCAACTGCACTCTGATTAGCCCGGTCATGTTTGTACACTGGCATCTTGTACAATATTGTGGACAGGCTTTTTTTTAGGTATAATTCTATGTCTGCATATGCAAAGAGAGTTCATTGATGTGATGTGTCTTGCTGTGCATGATGGGTTAATATGAAACACTGTTTGCCCACAGTACATCTGATGATGTGTCACTTAATGTTGCCCACGCTATTTTTTTTATAGCTCATCTCCCTTCGTCCTCTGCATAAGAGAAACCTCACCATTCCCACAGACTTTCTCTCATCCTCAATTTCTCACCCGTTGTCTTTCTCTCTCTCACACACACACACTATTAATTCAGCGCTAACAAGCAAACGGAGGGGTTGTCTGTCACGATGCAACGGTTCCTCTCACACCTCTCATCTTTCTCCTTTATCGGCTTCTTGCCTTGCTAAAGACCTGAATTGCTGCCCCTGACGACATTGTTCATGCTAATATTCCACAGGCAGACCGACCGCGGTGCCACTGAAATTACCCAAGATGCTGTGTGGGGTTGAGAAGCGAGGCAGATCTTTCCAGAATCAGAAGGTGCATCTCTGACCTTGCCTTGTATTAGAGTCTTTGTCATATGTTTGCATCAAAGCACTTCCAAATCCATCTTCGGGACTCTGCCCCCCTTCCCCTCGCTATTACCCTTCCCTTAACCATAGACTAGAGCCAGACAAGCTCTGACACAAGCTCTCTGGATCAGGGAAGTCATTTGGATGCTACTGCCACTGCAGCTTCCAGTTCATATCTCACCCTCCATTCACCTGTCTGTATAATAACACACACACACACATTTTATCACTGCCTCAGATAAACTAAACATGTTAAAAAAGATATGTCAGAGGTCAGATCTCAGAGGAAGATGAGAGGATAAAAACCTCATTTTTCCCATGCTTGCATGCTGTGTGCTGTGTGAGTATGTTTATGGTGTGTGCCTGTCTTTATGTGTTTTGAATTCAATGTTTGTATATCACCCACATTCGTAAACATACTGTATTAGCAAATGAATACAGTAATTTAGGGAATGTTTGTATCTCTGTGTCTATGTCAGTGTCTGAAAACACACAGCGTTTGTGGTTTAATCCATATCCCAGCAACTACACAAATATCCTAATTCATTTCTAGACCCTTTTTTCCATAGCCCCACTCCCAGACATGTAAACTGTGTGTGTGTGTGTGTGTGTGTGTGTGTGTGTGTGTGTGTGTGTGTGTGTGTGTGTGTGTGTGTGTGTGTGTGTGTGTGTGTGTGTGTGTGTGTGTGTGTGTGTGTGTGTGTGTGTGTGTGTGTGTGTGTGTGTGTGTGTGTGTGTGTGTGTGTGTGTGTGTGTGGTCTGTGTGTACGTGTGTGTTTCCTAATCTTCCTGTAATCTTCTGAGAAGTGGAGATAACAGGTCCCGAATGTCCTGTTCAACCATTTACACACACATGCACACATACACAAATACAAACATACGAACACACACACACATAAACATACACGCACATCGACCCCTGTCCATAATCTATTAGATTTAGCCTCACAGATGTTTATCTCTGTCTGTTGTGATGACCTCTTCCCACAGTAAACCGACAGTGGTTGACTCAAGCAAAGAAACAAACCCAAAAGACATGTAATGTAGCTAGAGTACAGTAGTATGTACTTAAACACCGAAGTGATATCATTGCCCTAATTAACATACAGTTGAAGTCAGAAGTTTACATACACTTTCGTTTTTTCAACCACTCCACAAATTTCTTGTTCACAAACTATAGTTTTGGCAAGTCAGTTAGGACATCTACTTTCTGCATGACACAAGTAATTTTTCCAGCAATTGTTTACAGACAGATTATTTCACTTATAATTCATTGTATCACAATTCCAGTGGGTCAGAATTTTGGAACAGCTTGGAAAATTCCAGAAAATGATGTCATGGCTTTAGTAGACATAATTTGAGTCAATTGGAGGTGTGCCTGTGGATGTATTTGGTCACTGGTGCACCTCAGCCACGCTCAAGGTACTAAATGTTATCATAACCGCCATCGATAAAAGATAGTACTGTGCAGCCATCTTCATCGGCCTGGCCAAGGCTTTCAACTCTGTCAATCACCATATTCTTATCGGCAGACTCGATAGCCATGGTTTCTCAAATGACTGCCTCGCCTGGTTCACCAACTACTTCCCAGACTGAGTTCAGTGTGTCAAATCGGAGGGTCTGCTGTCCGGACCTCTGTCAGTCTCTATGGGGTACCACAGGGTTCAATTCTCGGGCCGACTCTTTTCTCTGTATATATCAATGATGTCGCTCTTGCTGCGGGTGATTCCCTGATCCACCTCTAAGCAGACGACACCATTCTGTACACATCTGGCCCTTCTTTGGACACTGTGTTAACTAACCTGCAAACGAACTTCAGTGCCATACAACACTCCTTCCGTATCTTCCAACTGCTGTTAAATGCATGCTTTTCAACCATTCGTTGCCCGCACGGGCCCGCCCGACTAGCATCACTACCCTGGACGGTTCTGACCTAGAATATGTGGACAACTACATCGCTGTCTCTCAAGTGCAGTACAATCACTCTGTCCCCCCCCTTCTGTATGTGTGTGAGGAGCACACATACAACCCCCCCCCCACACATTCACATACTGTAGGCATACCAGCATGCACAAATCCACCCTCACCTCTTTCATACTCATGTGCAAAATAACTAATTAACCTTACAAATGCATCAATATAATGGATAAATACAGAAATCACACTCTCTACCTCTCTTTCTCTCTCTCACCGTCCATCTCCATATCTCTCTCTCTCTCTTCACTCTCTCACACCCTCAATTTCTCCCCTCTCTCTTTCTTCCTCCCCTATCTCTCTCTGCTGAGGGAGCTCATAGTAAATAAAACAGGGCTGGTTTGCAGGGCCTGAGGTGATAAAGACTGCTGGCTGTGGATGAGCAGTTGGGCCACATCAGCCACATACAGTAGTGAGAGGGCACAGAGGCAGGTGGATCTGAGTACCTACTATTTGGGGCCCGACTGATTTGTCCCAGAAACCGATGGGTTGGGCCAGGGCCAGAACACAAGTTGGTAAAGTGACTATTTGAAAATGTGTAATTTGGCTTTGATACTCTGATTTGTTAGAGACAATCAACTTTGTTTTGTGAAACGCCCCTTGTGCCCCTTGTCAACACAAATGACTTAAATGATGAAGTCTCAGGCTAAAGTATTTAACGAACGACAGAAGAAGTTAGTGTGGGATATCAGGATAGGGAGAGAGAAGTGAGAGCGTGAGAGAGATAGAGAGCTAGGTGAGAAGGAGAGAGCTAGAAGAGAGGGATGGATGGAGAGAGAGTGAGAGCATGAGGTTCAAGAAACTCCCCAAATATCCACCGAAGATAAACGATGAACAACTCAGTCTATAGTAGTCTATTAAATGCCGGGCAGTTGCTTTTCTCCCCATCTGTAATGAAATCTCACTGAATTTGTATTCAGGAAGTCTTCTGTTCTGCTTCCTTGCTTCTGGTATCTACTTTGGGGACTGGGATCTTTGATCTCTATTTTGAATCTCTCAGATTCTATTTGCCTCTGAAGAGACAAGGATAGAACGTTGTAGTCAAAATATCTATTGGACTCATCTCCAACATGTTTGTATTCATTCTTTGTGCATGCATTGTATCTTTCTGTGCATCTATTTTTAGCTGTGCTGCTGTTTTTTGAGTACAGTACAGCCAGCAGAGAGATGTGACTGAGGCAGTATGTCACTAAAGCAGAGCATGAGTAGGGAGACCCCCACATAGCAACACTGGGGTACACTGAAACCTAATACAAACATGCTACTGTCTTATGTCACTTCATGTCACATGCATGTTATTCTGTTTCATGGGAATAATGTTTGATGGTGAGGTCTCAGTGTGGGGGATCGGCTTCCTTTTTCAGTTGAGCTGCTCCAGTTTGTATGGTTGGGGAGTCTATCACTGCACATTTACTTCTGGAGCAGGGCCCAAGAGACAAGAACCCATGACAGAGTTTATGCAATCCCCTAATGGGAGGCGAACTCCCTCTACCCCCCAACCCCGCTCTGTAGTGACACCACCAATGAATCTTAGCCCTCTATCGTCCAAACCAGGTTATTTTGGTCTTAATTCCCTTATTATGTGACACAAATCAATTATGAATGAAAAACGCTCCAAAGATGCAGAGGCGCTTTCATGTGCCAAGCAGTACAGTCTGTTTGAAACCTAAAGAGAGGTTTCTTCTCATCCATCCTCGCTCCCTCCGCTCCCTCCTTCCGTGGGGCGCTCTCTTATCACACTGTAGTGGGGATCTGATTACGGGCACAGGCAAGGGGAGCTCCACAGGGGTTGGCTGGCAGGTGGGCAGACATGCATCCCATCTCACATTGGCTGCACGCTAGAGTAACACCATTCGCACATTAACAAACTGACAGCACAGTACAGTAATAGAATAGCATTTTGGACACACTGTGTGCGTGGGAAGGTACAACATCCATCTACCACTGGGTAGTAAAGACACAATGACAATGTCACTGCACATGGGCTGGCAGGTGTAAGCATGGGGTAGGAAACCCTGATCACAGAGAGCCAAATAATCTACAGTCTTTCTTTCCAGCCAAGCTAAAAACAGCCTATTCAGCTTATCAACTAATGATGGTATTCAAATACTGTAAAGACCACGGTTATAATGGGTATATCAGGGGTTTTACTGTTGTACTGCATAGATTCTGCATTCGATCACACAATTTCTGCACAGCATCATAGAGAGAAGGACGCTAGCCTCCACTGGTCCTTTAATACTAATATCTCTCTCTGACTCCACTTTAAACACAACAGAGCCACCCTCTTCTCTGGCTACCAGGGACGAGCATTTGCCTTTTTTTTTACAGTAACTTTTTTTTATTGGAGTACTGAAATAAAAAACAAGAAGCTATTTCTTCTTTTTCATGCCTGCACTGGAAAAAAACATGTGCCCATTTATCTACAAAACCAGTCAAAATCTGCTCATTCAAGGGTTTTTCTTTATTTTTTTTCTATTTTCTACATTGTAGAATAAAAACTATGAAAACTATGAAATTACACATATCAAATCATGTAGTAATCACAAAAAAAAACATTTTTCAAAGTAGCCAACCTTTGTCTTGATGACAGCTTTGCACACCTCATGGAATTCTCTCAACCTGCTTCAACTGAAATACTTTTCCAGCAGTCTTGAAGGAGTTCCCACATATGCTGAGCACTTGTTGGCTGCTTTTCCTTCACTCTGCGGTCCAACTTGTTCCAAACCATCTCAATTGGGTTGAGGTTGGGTGATAGTGGAGGCCAGATCATCTGATGCAGTACTCAATCACTCTCCTTCTTGGTCAAATAGCCCTTACACAGCCTGGAGGTGTGTTGGATCATTGTCCTGTTTAAAAACAAATGATAGTCCCACGAAGCGCAAACCAGATGGGATGGCGTATTGCTGCAGAATGCTGTGGTAGCCATGCTGATTAAGTGTGCCTTGAATTCTAAATAAATCACAGTGTCACCAGCAGACCACCCCCACACCATCACACCTCCTCCTCCATGCTTCGCGGTGGGAACCACACATGCAGAGATCATCCATTCACCTCCTCTGCGTTTCACAAAGGCACAGTGGTTAGATCCAAAAATCAAAAATTTGGAACCATCAGACCAAAGGACAGATTTCCACTGATTGTTTTTCTTGGCCCAAGCAAGTCTCTTCTTATTATTGGTGTCCTTTTAGTAGTGGTTTCTTTGCAGTAATATTACCATGACGGCCTGATTCTCGCAGTCTCCTTTGAACAGTTGATGTTGAGATGTGTCCTTTTACTTGAACTCTATGAAGCATTTATTTGGACTGCAATTGCTGAGGTTGGTAACTCTAATGAACGTATCCTCTGCAGCAAAGGTAACTCTGGGTCTTCTTTTCCTGTAGCGGTCCTCATGAGAGCCAGTTTCATCATAGCGCTTGATGGTTTTGCGACTGCATTCGAAGAAACGTTCAAAGTTCTTGAAATATTCAAATCAAAATCAAATCAAATCAAATCGAATTTTATTTGTCACATACACATGGTTAGCAGATGTTATTGAATGACCTTCATGTCTTAAACTAATGATGGAATGTTGTTTCTCTTTGCTCATTTTAGCTCTACTTGACATAATATGGACTTGGTATACAGAAGGTCTTCTGTATACCAACCCTACCTTTTCACAACACAACTTATTGGCTCAACTACATTAAGAAGGAAATAAATTCCACTATTTAACCTTTAACAATGTACACCTGTTAATTGAAATGCATTCCAGGTGACTACCTCATGAAGCTGGTTGAGATAATGCCAAGAGTGTGCAAAGCTGTCATCAAGGCAAAGGGTGGCTACTTCTTTTTGGTTACTACATGATTCCACATGTGTTATTTCATAGTTTTGATATCTTCACTATTATTCTACAATGTAGAAAATAGCAAAAATAAAGAAAAACCCTCAAATGAGCAGATGTGTCCAAACTTTTGACTGGTACTTTTGACTGGTACAGTACATACCAACAGTGAGCAACAATGCCTAGTTTATTATAACCATCACAGATCCTAATGGCTAAATCACCCCATATACTGTAAATTCAGTCAATACAAAAATATGTGCCAACCTAATATGAACTGGTTACATTATATTATATACGTTACATTATATTATGGAATACAGTCATGAGGCATGACTAAAGACACATGGTGTGATGAAAGAAACATACAGGAACTCAAATCCTTCTGTTCACCTGATTTAGAATTCCTCACGATCAAATGTAGACCGCATTATCTACCAAGAGAATTCTCTTCGATTATAATCACAGCCGTATATATCCCCCCCCCAAGCAGACACATCGATGGCTCCGAACAAACTTTATTTAACTCTTTGCAAACTGGAAACCATTTATCCGGAGGCTGCATTCATTGTAGCTGGGGATTTTAACAAAGCTAATCTGAAAACAAGGCTCCCTAAATTTTATCAGCATATCGATTGCGCAACCAGGGGTGGTAAAACCTTGGATCATTGTTACTCTAACTTCCGCAACGCATATAAGTCCCTGCCCCGCCCCCCTTTCGGAAAAGCTGACCACGACTCCATTTTGTTGATCCCTGCCTATAGACAGAAACTAAAACAAGAGGCTCCCACGCTGAGGTCTGTCCAACGCTGGTCCGACCAAGCTGACTCCACACTCCAAGACTGCTTCCATCACGTGGACTGGGACATGTTTCGTATTGCGTCAGATAAAAATATTGACAAATACACTGATTCGGTGTGCGAGTTCATTAGAACGTGCATTGAAGATGTCGTTCCCATAGCAACAATAAAAACATTCCCTAACCAGAAACCGTGGATTGATGGCAGCATTCGCGTGAAACTGAAAGCGCGAACCACTGCTTTTAATCAGGGCAAGGTGTCTGGTAACATGACCGAATACAAACAGTGCAGCTATTCCCTCCGCAAGGCTATCAAACAAGCTAAGCGTCAGTACAGAGACAAAGTAGA
The DNA here is from genome assembly GCF_023373465.1 of Oncorhynchus keta. Taxonomy (NCBI): domain Eukaryota; kingdom Metazoa; phylum Chordata; class Actinopteri; order Salmoniformes; family Salmonidae; genus Oncorhynchus; species Oncorhynchus keta. The sequence continues at coordinate 21,862,985 of NC_068456.1, forward strand.
ATCTCAATTCAACGGCTCAGACACAAGAGGCATGTGGCAGGGTCTACAGTCAATCACGGACTACAAGAAGAAACCCAGCCCAGTCACGGACCAGGATGTCTTGCTCCCAGGCAGACTAAATAACTTTTTGCCCGCTTTGAGGACAATACAGTGCCACTGACACGGCCTGCAACGAAAACATGCGGTCTCTCCTTCACTGCAGCCGAGGTGAGTAAGACATTTAAACGTGTTAACCCTCGCAAGGCTGCAGGCCCAGACGGCATCCCCAGCCGCGCCCTCAGAGCATGCGCAGACCAGCTGGCCGGTGTGTTTACGGACATATTCAATCAATCCCTATACCAGTCTGCTGTTCCCACATGCTTCAACAGGGCCACCATTGTTCCTGTTCCCAAGAAAGCTAAGGTAACTGAGCTAAACGACTACCGCCCCGTAGCACTCACTTCCGTCATCATGAAGTGCTTTGAGAGACTAGTCAAGGACCATATCACCTCCACCCTACCTGACACCCTAGACCCACTCCAATTTGCTTACCGCCCAAATAGGTCCACAGACGATGCAATCTCAACCACACTGCACACTGCCCTAACCCACCTGGACAAGAGGAATACCCATGTGAGAATGCTGTTCATCGACTACAGCTCGGCATTCAACACCATAGTACCCTCCAAGCTCGTCATCAAGCTCGAGACCCTGGGTCTCGACCCCGCCCTGTGCAACTGGGTACTGGACTTGCTGACGGGCCGCCCCCAGGTGGTGAGGGTAGGCAACAACATCTCCTCCCCGCTGATCCTCAACACGGGGCCCCACAAGGGTGCATTCTGAGCCCTCTCCTGTACTCCCTGTTCACCCACGACTGCGTGGCCACGCACGCCTCCAACTCAATCATCAAGTTTGTGGACGACACAACAGTGGTAGGCTTGATTATCAACAACGACGAGACGGCCTACAGGGAGGAGGTGAGGGCCCTCGGAGTGTGGTGTCAGGAAAATAACCTCACACTCAACGTCAACAAAACTAGGGAGATGATTGTGGACTTCAGGAAACAGCAGAGGGAACACCCCCCTATCCACATCGATGGAACAGTAGTGGAGAGGGTAGCAAGTTTTAAGTTCCTCGGCATACACATCACAGACAAACTGAATTGGTCCACTCACACTGACAGCGTCGTGAAGAAGGCGCAGCAGCGCCTCTTCAACCTCAGGAGGCTGAAGAAATTCGGCATGTCACCAAAAGCACTCACAAACTTCTACAGATGCACAATCGAGAGCATCCTGGCGGGCTGTATCACCGCCTGGTAAGGCAACTGCTCCGCCCTCAACCGTAAGGCTCTCCAGAGGGTAGTGAGGTCTGCACAACGCATCACCGGGGCAAACTACCTGCCCTCCAGGACACCTACACCACCCGATGTTACAGGAAGGCCATAAAGATCATCAAGGACATCAACCACCCGAGCCACTGCCTGTTCACCCCGCTATCATCCAGAAGGCGAGGTCAGTACAGGTGCATCAAAGCTGGGACCGAGAGACTGAAAAACAGCTTCTATCTCAAGGCCATCAGACTGTTAAACAGCCACCACTAACATTGAGTGGCTGCTGCCAACACACTGTCATTGACACTGACCCAACTCCAGCCACTTTAATAATGGGAATTGATGGGAAATTATGTAAATATATCACTAGCCACTTTAAACAATGCTACCTTATATAATGTTACTTACCCTACACTATTCATCTCATATGCATATGTATATACTGTACTCTATATCATCGACTGCATCCTTATGTAATACATGTATCACTAGCCACTTTAACTACGCCACTTTGTTTACTTTGTCTACATACTCATCTCATATGTATATACTGTACTCGATACCATCTACTGTATGCTGCCCTGTACCATCACTCATTCATATATCCTTATGTACATATTCTTTATCCCCTTACACTGTGTATAAGACAGTAGTTTTGGAATTGTTAGTTAGATTACTTGTTGGTTATCACTGCATTGTCGGAACTAGAAGCACAAGCATTTCGCTACACTCGCATTAACATCTGCTAACCATGTGTATGTGACAAATAAAATGTGATTTGATTTGGTTTGAACCTCAGTAGTGGCACTTGCTTGAAGAAGCTTATGGCTGGGCTGTGGCATAGCATTGTTTTGTTAGTTTTGCTGAAAAGATGGTCTTACAAAGCAAAATCTGTCTTCTTTTTGATATACAGAATTCAATTTAGTTATTCTTCCTGCTCTTGATTCTGATGAAAATATGCTGCTTGTCTTTATCAAACAAATGTTTTTGTATATTTTCTGTGTGAAACCTTTATATTTTCAGCAAAATAGCCTAAACAGAAATTAGACAGGATGCAATTATTCCAAAACTGTAGCTCCTTGTTCGAACACATTTTTCCCAACTTTAGTCAACCAGTCCATTTTTTATTAAGGATACGACTGTTGTCATTTGGCAAGAAATGTAGCTTGTGTATCCCATCAGTTAGATACATTTTATAGACATTCAGTTACATAGGCCTAGGTGTGCGCAATCAGCACTAATGTGTAGAGGGAATGGTTGGAAGGCAATTGAGTGAGTGAGACAAAGAGGGGGAAAGAGAATTTAGGGAGAAAACTGCTTGAATCTTGGCTTTCTTTATTTTCTGTTGTGCCCCGCAAATGCACATTTACAAATGGAACACTAGAGTCAAAGCAAATGAATGTTGTCTTTAGGACAACATTTTGACCAAATAGTTTTACACTATTTTTATCTCTGGTTCAAGATTGAGTCTTGACGTTGTTTCCAGTCCCCGATTACTCATGCCCATCCCTACCGGCTACACTGTAGCCACCAGCTGGCCAGAGCCCCTGTTTGAATACAAGCTTCTGTAGCCCAGAGAACACTGGTGTGACTGATAGTGTAGCAACAGAAGGGGTAGATAGGGATTGGTGAAGGCCAGGCCCCGAGACAGCCACACGGCACTGGTAATCAGTGACATACACACTCCAGGGTCACATGTAGCAGCTGCAGCCAACCAGTAGGGTCTTCCCATGATGCTAGTGTTGTAACAGAATACTGACTCATTGGAAGTGAGGAACAACACAGTAATTGATGCCCATTGAAATAGCTACCAGTATATCTGTCTCAACATAACAGTAGATTAATAATAATAACAACAACAACAATAATAATAACAATAATAGTGGAACTTACCTGCAGGGTAGAAAGAACGCAGGGCAGAGAGTGGATGAACACAGGACCGAAAAGAGAGAGAAAAACAGGAAGAGAATTTAGAATGATTAACCTTAACCGTGGCAACACAGTTAATATATGCATAATGCGTAATGTCAGTGAGTTAATTGTATTCAAACAAATACTTATAATGAGTCACTTATAATGATTCACTGTTGTATTTACATATAGCACTCTGGAGGATTTCCAGAATTAGGAAGGAATAAGCAGAATATTCGGAATCCTCCAACCAGGGTTTCTGGAAAACCAGGGAATTTATTGAAAGTTCAAAGAATTTTGCAACCCTACTTGTATTTACATAGACAGGAAGAAAGGGTACATCAAGTTGTACAAATACATTCATATATTGTAAATAATAGAATTATATTTTTTATTAAAGACCCATAATATATGCCTTTGTGATTTATTATTAAAAGTTTGGTTTATTGAGGAAGTCTACATTCATAAAACTGTTAAAACGCTAAACAATAGTGCGGTAGAATAGCATATATGGAGGAAACAATTACATTACTCATGTCTAGGGGTTGAACCTCATTATGTGGAGCAAATGCATCATGGTCCATCATTTTTTCCATTATGATCACAGACGCAATGGATCATTGAGTAGAATCACAGACATAATGGATCATTGAGTAGAATTCATCCGCAGGATCAGCACATTGTGACAACGTCTGAACAAACAGGAAGATGCTTAGAAGAAATAATGGTCCAAAGTCCCAACTAACTTCATGTACTGCAACAGAACCTGCCAAGAGGGTCTGTATTACTCAATAAACATGCATGAGCACGCAGACACGCACATACAAACACTCACTCACACACACACACCCACATCACACACACAGACAATCTTCACGGAGGACACTGTCATGTTCTAAGTGGAGTGTTAGAATGGAAGAGAAGCAGACAGTAAAGAACAAGGCTATTTTCAAGGACAAAGAACTACTAACAACACACACATTGTGTGTCCATAATCCCCTATTTAACCAATCCATATAGACACTGGTGGAAGGAGCTTTGAACACTAAGCGATACAATAACATACAATAAAATACTTTATTCTCTCTCATTTTATGAGGGGGAAAAAATGTATTGAACGCTAATGGAGTACCAATAACACATTCCCAGCAGGGCACTCCTTTACCAAGGTAACCCTTGACCTTGACCGAGCCCCGCTACAGCATCAGACCATAATATCCCTCTCTAGACCCAATACAAGGATAGACAGGGAATATTGGGCTTAGCCGTGGTCT